>NC_081560.1:109249018-109606032 GCF_022355385.1 Mustela nigripes
GAGGAGGAAGCAGGCTCCCGGCTGAGCAGAGAGCCTGATGTGGGGCTTGATCCCAGGACCCTGGGGATCATGACCTGAGCCAAAGCAGAGGCTTTAACCCACTGAACCACCCAGGCACCCCAATTTGCTAGTTTTTAAAAAGGGGTTTTAAATGTAAATTCATGATTAAGTTTGGGCTGTGATTTGGAGAGTTGCTTTTCCAGATGTGGTCTCTCCCTTGCATTACTGTGCTCACTGCCGAGGGGGAGCTGGCCAGTATGACGGGGTGAGTTTCTGCAGTGAACTCTCTGGTTCCTAGTTGGGCTGGGCCAGTGGGGGCCCCAGCAGGAGACTGGAGAGAGGAAGGATAGTGAGGTCACCCCAGGCTGACTGTATCCTTTGATGGAAAGTGACTGGTCCTCCCAAAGTGGTCCACTCTATCCTTGTGGGTTCTGGTTAATTCTCTCTTCCCTAGTTCCTATCGCAGGTATAGGATCCCTTGTTATTCCCTTTCAACTATACATTGTAAACAAAATTTCCTCACATTATCTTATTTCCTGCTGGGATTTTCACTGATGCAGCCTATAACTTTCCTTTCTTATAATATTCTTGCTGAATTTTATAATCAAGAGTTTGATAGCATCACAAAAGGAATTGGGACTGTTTCTTCTTTATGTTGCGGAATAGTACTAGTTCCTTAATAGAACAAGTTAAAGCTTTGGTAGAACTTGCTGGTAAAACCATCTGGGTCTAGTGTTTTCGTTGTGAGAAGAGTTTTGCCTACTGACTTCAGTTTCATTAGTGGTTGTTAAGACTAGTAATTCTTCTTTCCTCCCTCGCTCCCTCCCCCCCCACCCCTCTTCTTTTTTTGCCTGGAGTTAGTTTTGGTAAGTTGAAATACATTCATTTACAAAGTTACTGGCATTTATTTTTCGCATGATTGTCTTAGTAATCGTTTTCCTCTACATTATACCTAAGTCACATAAAAAAATGGTTCGTTGCAAAACTGAGCAGAAAGCACAGAGAGTTCCCATGCACTTGCTGCCCCCCCACCCCCATGCACGCCTCCCCCACCACAGTGGTATAATTGTTGTCACTGATGAACCTACACTGACATAATTTGCACCCAGAGTCTGTAGTTTACATCAGGGTTTACATCACTCTTGATGCTGTACATTCTATGGGTTTTGACAAACGTATAAGGACTTGCATCCGCCATCATAGTACCATACGGAGTATTTTCGCTGCCTTCAAAATTCTCTGTGCCTTGTCAGTCCTCCTACTCCTGGGCACTAGAAATGTAATCACTTTTCATTCTTAATAATTTTTATTTGTATTCTTTTTTTTTCTTGATTAATCTTGTCCTAAGTTTGGCAATTTTCCTAGTCTTCATAAGACCTAATTACCAGCTTTTAAAATCCTATTGTATATATGTTTCTTATTTCATTAATTTTTCCTCTTTATTATTTTTTCTTTTATTTATTTTTTAAATATTTTATTTATTTATTTGACAGACAGAGATCACAAGTAGTCAGAGAGGCAGGCAGAGAGAGAGGGGGAAGCAGGCTCCCTGCTGAGCAGAGAGCCCGATGCGGGACTTGATCCCAGGACCCTGAGATCATGACCTGAGGCGAAGGCAGCGGCTTAACACTGAGCCACCCAGGTGCCCTATTATTTTTTCTTTTAATTTCTTCTTTTTTTTCTAAATATTTTTTCTTATGTTGAAAACTTGTTAGATTTCTGCTTTTATTCTTTCCCAGTGTAAGCATTTAAGGTGTACATTTCTATGGAAGTGGCACTGTGGCTCTATCCCGCAAGGTTCTATATATGGCATTTATGTCCTAATCTCATTGGAAAGATTTCCTTGTCTTCACTTGGGTTTCTTTCTATCTTTCTTTCTTCTTCTTCTTCTTTTTAAAAAATATTTTACTTATTCATTTGACAGAGAGAGACACAGAGAGAGAGGGAACACAAGCAGGGGAAGTGGAGAGGGAGAAGCAGGTCTCCCACTGAGCAGGGAGCCAGATGCGGGGTTCGATCCTAGGACCCTGGACCTGAGCTGAAGGCAGACGCTTAACGACTGAGCTGCCCAGGTGTCCCTGGATTTCTTTTTTGATCCACAAGTTCCTTGGACGTTTACTTCTTAATTTCTAAACATGTTAAGCTTTCCATTTATTTATTTATTTTCGTTTTTATTGTTTTTAAAAAAGATTTATTTATTTATTTTAGAGAGAGGGTGTGCATGAGTAGGGGGAGGGTCAGAGGGAGAGGGAGTGAGAACCTTAAGCTGACTCCCACTGAGTGCAGATCAGGGCTCAATCCCAGGACCCTGAGATCATGACCCAAGCTGAAATCAAGGGTTGGCTGCTCAACAGACTGAGCCATCAGGCGCCCCTCCATTTATTTTTTTTTGTTACGGATTTCTGACTAGATGGCTTTATCGTTAAAAAAAAATATGGTTTGTAAATTAGCAATCTCTTAAAATTTGTCAACTGGCTCTGTGGCTGAGTACGTGGTTAATTTTCATAAATATTTGTATGTGCTTGAAAAAATGTGTCATATGTAGTTGTTAGACATAGGTTTTCTGTATAGATGCCTTAGGCATTTAGGTCAACTTTGTCAATTGTGATGTGAAAATGTGCTGTAAGTTTCCTGATTTTTCATTCATTCATTCTATGACAGGATACACTGAAATCTCCTGTGATGGTCCTTTTGTGTCTCTCTCTTTTTTTAAATGGGAGGGGCATTGGGGGAGGGGCAGGGGGAGAGGGAAGAGAGAGAGTGAGAGAGAAAACCTCAAGCAGACTCCCTGCTGAGTGCGGACCTGGGACTCACGACCCTGAGATCATGACCTGAACTGAAATCAAGAGTCCCACGCTTAACCCACTGAGCCACCCAGTTGCCCCTTGTTTTGTCTCTTGTAGTTCATTCTGTTTTTCTTTCATATACTTTGACTGTATGTTATTAGGTAGGTACGTGTTCAGAATTACACCTTTTACATTATGCAGACACTTTCTATCTCTAGTAATTTTTTTTTGCCTTAAAGTCCATTTTAATTTATATTGATTACTAATATAGTAATACATAAATTAAAAAAAAGATTTTATTTATTTATCTGTCAGACAGAGATCACAAGTAGGCAGAGAGGCGGGCAGAGAGAGAGGAAGGGAAGCCGACTCCCTGCTGAGCAGAGAGCCCGATGCAGGGCTTGATCCCAGCACCCTTGGCCGAAGGCAGAGGCTTTAACCCACTGGGCCACCCAGGCGCCCCTAAACTTTCTTTTATTAAAGGCATGTCTGGAATATTGCTTTTTGTCTTCCTGTTTTCAACTTGTTCTGTGTTCTTATATTTTAGTTATGTCTCATAAACATCTTAAGGCTGAATTCAGTTGACAGCCTTTGTCTCTTTACTGGAGCATTTAGTCTGTTTGCACTTTTTGCAATTAATTTATTTTTACCATCTTTTGTGATTCCTATTTTTCCTGCATTTTTCTTTAAATTTTCCATCTTTCTTGCCTTTTTTGGGATTGAATGGGTATTTTTTTTTCTCATTCCATTTAAAAACTCCCTCTAAAGACATGGATGTTTCCTTCTTTCCTTCCTTTTTTGTTAGTTGCAGAGGTAGAATTTGGTGATTGATCAGTTGCAAATAACGCCCAGTGCTCACTGCACCAAGTGCCCTCCTTCATGCCCATCACCCAGTTACCTCTTCCTCCCATCCACTTCCCCTCCAGCAACCTATTAGTTTCCTCGAGTTCAGAGTCTCTTACGGGTTGCCTCCCTATCAATTTTTATCTGATTTTATTTTTCCTTCCCTTCTCCTATTTCATATGTTTTGCTTCTTAAATTCCACTATTATTTCTATTATTTTAGTAATTAACCTTGACATTTTAAAATGTGAAGTTAACTACTACCTTTACCCTCCCCCTGGGTAATGCAAAGACCTTCAAAACCTGAACTCCCACCATTGTCTCCTGATACGTGTGCTATTACCATCACATATTCTAGTTCTGACTTATTTTATTTTAGTTGCACTAATTGAACATTATTATTATTGTTTTATACAATCAATTTTCATTCAGATTTATCCACATATTTGCCATTTTGTCTGCTCACCATTCCTTCTTGGATCCAGATCTTCCTCTTCTGAGGTCATTTTACTATTTTCTGAAACAAGCAAAAGTCTCCTTGGTGGCAAACTCTTCCAGTTTGGGTTGTTAAAATGACTTTTACCCATCTCCTTAAAAAATAATTCCCATTCTTCTGGAGCACACAAACAGCAGTGGGCCAGATTTTTTTTTTCCTCCATTAAGAAAGGACTGGCATTTAGAAATAAGTGCACTTGATTACTTGGGCTTTTCATGGTCAGCATTTAAATGTCTTTTTCTGACACATCTCATAAATGTTATTTTCCTCAATTTTTTCTTATGCAGTAAAGGGAATACTGATGGAAATTTTTTTTTCAGAAATTCTGAATTTTTTCACAATTCTTGCAAAAATGCAATGCTGTGTTTTGTGCAGTTAAATTTTTTTTTAGATCTCATTTATCACATTATGACAAAGTTTTACGGTTTTTTTCTTTGTAGCTTGTTATATCCATTTTAAAGGTTTTATGAACAGAAATTAGTTTTTCTCTTAGGGTTAGCTTGTTTTTTTTTTTTTTAATGTTGTCTAAGAAATGCTGTCACAGGTGATACCTAAATTACCCTTAAATTTTTTTTTGAAAAGTTTTGAAGTTTTTTTTTTTTTTTTTTAAAGATTTTATTTATTTATTTGACAGAGAGATCACAAGCAGGCAGAGGCAGGTAGAGAGATAGGGGGAAACAGGCTCCCCGCTGAGCAGAGAGCCCGATGCGGGAATCGATCCCAGGACCCTGAGCTCATGACCTGAGCCAAAGGCAGAGGCTTAACCCACTACACCACCCACGCACCCCTGATGTTTTTTTAAGGCTGAATAATATTCTATTCTATGTATGTACCAAACTTTATTTGTTAATAGATTGATAGGCACTGTTAAACAGTGCTGCAGTGTTATTCTAATTTTAAAGGGAATATCTAGAACGATATTTGTTGGAATTTTTCTTTTTTAATTTAAAAATTTTTAATTGAGGGGAGCATGTGGGTGGCTCAGTTGGTTAAGCTCTTGATCTCAGCTCTGATCTTAACTTCAGGAGAGTGAATTCAAGCCCCAGCATGGAGCCCACTAAAAAAAAATAAATAAATATTTAAAAAATTTTAAAAAGATTTTATTTATTTGAGAGAAAGAGAGGAAGAACAAGCAGGGGGAGCAGGAGCAGAGAGAGGGGAAAGTCTCCCCGCTGAGCAGGGAGCCCAATATGGGGCTCAATCCCAGGACTTTGGGATCATGACCCTTAACTGTATGAGCCACCCAGGTGCCCCCAAAACTACAAATTTTTGACTGTGGTAAAGTACACATAAAATTTACCATCTTAACCTTTTTTTTTTTTTAAAGTAATGTCTATGGCCAGCATGAGGCTCAAACTCACAACCCTGAGATCAAGAGTCACATGCTTTTCTGACTGAGCCAGTCAGGTACCTCCCCCACCTTAATCATTTTTAAGAATACAGTTGACATTGTCGTGTAGTCAATCTCCATTATCATCTTGCAAAATAAGACTTTATACCTATTAAAAAACAACTTTCCCTTCTTCCCTTCCGTTGGATCCTAGAAACCACCACGTGATGTTCTCTCTGTATGAATTTGACTACTCAGGATATCTGATATAAGTGGAATAAAATACAGGGGCGCCTGGGTGGCTCAGTGGGTTAAAGCCTCTGCCTTTGACTCAGGTCATGATCCTGGGTCATGATCCTGGACCATGATCCAGGGTCCTGGGATCGAGCCCCGAATAGGGCTCTCTGCTCAGCAGGGAGCCTGCTTCCCCCTCTCTCTCTCTGCCTGCCTCTCTGCCTACTTGTGATCTCAGTCTGTCAAATAAATAAATAAAATCTTCTAAAAAATAAGTGGAATAATACAGCATTTGTCTTTTGGTGACTGGCTTATTTCATTTAGCAAAATGTCTTCGAGGTTCATTCATACTGTAGCATGTGTCTGAATTCCCTTCCTCTTTAGAACTGTATATTCCAGTGTATGTATTTACCACATTTTGTTTATCCATTTGGCTGCTGATGGCCACGTAGGTTGTATCCATCTTTTAGCCATCGTGAAGAATGCTGCTGTGAATGTGGGTATGTAAACATTTCTTGGAGACCCTGCTTTCAGTGTTTTTGAGTCGGTACCCAGGAGTGAAATTGCTGGATCATACGGTAATTCTACTAAGAAGTTTTGAGGAAGTGTTATATTGTCTTCCATAGTGGCTGCATCATTTTACATTCCCATCAAAGTGCACAAGGATTTCAATTTCTCCACATACTTACCAACCTTATTAATTTCGTTTTTTGAGATTTATTTATTTATTTGAAAGAGAAAGAGAGAGAGAGATAGAGAGAGAGAACATGAGCAGGGGGAGGGGCAGAGGAGAAGGGAGAAAATTCTCAAGCAGACTCCCCACTGAGGGCAGAGCCAGACATGGGGATTGATCCCAGGACAGCCTGAGTTGAAATCGAGAATGGGCCATTTAACCAACTGAGCCACCCAGGTGTCCCTATTTTCTGGGTGTTTGTTTGTTTTTAAATAGTAACATCCTAATGGGGGTGAGATGATTTCTCATTGTGGTTTTGATTTGCATTTCCCTAATGCTCAGGGACGTTGAGCATCTTTTCATGTGCTTATTGGTCATTTATATAGTTTCTCTAGAAAAATGTCTGTTTAAACCCTTCACTCATTTTTAAATTGGTTTGAAATTTTTTTTATATGTTCTGGATATTCTTCATACATTCTGGCTATTAACCCCTTTCCAAATACATGATTTGCAAATATTTTCTCCCCATTCTGTAGGCTGAATAATCTGTTGATTATATATTAGGAAGGTTGAATACATTTTTTTCTACAGGTTAAGGTTCTCTTTTATTCCTGGTTTACTGAAAAAATTTTTTTTTCTTTCTTTTTTTAAACATGAATGGGTGTGGAATTTTACAAAATGTTTTTTCTGCATCTATGGAGATGATAAATAAGATTTTTCTCCATTAACCTTTAACATAGTAAATAATATCAGTGGATTTAAAAATATTAACTATTTTTGAATTCCTGGAAAAAACTCAATCTTCTTGTGGTATATTATATATTTTTATACACTGCAGGATTTGGTTCACTAATGTTTAGGATTTTTTACATCTTCATTCATTGATTAAATGGAGTTAATAATCTTAATTTCCCATATTGTTCTTATTTAGATTTTGGTGTCAAAATTATACTTGCCTAATAATTGTGGAGTTGTGGTGTTGTCTCTCTTTTTCTATTTCTTGGAAGAATTTTTTAAGTTTTTTTTTTTTGTTGTTTTGTTCCTTAAGTTTAGTAGACCAACTCTTTTGTAAATTGTTTTGACCTAATGTTCTCTTTGTTAGAAAATTTTAATTGCTGTTCTTATTTTATTCATGTTTTTATTTATTTTTTTCAGGAATGTATCAATTTTATCTAAATTTTTAACTTAGTAGCATAAAGTTTTAGAGGTATTCCCATAGCCTTTTATTTTTTTAGTTTAATTTAATTTAATTTTTTTTATTAACACATAATGTAATATCTGCTTTAGAGTTCAGGTCTGTGAATCATTGTTTTACACAATTCATAGCACTCACCATAGCACACACCCTCCCCAAAGTCCAGCAACCCTATGCCCCCCCCCCGCCCCCCACAACACCACGGCAACCCTCAGTTTGTTTCATGAGATTAAGAGTGTCTTATGGTTTTTCTCCCTCCCTGTTCCCATCTTGTTTCACTTTTTTCCTCCTTACCCCCCCACAACTCCTTGCCCTACCTCTCAAATTACTTATATCAGAGATATCATATGATAATTGTTTTTCTTTGATTGACTTATTTTGCTTAGCACAATACCTTCTAGTTCCATCCACGTTGTTGCTAATGGAAGGATTTCATTTTTTTGGTGGCTGCATAGTATTCCATTGTATATATATATACCACATCTTCTTTATCCATTCATCTGTTGATGGACATCTAGGTTCTTTCCATAGTTTGGCTATTGTGGACATTGCTGCTATAAACATTCGGGTGCACGTGCCCCTTCGGATCACTACATTTGTATCTTTAGGGTAAATACCCAGTAGTGTGATGCTGGGTCATAGGGTGGCTCTATTTTCAACTTTTTGAGGAACCTCCGTACTGTTTTCCAGTGTGGCTGTACCAGCTTGCATTCCCACCCACAGTGTAGGAGGCTTCCCCTTTCTCTGCATCCTCACCAACATCTGTTGTTTCCTGACTTGTTAATTTTAGCCATTCTGACTGGTGTGATTTGGTATCTCATTGTGGTTTTGATTTGTATTTCCCTGATGGTGAGTGATGTTGAGCACTTTTTCATGTGTCTGTTGGCCATTTGGAGGTCTTTTTTGCAGAAATGTCTGTTCATATCCTCTGCCCATTTCTTTATTGGATTCTTTGTTCTTTGGGTGTTGAGTTTGATATGTTCTTTATAGATTTTGGATACTAGCCCTTTATCAGCTATGTCATTTGCAAATAACTTCTCCCATTCTGTTGGTTGTCTTTTGGTTTTGTTGACTGTTTCCTTTTCTGTGCAAAAGCTTTGGATCTTGATGAAGTCTCAGTAGTTCATTTTCGCCCTTGCTTCCCTTGCCTTTGGCGATGTTCCTAGGAAGATGTTGCTGCGGCTGAGGTCGAAGAGGTTGCTGCCTATGTTCTTCTCAAGGATTTTGATGGATTCCTTTCTCACATTGAGGTCCTTCATCCATTTTGAGTCTATTTTCGTATGTGGTGTAAGGAAATGGTCCAGTTTCATTCTTCTGCATGCGGCTGTCTAATTTTCCCAGCACCATTTATTGAAGAGGTCTTTTTTCCATTGGACATTCTCTCCTGCTTTGTCAAAGATTAGTTGACCATAGAGTTGAGGGTCCATTTCTGGGCTCTCTATTCTGTTCCACGGATCTATGTGTCTGTTTTTGTGCCAGTACCAAACTGTCTTGATGATGACAGCTTTGTAATAGAGCTTGAAGTCTGGAATTGTGATGCTGTCAACTTTGTTTTTCATTTTCAACATTCCTCTGGCTATTCAGGGTCTTTTATGGTTCCATATAAATTTTAGGATTATTTGTTCCACTTCCTTGAAAAAAAAAATGGTGGTAGTTTGATAGGGATTGCATTAAATGTGTAGATTGCTTTAGGTAGCATAGACATTTCACAATATTTGTTCTTCCAATCCATGAGCATGGAATGTTTTTCCATTTCTTTGTGTCTTCCTCAATTTCTTTCATGAGTACTTTATCGTTTTCTGAGTATAGATTCTTTGCCTCTTTGGTTAGGTTTATTCCTAGGTATCTTATGGTTTGGGGTGTGATTGTAAATGGGATCAACTCCTTAATTTCTCTTTCTTCTGTCTTATTGTTGGTGTATAGAAATGCCACTGATTTCTGTGCATTGATTTTATATCCTGACATTTTAATGAATTCCTGTACAAGTTCTAGCAGATTTGGAATGGAGTCTTTTGCGTTTTCCACGTAAAGTATCGTATCATCTGCAAAGAGTGATAGTCTGACTTTTTCTTTGATGATTTGGATGCCTTAAATTTCTTTTTGTTGTCTGATTGCTGAGGCTGGGGCTTCTAGTACTATGTTGAATAGCAGTGGTGATAATGGACATCCCTGCCATGTTCCTGACTTTGGCAGAAAAGATCTCAGTTTTTTCCATTGAGAATGATATTTGCTGTGGGTTTTTCATAGATGGTTTTGATGATATTGAGGTATGTACCCTCTATCCCTACACTTTGAAGGGTTTTAATCAAAAGAGGATGCTGTACATTTCAAATGCTTTTTCAGCATCTATTGAGAGTATCACATGGTACTTGTTCTTTCTTAATGTTTTGTATCACATGGATTGATTTCCGGATGTTGAACCAATCTTGCAGCCCAGGAATAAATCCCCCTTGGTTGTGGTGAATAATCCTTTTAATATACTGTTGGATCCTATTGGCTAGTATTTTGGTGAGAATTTTTGCATCTGTGTTCATTAAGGATATTGGTCTGTAATTTTCCTTTTCGATGGGTCTTTGGTTTTGGGATCAAGGTAATGCTGGCCTCATAAAATGAGTTTGAAAGTTTTCCTTCAATTTCTATTTTTTGGGAACAGTTTCAGGAGAATAGGTATAAATTCTTCTTTAAATGTTTGGTAGAATTCTTCTGGGAAGCTGTCTGGCCCTGGGCTCTTGTTGGTTGGGAGATTTTTGATGAGTGCTTCAATCTCCTTACTGGTTATGGGTCGTTCAGGTTTTCTATTTCTTCCTCGTTCAGTTGTGATAGTTTATACATCTCTAGGAATGCATCCATTTCTTCCAGGTTGTCAAATTTACTGGTGTATAGTTGCTCATAATATGTTCTTATAATTGTTTGTATTTCTATGGTGTTGGTTGTGATCTCTCCTCTTTCATTCATGATTTTATTAATTCGGGTCCTTTCTCTTTTCTTTTTGATAACTTTGGCCAGGGTTTTATCATCTTATTAATTCTGTCAAAGAACCAGCTCCTAGTTTCATTGATTTGTTCTACTGCTCTTTTGGTTTCTGTTTCATTGATTTCTGTTCTAATCTTTATTATTTCTCTCCTGCCGGGTTTAGGCTTTCTTTGTTGTTCTTTCTCCAGCTACTTTAGGTGTAGGGTTAGGTTGTGTAATTGAGACCTTTCTTATTTCTTGAGAAAGGCTTGTATTGCTATATACTTTCCTCTCAGGACAACCTTTGCTGTGTCCCAAAGATTTTGAACAGTTGTGTTTTTATTTTCATTTGTTTCCATGAATTTTTAAAAATTCTTCTTTAGTTTCCTAGTTCACCCATTCATTCTTTAGTAAGATGGTCTTTAGCCTCCATGAATTTGAGTTTTTTCCAACTTTCCTCTTGTGGTTGAGTTCTAGTTTCAAATACTGTGGTCTGAAAATATGCAGGGAATGATCCCAGTCTTTTGATACTGGTTGAGACCGGATTTGTGACCCAGGATGTGATCTATTCTGGAGAATGTTCTATGTGCACTAGAGAAGAATGTATTCTGTTGCTTTGGGATGGACTGTTCTAAATATATCTGTGATGTCCATCTGGTCCAGTGTGTCATTTAAAGCCTTTATTTCCTTCTTGATCTTCTACTTAGATGATCTATCCATTTCACTGAGGGGGTGTTAAACTCCCCTACTATTACTATAGTATTGTTGATGTGTTTCTTTGATTTTATTATTAATTGGTTTATATAATTGGCTGCTCTCATGTTAGGGGCATAGATATTTAAAATTTTTAGATCTTGTTGTTGGACCCTCTAAGTATGATACAGTGTCCTTCCTCATCTCTTATTATAGTCTTTGGTTTAAAATCTAATTTATGTGATGTAAGGATTGTTACCTCAACTTTCTTTTGATGTCCAAAAGCATGGTAAATTGTTTTCCACCCCCTCACTTTAAATCTGGAGGTGTCTTTGGGTGTAAAATGAGTTTCTTGTAGACAACATATTGATGGATTTTTTTAAAATCTGTTCTGATATCCTGTGCCTTTTGATTGGGGCATTTAGCCCATTTACATTCAGGGTAACTATCAAAAGATATGAATTTAGTGCCATTGTATTGCCTGTAAGGTGACTGTTACTGTATATTGTCTCTGTTCCTTTCTGGCCTATTACTTTTAGACTCTTTGCTTAGAAGACCCCTTTCTATACATCCTGTAGGATTGGTTTGGTGTTTGCAAATTCTTTTAGTTTTTGTTTCTCCTGGAAGCTTTTTATCTCTCCTTCTATTTTCAAGAACAACCTAGCTGGATATGTATTCTTGGCTGCATATTTTTCTCATTTAGTTCTCTAAATATATTATGCCTGTCCTCTCTGGCCAGCCAGGTCTCTGTGGATAGGTCGGCTGCCAATCTAATATTGCTACCATTGTATGTTACAGACCTCTTGTCCAGAGCTGCTTTCAGGATTTTCTCTTTGTCACTGAGACTTGTAAATTTTACTATTAGATGACGGGGTGTGGACCCATTTTTACTGATTTTGAGAGGGGTTCTCTGCACCTCCTGGATTTTGATGCTAGTTCCCTTTGCCAAATTAGGGGAATTCTCTGCTATAATTTGCTCCAATATACCTTCTGCCCCCCCTTCTTCTTCTGGGATCCCAATTATTATTATTGTTTCATTTTATGGTATCACTTATCTCTTGAATTCTCTGCTCATAGTCCAGTAGTTGTTTGTCTCTCTTTTTCTCAGGTTCTTTATTCTCCATCATCTGGTCTTCTATATCACTAATTCTCTCTTCTTCCTCATTTATCTTAACAGTAAGAGCCTCTATTTTTTTTTTTAAAGAGTTTATTTATTTATTTGACACAGAGAGAGAGAGATCACAAGCAGGCAGAGATAGAGGGGGAAGCAGGCTCCCTGCTGAGCAGAGAGCCCGATGCAGGGCTCGATCCCAGGACCCTGAGATCACGACCCGAGCCAAAGGCAGAGGCTCAACGCATTGAGCCACCCAGGCACCCCTAGAACCCCCATTTTTTATTGTACCTCATCAATAGTTTTTTTGGTGTCAACTTGATTATATTTTAGTTCTTCTATTTCTTCAGAAAGGGCTTTTATTTCTCCAGGAATGGATACTCTAGTATCTTCATGCTTTTTTCAAGCCCAGCTAGCACCTTGATAATTGTCATTCTGAATTCTAGTTCTGACATATTACTAATGTCCATATTGATTAGGTCCCTAGCCATTGATTCTGCCTCTTGTTTTTTTGTTTTTTGTTTTTTTGTTTCTTTTTGAGGTGAGTTTTTCCACCTTGTCATTTTATCCAGAGAAGAACAGCTTAATGAGAGAAAAAAATACTAAAAGGGTAGCAACAACCTGAGAAAAATATGCAGTAACTAAATCAGAAGAGACTCAAAGCTGGGGGGGAGGAGAAAAGAGGAAAAAAAAAGAGAAAGATATATACATTAGATTGGTGAATAGAACAAAGCCACACACTTGATTTTGGGTGTATTTTGGTCTGTTAGAAGAAATTGCCTCCCAAAATTTTAAAGAAAGAAAAACTTCTATGTATACAAAAACAAGGATAAACATGATGAATGGATGGAATATGACTGTAAAGATGAAAATTAAAAAATTGAGAAGATAAGAAGTTGGTTGGAAAAAGAAAGAAAAAAGAGAAAAGAATGTGATCAGGCTAGAGACTAGAACAAAGCAATGCATAAGATTTAGGGTATATTTTGATCTTTTAGAAGAAACTGTATCCCAAAATTTTAAAGAAAGAAAAACCTATACATATACAAGAAATAAGGTCAAATACAATGAAGGGATAGAATATGACTATAACAATAAACATTAAAGATTTTTGAAAAAGATATTGATAAGATAAATTAGTTAAAAAATGTTAAAATAAGAAAGAGGAAAAATTTAAAAAGATAAAATAAGGAAAAAATAAAATTAAAAAAATTTAACTTTGAAAGACTTAAGAATCATAGGAAAAAAACAATGAATTCTATGTGCTTTATTCCTGTAGCTCTGAAGTTTTGCATTTCTCATTGATTGGTGAACTTGGTCTTGGCTGGATGTTCTTGTTGATCTTCTGGGAGAGGGGGCCTGTTGCAGTGATTCTGAAAAGTCTTTGCCAGAAGCGGAATTGCACCGCTCTTGCGAGGGGCCAGGCTATGTGGCGAATCTGCTTGGGTTTGCTCTCGGGAGCTTTTGTTCCTTGAATACTTTCTGTACAGCTTTGCAGGACAGGAATGAAAATGGCGGCCTCCCAGTCTCCGGCCCCATAGGAGCTGAGAGCTCAGGGTCCTGCTTCTCAGTGCACCCTCAGAGAAAAGCAGTCAACCCCTCCTGTCTCTTTGATCTCCGGCCACACTCCAAGCTAACCCAGCCTGTGACTGAGCATTTCTATCTCTGGCGCACAGACCCTTTTGGAGTCTCAAAACCCAGCAGAATCCCTCAGTGCACTCCCACGCTGCTCCTCCAAAAGGAGGAAGGAGGTGGTCCCCCCACATCTGCCACCTGTGGGCTCCCTGCTCAATGAGTAGTGGCCTGACAGTGCCAGAGATCACAGTTTAAGGTAGCCCTGAGCTGAAAGCTCACACCTCAGCTCCGCCTCTGCAGCTGTCTTCCCCGGACCGATTCCTGGGAGCTCTGCCATACTCAAACACAACTGGTCTTTCTGTGACCCCACAAGTCCTGAGACCACACTGACCCTGCAAGTGTCCCCCTGCCCCCCCGCCCACCTTGCTTAACCTCTGGAGTGATGTCCCTCAGTAGAGCAGAATTCTAAAAGTTCTGATTTTGTGCTCTGCTGCTCTACCACAATCTTGCCCCCGCCATAGCCTTTTAATCTCAGCAGCATTTGTAGTTCTCTTCCCCTTCAATTTTAAATTCTGACTTCTCTTTTTTTTGATCACTCTCCTTAGAAGTGTTTCTTGATTATTCTCTTCATACTTATTAAAATGTAATTTTAAACATTCCTTTCTTACACTCTGTTTGTTTTCTGTTTCATCAGTTTGGTTTTCTGTCTTTACTATCTCTTCTCTTCACCACATAGATCCCCTTACCTCCCTCTTTTGTTGTTCTTGCCTGATATGTTCCATCTATATATATTGAAAGGCTCATCAGAAGATATTATAATTTTTGCTTTTGGCCATTGCCATGTTATAAAGAGCTCCAGAAGAGAAAACAAGTTTAGTATATTTACCTAAATATTTATTTACCATTTCTGTTGCTCTTCCTTCATTTTTAAAAAAAGACTTTTTAAAGTCATCTCTATATCCAACATGGGAACTCCACAGCCCCAAGATCAAGAGTTGCCTGCTTTACTAACAGAGCCAGCCAGGTGCCCATTCCTTCTTTCATTTTTGATGCTCTGAATTTCTTTAGGTATCATTTCTTTTATGTCTAAAGATCTTTCTTTAGCAATCCTTGAGAGGTGGCCTGCTATCAGTGGATCTTTGCTTTCCTTCAATTGGGAATGTCACTTGTTTCATCTTCCTTTCAGAAGGCTATTTTTGCTGGGTATAGAATTCTAGTTGAGCCAAACTTTTCTTTCTACACCAGAAAATATTGTTCCACTTCCTTCTGGCTGCCATGTTTTCTGTAAAGAAATCCATGGGAATGTCAGTGGTTGCTCCTCTGTTGGCAATGTGTCACTTTTCTCTGGCCGTTTTAGAGATTTTTTCTTTGTCTTTAGTTTTTAGCTGTTTGATTATGGTATGTTTGGCATATCATTCATTGAGCTTATTCTGTTTGGGGTTTTTGAGTGCATTGAATATGTGAATGTATATCTTTTGCTGAATTTGTGAGTTCATTTCCCAGAGTGGGAAAAATGGCCAGTTCCCTTCTGTACTAATTTGAATTCTGGTTTTCTTACCCAGTTTGCCTGCTATTGTTTACTTTTCAGAGTCCTCAGTTTATCTGTGCATTCCACTTTTGCATTCAGTGGGAGATACAGTGTAGCATGTGCTCACTCCATCTTACCTAGAATTGGAACTTAGAGAAGATCTTTGCAAACAGAATTCTCAGTTGAGGGTTTTTTTGACCACTAAATTCTTAGCTTGAGTTATTGGGGCTGTGAGAGTAGGTTAGAACTGTAGGCCCACATTGGAGCTAGCTTGTGATTGCACGTTTTTAGGTTGAAATTATCCCTTTCTGTGTTGTGCCAAGGTTTGAGATAGGAAACCTTCTTTGCAGTTCCTAGTGTAGTTCACTCTTGCTGTAAGGTTGTGTCACCTTTATAGGGAGCTGTGGATGCTTCTTATTAGACTTTCCACTATGCCTCTCATTTCATGCACTTCTCAAGGCCTAGAGAACAAGAGCTCAAGTTACTGAACTTGGCCAATGACCTCAAAGTAGGTGCTGACTTTGGTGCTTTTTATTTAGGCAGGTAATTTAATTTAGAATTCTTCAGGTTCCTGATGTGACTTAGTGTTGCCTCAAGTGTTCTTTATGTTTTTGATTCTTTTCAAAATTTATTTTTAGCTGGGACACCTGGCTAGCTCAGTCAATAGAACATGTGACTCTTGATCTTGGTGTTGTAAGTTTGGGCCCTATGTTGGGTGGAGAGATTACTTAAAAATAGTAAAAGTAAAATTTTTAAAAAGTATTATTAGTTAAAAAAGATTTTATTCACTATTTTGTGTTGCTTTCAGTAATTGGGTTGGCCAGATTATCAGTCCACCATCTTGCTGGTAATGAAAGTCCCGGTAGAAACAAATTTTGGGCTCCTAATTATGCTCACTACTTTGCTGATCTTGTAAAAGGTAACATTTATATATGTTTATTTAATTTGTCTTCTTTAAAACAGTGTGTGGAGGTGTTGATGAAATAAATACACAGTATTTCAAGAAGTCAATATATTTTATGTAAAAATTTAACCCATACTTAATACCTGATCTATAAGTGAATGAAGATATGTGGAATACTTTGAAAATGGTAAAGCACTATGTAATGTAAGATGTTATTATTTTTTTAATGACATATAATAATTTATTTAACCCATCATCTCTTTATGGACATTTAGAATGTTTCCAATTTTGTCTTAATAAAACTGCATTACAGTGAAATACAAGAGTAAGCCCCAAGGTTTGGATCTCAGAAACCAGCATCGCATTTTTCCTCATCTCTCACCCAAGGATATGGTAGAAGCACAGATGCTTTTGTACTATTGGCCATGAGATAGCATTGGAGGCTGTGCTCTAATGTGTTTTTTTTTTAAATTTGATTTTTTATTAACATATAATGTATTATTAATTCCAGGAGTACAGGTCTGAATCGCCAAGTTTATACACTTCACAGCACTCACCATAGAGCATACCCTCCCCAATGTCCATAACCCAACCACCCTCTCCCTACCCCCAATGTCAGATGTTATTTTATAAATAATTTAAAATCTCTTTATGTTTAATCAGGCCATGGATTATTGTGAAAACTAAATTAAAAGGGAAATTCACAATAAATGCCTGAGTAGAAGCCCCAGGGGCTGATGAAGACCCATTGAACACCTGTCTTTTACAGATTTCAAGAAGCTTCCGCATATGAACTTGAACCAGATTTTTCTCATAAAGCAAGCAGAAGCAGTCAGTTAAGCAGTGCATCCCTCGGGAAGTTCATTGCTGAATTTGAATTCTATAAGTCATAACTCTGGTCTGTTTATAAGGTACTTTATAGTTGTTTACAATGATGGAAGGGCACACTTCCATGTTATTTGTGGTATTTGTAGGGTCTGACATCAGAAACCAAACATGTGTTCCTATACTTCAGGTTCTTTTTCTCATTGGCTCCTTCTTGGTGGCACCTCTGTACTTTATGTCTGAGATGGCTATGAAGTGTGGCATTCCCTATGCATCTACCCAAAACCCTGGGTTTGAGCCCCAAGTTGGGCTCTCTACTCAGTGGGGAGTCTACTTCTCCCTCTCCCTCTGCTACTCCCCTTGCTCACACACACACTCTCTTTCTCTCAAATAAATAAGTAAAATCTTAAGACAAAATGAAAAAAAGCTCACTATCAATTCTCAGATTATATTTAGGGCAGTGATTCTCAACCTGGACAGACCATCAGATTCACCTGGAAGCTTTGAAAAAATCCTGTGGCCACACCCCAGAATAATTTCAGTAGAATCCCTGGGTGAGGGGTGATTCTGACGTGCAACAAGTTTGAGACTCATTGTGGGCTCTTGTGAGGAGGGTAGCAGTACCAATCTGTGGGAAGATGCTGAAGTTTCTGCAGGAGTACCCTCTTCTGGTCCTCCCAGCTTACCCTGCACATGCTGGTCTCATGAGAGAGCTAAGAGAGCGGGACACCCAATGTGTGCAAAGGTCCTGAGGTTGCAGAGGCTAAAGATGACTGGCGGGAGCTGATGAAGGTCATGGAGGCTGCAGGGCAGAGAGAGGGCAAGGAGGCCAAGCGTGAGGCAGTAAAAGCATGTGTGTGGAAAGACCATGGAATTCATGTTAATAAGATCATTCTGACTTCTGTGTAGAGGGAAGGGAGGCACTGCCACATCCTCAGTGGGACAGGTGATGGTAGCTTGGTCTCAGGACCAGTGTAGAGTGGAGTTGGACAGGACTTGGGGGTTCTTGGAGGGGCAGATGTGGACCTTGGTAGAAGGGCAAAGGTTTCAGGCTAGGGTGGGTCTGTGTTCCAAAGAGATGCCCAGTGGTGCCCAATAAGTGTTTGTCATCCCTGCTGAGGCTGGTTTTAGGTGCGACCTTGGGCTTTGTTTCACTTTGGGGGCCTCAGTTTCCCCATTCACGAAATGGTGGGACTGGGGCAGTGCTCTCATGAGCTTTATGCCCACAGTCCACCCTTTCAGAAGACTCGTGGCTGTTGTCCTCAGAGACCTCAAGCCTAATAGACTGGCCACTAACTTGGTTTTCATGTGGCCATGGTTTGTTCCTCTGCTGCTTTCTGAGAAGGTCACTGGGTCAGAAGTCTAAGATCAAGCTGTTGGCAGGGTTGGTTTCTCCTCTCCTGAGGCCTCTCTCCTTGCCTTGCAGGCGGCCGCCTTCTCCCCCATGTCCTCACGCAGTCGTCTGTCTGTGTGTCTGGGTCCTCATCTCCTCTTCACGAGGGCAGATCCTCATGACCTTGTTTAAGTTAATCACATCTTCCAAAGCCTTATTTCCAAATGCAGTCATATTCTGAGGTGCTGGGGGTTAAGACTTCAACATAGGAAGTTGTGTGAATAGGATTCAGCACCGAACGATTTCCTCAAATGCTGAAGGAGGCAGTTGGGGCACAGGGCTAGATGTCTATTAAGCTCGTAAGTGACATTTGTGGGCTCAAAAGCACGAACATAAAGGGATGGTGGGTGGTGGCAGGGCTGATGGCGGCCTTGGCAGCGTATGTACAGCTCCTCCCTGGACTCCCGTGCTAGAGCTGAGCTGGCGGCCGGTGGGTGGGAGGCACCCCCACCCCCACCCCAAGGTCAGTTGTCTGGAGACACATTGTAAAATGTATCTTCGTGTGTTTACTTTTTGAAAATCTCAGCACCAATAAGGAGTAAACCTGATGTGCTCCGTTTAATCTGTAGTACGCCAAGCACAAACACTTCTTGCTGTTATCTTTTTAATGTGCCAATTGAATAAGAACTTAGAGGAATAGTATATCAAAGCCGAAACTCAAATAGTCTTCGGAATGGGCCCTCCTTTGTGTTGGTTATTATAAGAAGATCCCTACTGAGAAGCCGTGTTTGAAAACTCAAGTCAGTCTTCGTTTTTCTACAATTCATATTAAAATAAGCAATGGACTTTACACACGTTGACTTCTTCCATCTTTCCAAAAACCTCTTTCCACTTATATTCGGGTATGGAGAACCTAGTGTGTGCTGGGTTCTGTGGCATGGTCTTACCTTCAAGAAACTCAGTCCCGTGGGGAAGACAGATGAGTAAGCTGGTGACCATGGCTCACTGAGAAGGTCTGGGGTCATGGTGACCATGGCTCACTGAGAAGGTCTGGGGTCATGGCTAGCCAAGGATGCAGTGCGAATGCAAAGGAGGATCCCTTCTCTCTGACCAGGGAGGTGGGAGACAGTGTTGAAGGGCAGATGGGAGCTGGCGGGCAATGCAGCAGTGAGAGGGGGTGTGGGCTGGGGGTGGGGAGGGAGTTCGGGAGAGTTAGCGGAGGCGGCCCGCTGGCCACCTGTCCAAGTCTCCACCTGGCAGTTTTCCCTCAGGGCCGTTGGTTGGTCCTCAGCTGCTTGGCCTGCACTGTGTCTGTGCCCATTTTTTCTGGAAAAAGTGTGACTCATCTTAGGTTCAAGGGTGGCCTTAATGTCCAGATCTGGCCACTTAACACATTTCAACCTCCAAACCCAGTGAGTGAGGCAGGGATGAGCACACTGACCCAAACTGGCTCCATGAGACCCAACCCAGGACTTTTCTTTCCTCTGGGTGGCTCAGTGAGAACGTGAAGTCACCGCAGCCATTTTCCTGCTGGCGAGAAAACCTGCCCAAGGACGACATGAATGACAAAACAGCAGGGCCTAGGAAGAGGCAGCCACTTGAGAGCTTTGCCTGAGGGCCAGGCCTACCCGTGATTTTCCAGACTTGTCGGTAGTAGGGCAATTTGTTCATTTATTGGGTATTTTTTGCTTAAGCTACTTGTCACTAAGAGCGCTGACAAGCACGGCTATCTTCTGATGATTCCTGGGCCACAGAGTGCTCAGACCAAGGACTAGAAATGAGCATTTTGTTGGGCTAATTTCAGAACATAGGACACAACTGAAAAATCAGGGGCTTCAGAGTGTGACAGGCTAGACTGGGTTCGAAACTTGGCCTTGACACTTAACACCATGTGGTGCTTGTTGGGCATATTTTTTTTCAATACCCGAGCCTCCGAGTTTCATCATCTGCACAATACTGTGCTCCAATTAGGCAGAAAACAAACGTCTATTGAACAAAATAATTCCTGCAGAATTATTTACGTCTTCTGCCTCTGCATAGAATTGCAGAAAATGACCTCAGGAGAGGTTAAGTAGCTTCTCTAAGATGGAACAAGTTTCTCAGGAGCCAGTTGAGGAGTCCAAGTGAGGGAGGCACCCTGTGGCGTTGGGGGCTATCGACCCGGCTAAGCATGCCCCCCCTGGGCGAGCAGGGAGCCTGTCCCGGGGGGTCAACTCCAGGTTTTCTGATAGGGGTCCCCGGAAGCCTTTTCTGGATTGAAGAATGCTGTCAAGGATGGAAGTTTGGTGTAGGCTGAAAGAGAAATCCCTTCCTCGTGGTGCCTACTGACTCTCAGAAGCCAGCCCTCGCCTGGGAGGGAGTGTGATGGGAAAAGAGGCAGCAGGAGCTGGGGGCTGGTGCAGGACAGACACTCCTGAGGTCCATGGTGACAAAAGGCAGCAGGTGGGGGCATGGAGAACATATCAGAGGAGAGGGCAGGGGGCTCTGGGGTCAGAGGCTGCTGCAGAAATGACCTGCATGGCGCCCCAGGGGATGGCTGCAAGTCAGTGTTCCAGACTTCCTAGCCACCTCTGTCCCGGGCGGCAGCCTCCGGCCACCCTTTCCGGTCCCACCAGACTGCGAGTCCCCCCGGGGGGGGGGGGGCCCTGTGGTGTTGGCAGCTTCCGCAGAGGAGTGGAGATGGGGAGATTACGTGTGCCAGAACAATAGGAACAAAGGCTGCTTTCAGGCCAGTGTTTGCATACATGCTTCACAGTCTGAGGGAATTAAAAACAAACACCCTCCGTTGTTTCAGAGCTACGTTGCATGACTAAGGCAGTGATTTACGGACAGGGCTGAAACCTCGCTAATGGGTTCCAGCGACTTCAGTGGACCAAGAAAGGAAGACTTGTTCCCAAGGTCCCGGGTCGATGTTGGGGAGGGCTATTATGCCATAAATCACGGTGACCGTGCAGGGGGCGTGGGCCTGCAGAAGCACTGGAGTCTGGACGGAAGCTACCCTCCCCGAAAAGTCGAGGTGCCTAGTGACTTGTGGCTGCCAGCCACCCCTGCCCAAAGATGCTAACACCCCACGGGGCTCTAACCAGCTCGGGGCCCTGGGTGGGTGCTCCCAGCCTCGCCCGAGACTCAGGTCTGGTCTTCCAGGACGTGGCCAAAGTGATGCTTTTTCCACCCCTATTCTAGGGGGTGCTCATGTGACGAATTCATTCCTGGTACTCAGCCGTCATCTTCTTTTGCTCTCCCACTCACTCCTCTAGTGCTAATGCTCCCCGGGGCCCCGCTGGATCCTTCTCTCTCTCTCTCTCTCACTGCAGCCAGCTCCCCCCACCCCCGCATGCATGCCACCCATCCAGCTCCGCCCCTGTGCTCCCCCAAGCCTGTCACTTGCTTTTCTAGCTCATTAATCATCTTTGCTGCTTTTCTCTGAATTTTCGGAGTCGTTCACTAGTTTCCTGGACAGGGGCATACAGAGCAGCTGCTACTTTCACAGGCAGAGGACAGACCTTATGAATCAGGCCCACGACAGGGAGGTAGGAAGCGCTGTTGAGAGGAGACTCCTGCAGGGAAATGCAGTGAGTGCGCTGACTGCCTCCAAGTCAGAGCCCCAGGGCTGGACCCCTGAGAGCCAGGGATGCAGGAGAGGGAGAGCATAGGGCTTCCCTCAATTCCTAAACAAGCACACTGGTTGGTGTTACTTACCCTTGCAGCAGGACAGTGATCTAATAAAATAATCAGGACCTTCGAGTCAGAGGATGGCATTGTCACTCACCAGGGATGAGGTCTTGGCAAATTCTTTGGGCCTTGACAACTAATCAGTGAAGATGGAATAAAGATGACGCTGACAGATGATGACTATGACGGTGATGATGGAGAGAATCCCAGTGGAATGGTGGTGTCCCCTCCCGTGTGTCCCCAGCTTGGGGCAGTCTCAAGTGTGCCCATCTGGCCCCCAAGAACAGGAGTGGGAACTCTTTCTCCCTTCCTTGTAGGGGACTCCAGGGTCTAGCGGGGGCTCATCCATGCCTGAGATGTTGTGGGGTGGCTGCGTGATTTGGGATGGAGCTGGGGGCGCGAGCTCTGGCAGGACATTGATCCCTCCCAGAGGAAGGCAGCACGATCTCACATCCCACCCTGGTGGGGCTCCTACTGGGGCAAGCTCTCCATGGCCAAGCCACATGTGGTCTGCTTTCCCTTCTCAGTACCAAGCAGGTTCCTCTGGTTCCCCCCACCTCAACCAGGACACTGTCTCACAGTGACCTTTGTCCCCTGGCACTGCCTTCAGAACTTCTGGGACCCTCATCCATCTCTGGTCCCTCAGGCCTGGAGACCGATCCCTTCTCTCCATCCTAGCTCCCCCCGTCTTCTGATGCCCTCCACAAAAACCCTGCCGTGGGGTCCCTCCTGCCCACCAAAGTGGCACCTATCCGTTAAGGGCCACAGAAACTTGTTTATTTTCCTGGAGGTTGGGGAAGCCCTGGTCCCCAGCAAGGCCGGGGAGGGAGAGTGTATTCCTGAGAATCAGTTGGGATAACATACATAAAAATGCCTCTTAAGTACAAAAATATGATGCAAATATGAGTTGCTATTATTTCTGCACCATGAAAACACTTGAAAGTAGCCCAGAGCCCTGGTTCCTGGAGCCAGAGTCAGTCTGGCCTGTGTCGGGCCTTTGCAGGGCTGGTCCCAGGAGGAGGATTGAGGTTTACCGTTGAGGGGAGGTTGGGTAGTCCGGGGAAACAGACATAATGGAGGCCACCGCAGGCCACCTGTTGGCCTTCTGTCTTGTGTGTGGACATGGGAGGCATGCCATCCGTCTAACACGCCTATAATGGATGGTCCCAAATAGCCCCAAATTCTCGAAGCTGTTTTCACACTTGGGGTAAAGCAGCGCTCATGTCAGGGAAGCTTCTTCTAATACTTAGAAACCTTTGCTCTTTAGGGGTGGAGACATTTTTGCACGGCATTGTTTACAGTGGGATTCGGTGTACGGGATAGAAAAGACTTGTGCGTCTATTAACATTCACCTCCAAATCGCCTCTGTTTCCTCCTCTCTGAGATTTTTAAAGCCTTGTCAGCGGTGTCTGACTCTGCTGTCCCAACCAGTCATTTCAGAGCTGGGCTCCACTGGCTTCTCCCAGACACGCCCTTTTGTTCAGGTCACTCGCTTCCCCCACCCCCGGCCATCGTGGCTTCAGTGTCTAGACTGAGGATTCGTGGTGGCTTTTCCCCACCGCATACTCCATGCTCCCCCAGCCTCCACCTCTGCCTCTGCTCATTCTCACAGCCGTTCCCTGAATAAATACGCTCTGTCAGACTCTTTATCCCCTCAATGTCCAAGGAAACTGATTCATCACACTGAGGTTTCCGTCTGCGAACTGCTTCCAGACAGCCCAGGCCACGTCCTGGCCTGTGTTTGGGTCTGGTCCTTCTCCTCTTTTGTTGTGCTGTATCTGATCTCCCTCGGGGATGTGGTCCCTGCCTCTTTCAGTGCCATTACTCCGCTCAGGTCCATGGCCAGCCTTGGGTTGATCTGGAGACACATTCTTGCTGGCCAGGGCTGTGTGATACTTCTTGACTCTGGTCCCAGGTGCTCAGGCCCATGTAACTCTCACTGAGTCGAGCCTGTTTGGGCCAAAGGGCGAATCTGTGGGCTGCCGGATTTCCAGCCACTTGGTTTCCTGTCTCAAGTTAGTGTCATCCAGCAGTCCTCGTGGCATTTTTAGGGCCTTTGATGGTGGAAGGAGGAGCATTTCTTTCCATTTTAGAAAACAACTACTCTGTTGGGTCTGGCACTGATTTTCCCTGGCTAATTATTCTCAATCAAATGGCGTTGTGAAGAAGCCACAGAGAACTTATTCAGTAACTCTTCTGTTGTATTGCTGTGCTTGTTGCCTTGCTGAGAAAAAAATATTTTATCCCTTTAAGGGTCATGACAAGAAGTCACAGAGGATTAACAGGGACCAGGTTGTAAATCGGAGATGGATCGTCCATCATGGAGGAGGGGCTGGTGACAGATTCAGCAGCCCCGCTGGGAAGAGGGAGACACCAGGTTCTCCATTTTGTGGAGTCAGGATCCTATATTAAATGAGACTTCTTGATATATAGTGGACCAGCTGAGAATTCAGATAGTTAGGGGCACGGGGCGCATAGAGCAAGGTCACCAAAAGAACATTAAGGAGATCATTCTTTCTTGGGGAGAATAGCTCAACACTGAGACTCTATCTCCTGCAATGTGGTAGGACCCAGCCTCAACATTTAAAGAATTCCTTTCCCATTAAGAGACAGAGTCTCTGTCCTTCCTGTTGACAGACTTAGACTGTTTTGACCAGTATGGGGGAAGTGACACTATGCCACTTCTGAATCTGGGTCACTAGAAGTAACTCTCCTCTGTCTTGTTTGCTGAGACAATACTCTTGGATCTCTGTAACCAGCTGAGAAGTCTGCCTATCTTGTGCTGCCATGCTGCAAAGAAGCCAAGCCACATGGAGAGGCCACATGTAGACCCTCTGGTCTGCAATCCTAGGCTTTTAGTTAGCTGAGCCAGATGCCAGATGCATGAATGAACAAGGCTTCAGATGAGTCTAAACCCGAGCTGTCAAACCACCCCCAGACGTTGAGTATTCCCTTGTCGAGGCTCCAAACTTTGTGGTGCAGAGAGAAGCCATCCTCTCTGTATCCTGTCCAGATTTCCGACCCACACAATCCATGTGCATGAGATGGTTGTGCTAAGCCACTAAGTTTGGGGTGATTTTTGTATGTAGTACATTCACACACATGTAAATGTAACAATTGCTGCATTAGAAACTGGAACAGGCGACCCGTAAAATGGTGGAAAAATAAAGCAAGTTAAGGTGTTACAGAGTGATGCAGGTGTAGGTGGGGGGCAGACATTTGGGATAGGGTGTGAGAAGACTTCTCTGAGGAGTTGACATTTAAGAAGGGATTTGAATGATGTGAGCGTACAGGATCAACAGAGCCTGTTATAGAGAGTAGCAAGTGCAAAGACCCTGAGGTTGAATGAGATCATTCAAGGGATAGAAGGAGACTATGTGCCTAGAGCTCAGAGAGTGAGGTGGGGGAAGGATGGGAAATGAGAGGGAGCCACATGAAGGGCTTTGCAGGCCTTGATAAAGGATTTGAGTTTTATTGTAAACCAACAAGTGGTTTTGAATAAGGGGATATTCTCTGCACTCATTCCCTCACTGACTGTATCCAATTTCATGACTTCAAATAGCTTCTATATGCTAATCAGTTCTAAATATATATTTCTCACCCAGACCTCAGCTTGAATTCCAGATTCTTTATATGGCTGCTTACTCAACTCTTCCCATGGATCATTAATAGGTATTTAAAATGTAATATGTACAAATGATTAGCCTATCCCCTGTCCCAAACCTCCTCCTCCAATAGTCCACTCAGTACTGTCAAATGGCAACTCTATCCTAGTTGCTCAGGTCACCCCTGACTCCTTTCTTTTTTTATATCTCTGTTGGGTCAGTAAATCCTACTGGCTCTGCTTCCCATCGTTTCCCTCTGCTTTTATCCTCGCCTTCGTTCCATACATTCTCCTGGCACAAAGTATGTCTGATGACAATCTGATTTTCTTTACCTTCCTAGTATCTTGGTCTTTTTGTCCAGATGTCCAAGAGATTTTATATTTTTCTTTAAAATCTAGGAATTTCCCAGAAATTTGGTGTTTTGGTGTCCCTTATTTCAGGGTTGATTTTGACTTTATACATGTAGTTTCAAATTTTTAAATTAATTTCAGAAAAGTTTTCTTGAATTGTGGTTTTTAGGTTTGGTTCTGTTCCTTGCTTTGGTTTTCTGGTGTTGTTGTTGTTTGTTTGTTTATTTATTTTTTGGACTCCTTTTATACAAATGTTGGATCTTCTTTGTCTATCTTCTATTTTTGTTAAGTTCTCTCAAATCCCTTTCCATTCTTTCTTCATTTCCTTTCATTTAACTTTTTCTCTTTGCATTTTCTATCTCTCTTATTAAAGTATTATCTTCTGGTTTTATGTACTCTTACTACTGCAGTGATCTGTTTTTGACAACATTCTATACCAAATGTCTGAATTTTCCACATCAAATGAATTAATCTGGTGTAATTGCTCATGGGATCAAGGGAAACACTTAACGGCTATATGCAGAGGTAGATTGAGCAAGGTCTGGAAGGTTCCCAACCACAGGAACTTCTGTCTTTGAGGAGTTTGGGGTGCACCACCCTCCTGGAACATGGATGTGTTTGTTGCTTTGGAAGCTCTTTGAACCCCTTCTTTTATTTTTTTTATGGAGATTCCATTATATAGGCACAATTGTTTAAATCATTGGTCATTGGTGATGAAATCCCAGTCCTTCTCCCTTTCCCAGAGGTCAGGCTGTGGGGCTGAAATTTCCAACCCTCTAATCATATGGTTGGCATCCAGCTGGTTTCTCTGGCAAGCAGCCCTCACACTGAAGCTGTCCAGGGGCCCACCAAGAGTTACTTCCTTTGCATAAACTTAGGTATGGTTGAAAGAGGCTTATTATGAATAATGAAATATGCTCCTCCACCCTGTTGTTCAGGAAATTATAAAGATTTTAGGAACTCTGTGCCAGAAACTGGGGGTGAAGACCAAATATATATTTCTTATTATATCACAAATCTTAAATCCTTTTTCAAAAATATTTCATTTATTTGAGATAACTCATGAGAGAAAGAGAGAGAGAGAGAGAGCGCGCACGAATGGGGGCGTGGGCAGAGGGAGATGGAGAAGAAGGCTCTCTACTGAGCAGGGAGCCCAATGTGGGGCTTGATCCCACAATTAGGATCCCCATGACCCTGGGATCATGACCTGAGATGAAAACAGATGCTTAACTGACTGAGCCACCCAGGCACCCCCACAATATCACAACTCTTATCTTCTTTTTAATGTAATCTAATTTCTGATATGATTAAAAAATTTCTAATTCTTCCTGAATTCTATCATTTCACTACTGAGTTTTTGTAGCTCTGATTTATGTTGTTTCTTTAGCTATTTGGGGGAAATAAATTGTAGATTTCATTTATTTTTCTTATATTCTGGGGATCTTGGGGTTACTTTGTCAGTTTTGTGGTGCATGTGATCCATGAATTTTGGTTTTGCTGTTCTGTATTACTATTACTAGCTATTTTTCATGATGGAATCGGGGAAGATTCAAAAATTATATCATCCCAGAATCTCCTTCAGTTCGTGTTCAATGGATTAACCAGAATGGTGCTGTTAAAACGTATATCAGATCACATTACCACTTTGACAAAAATGCTTTAGTGGCTCTCCGTGTCATTAGAACAAAAGCTTAAATCTTCACATTGACTTATAAGGTGCTATGTATCTGACTTTGTTCATCTCTCTTCCCTGTTACCTCTCTGAACTCATCTCACACTACTCTCAACCTTGCTTATTGCAATTCAGCACACTGTCCTCCTTATTGTGTCCGAGGTACGCCAGAAATGGTTCTGCTTCAGTGTCTTTACACTTGCTATTTCCATTGGTCTTTATTTAAATGTCACTGTCTCATCGAAACCTGCCCTGGCCCCACGATCTAAAATGATAACCTCTCCTAACATTACCTATTCCTGCCCCCCACATTCCCTCCTTCTTTTTTTAATTGCCACTTATCACCACATATTTTATTTATTAATTTACTCATCAAATTTTTAAAGATTGTCTCTATTTATTTATTTATTTATTTATTTGGAGAGTATGAGCAGGGGGAGGAGCAGGGGTGAGGGAGAGAGAGCATCTCAAGAAGACTCCACGCAGAGCACAGAGCCCACTGTGGTCGGTTGCTTAACTGACTGAGCCACCCAGGCGACACATATTAATTTACTTATCAATTTTTAAAATGTCAACTAGAACATAAATTCTGCGGAGGTGGATATTTCTGGTCAAAACTAAGTTTTCATCGAATCAATGAATACATTTCACAATATCCTGTGTGGTGAATAGCAATGTGTAGGTTGAGAGAATTCAAAGGGAGAGATGAATTACAAAGACTCCTGCCATTATTCAGGCGGGAACTGGTGGTGGAAATGGGGGTAAACAGTTGAATTTGTGGTCTACTTTAAAGGTAGAAAAGTCAGACTGGCTTATTTTCAAGGTAGGTTGGTAGATGCTGCTTAATTATTTGATTGATGAACTACTGTAACACGTGGGCATGAAAACAGCTTTATGACAGGCTGATCATATCTCCTGGTCCCATAACTTCTCAGTTTTTCATTGAATAATCTGCCAAGTGTGGCTAGGGAAACTTCAAGAGTACTCAAGGCAGAGGATATTTTGGAGGTGGGGCATGGAAGGCTGTTTCAGTAAGAATTTGCGTGTAATAAATCAGCCTAGCTTAGTGACTTAACACAACACGGATTCCCCATGATTTTATGGGTTGGCTGGGCAGTCTCTCTGCTGATTTCGTCTGGGCTCACTCATGTGGCTTCTTATAGCCAGAGGCTCAGCTGGGCTGGACGTTCATCTCAGGATGGCTTCTGTCACGTGCGGCAGCTGTTGCTGGAGGTCAAGGTGTGGGAGCCTCACTTCTCCTCCATAAGGCCTCTGCCCTTCTTGTAAGCTATGCCAGCTTCCTTACATGGTGGTCCAAAGGTGGCGTTTCAAAAGGGCAAAAGTGGGAGCTGCCAGGGCTAGCCTTGGAAGTCATACCCTGTGACTTCTGCTAAATTCTCTTGGTCAACATAAGTCACAGGCTAGCCCAGATTTAAGGGATAAGGGAAACAGACTTGTTACTCTCGACAGGAGAAGCAGGTAAGTCATTGCCAAAGGGCATACTTACCACGGTAGGAAGAATTTGTGGCCACATTTTGCAATCTCCCACAGAAAGAAGCTGGCATTTATGGATGTTAACTATGTTCCAGGCACAGGACAGGTACAACACATATGTGATTCTGCATAATCCTCACAGCGATCTTGGGGGAGCAGCGAAGAAATGGAGGCTCGAGGACAACAGACGGCCTCTCCCTAGGACCGAGAACTAGTAAGGGGGAAGTCCGGCATTCAAGGCCACAGTTTTCTGACTTTAAATGCCTGTTTTTATGTTTTGGTTTTTGTTTCGTTTTCTCTTCTTTAACACGGATACTGGTCATGCATCTGTGGTGTATAGAAGAGGGATTCAGTTGACTCTGCCAAGCATTTTTCTCCCCCTTTTCTTCTGCTTTCTTTCTCTTGTTTGCAGATTTGATGAGTTCTTCACCTTGTCTGGGGATTTTTTTTCCCCCCCTTGGGTCACACACTTAATAGTTAACATTTACGGCGTCGTTACCACAGTTTTGCTTGTGGTGAACTCTACTGTCTGGACAGCGATCACTGTTGACCAGGCTGCGCTGGGTTGCTAGATGGTCACTGGTTTGCTGTCCTACAGGGCTGACCTTCCTGTCCCCGGTATGGTTGGGATTTTCTTTGCTGCAGATTTCCGCTCCACTGGAGGCAGCTCCGAGCAGGCAGCCCGGTGCTGGGAGCCCTGCTGCCTCCCCCGAGATGGCCCGAAGAGTCCTTTATCTGTGGCACGTGGCCACCAGGTAGTGCTCTGGAAAGCCTGGGCTGTGACTGGGCAGCAGAGCAGTCTCCCTTCTGGCTGGGGAGATGGGGTTTACTTGTGCGTGGATTGACCCTCTGGTCTCCGTCCCCTGTTTCTGGAAGAGGAGAGACGAGCGCTGGTGTCTTCTTTCTGCGGAGGCGAGGAGGAGCACAGAACCGTGCCCCGCTCCTCAGGCTGTCCTTGGTCTAGTTGCCTGTTTCCGCCCCGGGCAAGGGTTGCTGGCGGGTGCATACACATTCAGACAGCAGATTTTTCATCTACTGACCACTTACCTTGGGATGGCCTGTGAGGCTATTCAAAACACGTTCACATGCACATTCCCACGAGAACCTTGCGACATCCCTGTGAGGGCCACAGGGCTGGGGATGCTGTTCCTGTTTTAGAGAAGAGGGCAGTGAGGCTGTCGCCCAACTCTCTCTTAGACCCAGGACTCCAGCCCGTTTGGCCACCCGTAGGTCTCAGTTCTCTGCCCTCAGGCTGGGCTGCGCCTTGAAGACCAGGTGCAGGGGTGAGGGCACTAGGGAGGAGTCTGGGGGCACAAGAGGAAGACTCACCAGTAGCTGCTAGTCACTACCCTGAAGCCAGCGGCTCTGATGCAGCCAGGAGCTTTGTGCAGTGATGGCTGCCTTCGCTCTGTGGGTGGGACCACGGAGCCGGCGGGCTGGGGAATCCCGTCGGTGACAACACAGCATCCTTTGCGCTGACGCGGCAGCAGATGCCCCAGACCCACTCCAAGCCTGACAGCATCTCTGCAAAGCCTGTGAAGGGACAGCAGACGTCAGAGCCCTCCTGTAAATCACCTTCACAGAGGCTCTTTGTGGTTGATTCACTGATGACTCATTTATAATCTGGTTTCAACATTGTGAGTCAAAATGCACCACTTTCATTAAAAATAACATTCACTGGGGTCTAACGGCTTTCTTTTTTCTGTTTTTAACTGTACAGTGTGGTTTCTGGATGGGAAGCTGTCAGATAGCAGGCGAGGTGTCCGGGGCGCCTGAGTAGAGTAACTCTGCACGCCTTCCCAGGCCCCCACTGCTCGGGGAAGGATGGAGCGGGGGACCGGGCACCTGGGGTGGGTTCCCGCTGCCTTCGGGTGTGCGCGGTCCTGGGGGCCTGCGCGAGCTGTGGAGGATGGTGCAAGCGCAGCGCACGAGATGCAGGAGCAGGTGCACGGCGAGGTGTCCGCCCTGTGGGGGAGTCCAGTCCACACACAAAGCCAGAAGCATGGGGATCACCTAGGATGCTCGTTTTTGCAGATTCCTGGGCTCCCCCCGCCCCAACTCCCACAGCTCCGTGGGCGGGGCCTTGACAAACGTCTCAAGAGATTTCAGGCACAGGAAAATTGAGGGCCTCTAATTTCGGTGAGACTGACGGGAAGTCCCTATAGGCAACCCTCCCTGTGAGTGGAGGAGTGAGGGGAGGGGCGTGGGCTGCCAGACAGAGGGGCTCAATTCAGCTTATTTAATTATTGGGGTCCTTGTTGTTGGCTTTCGAGTTGGTTTGGGGAGAGGCGGCAGAAGAAGAAAAGGCAAGGAGTGGGGTGGGGTGGGGTGCGGCAGCGCTGAGGGTGCAGTGGGCTCCCAGGATTCCCGTGGGGACGGCAGTAAAATCCCCTGCTCTATTTGAGGTGCCCACAGACTTTCTGGTTTGGGGACCAAAAGTTGGGCATCCCCTATTGCCCTAGTGGGGGAAAAAAACCCATACAAAAACCATTTAGTGTGTGTTCTGCAGGGTGAAAAGGCCTTGCTCAGGCTGTAGCTGTGTACTTTGTGTTCTTCAGCAGAGTTGGACGCTTTAGTGGGAAAACCGCTGACAAGAGCCTGTAGAGTCTGACCTGGACGAAGGTCTAAGCACTGGCCCTGGAGGTCTCCGCTGCTCTTGGGAAGTCACCATTTCATTTCAGCCATTTGTAATTTTCTTTGCCAATTTTTGCTATAATTGTTCTTCTTCTTTTTTTTTTTTTTAGATTTTATTTATTTATTTGACAGAGAGAGATCACAAGTAGGCAGAGAGAGAGGAGGAAGCAGGCTCCCTGCTGAGCAGAGAGCCCGATGCGGGACTCGATCCCAGGACCCTGAGATCATGACCTGAGCCGAAGGCAGCGGCTCAACCCACTGAGCCACCCAGGCGCCCTTTGCTGTTATTGTTCTAAAGTTCTGTTTCCTGAAGACTTTTCCCTCCAAGCCAAGGGGGAAGTGTGACCTGACTTCCCATCACTCCCTCCTCTGATGGGTCTTCTCTCCAAGGACTTCTGGGGCACAGGCTGTCTTGGTGGAACTATGGTAGGAGGTCTGGGAATGAGGCTCAGAGTGGGAAGTGGGCGGTTTATCCCAGATGGCCTTGCCGGTCATGGCAGTGGGCATTGCCCCTCAGCAACCGTGGTCTGGCCTTCTGGGGCTGCCGGACCCTCCTGCGGCTTCCAGCTGTCGTCGGCACAAGCGCCCAGCACCTTGCTGGGGGGTCACCACGGTCCTCACCTCTTCGCTGCAACTGCTCTCATTCCTGTCTGCCCAGCCTGCGCCTCACTGTCTCTCTGTGGCTTCCCATGCCTGCCCTGGTCTGAGGCCTGAACTCTCTCCTCCCAGCTTCCCTCTCTGCCATGGTTCCACCCAATTCTAGTTGCTTCCATCTGCTTCCATACCGACAGACTCCTCAGGATGCTTCCCTGGCACCAGCCCACGTGGCTGCCGTTCCTGCTGGTTTCCCCCTCCCCCTGGAATGTAATCAGGCAGTTGGCATGAAGCTCTGGTGCTTGAGAAAGGGATCTTATGAACTATCGCTGCCTTCTGGTCCTCATGCTCCTGTCCTCATCAATCAGCCGCCTCTTGAGGCAAACGGTCACAGGGAAGGAGAGAATCTTGGTCCTTGGGCTCCGTATCTTAGTGCTTAACAGACACATCATCTGGCCCCCTACCTGTCACCTGCCTGTTTGCAATAAGAAACTCAATTCAGGGGCGCCTGGGTGGCTCAGTGGTTTAAGCCGCTGCCTTCGGCTCAGATCATGATCTCAGGGTCCTGGGATCGAGGCCCGCATCGGGCTCTCTGCTCGGCGGGGAGCCTGCTTCCCTCTCTCTCTCTCTGCCTGCCTCTCCATCTACTTGTGATCTCTCTCTGTCAAATAAATAAATAAAATATTAAAAAAAAAAAAAGAAACTCAATTCAGCTTATTTAATTATTGGGGTCCTTGTTGTTGGCTTTCGAGTTGGTTTGGGGAGAGGGATTCATTAAGAAAAAAGAAGCAAAATAGAGTACTGGCTAAGAGTGCAAAGTCTGGAGCATGGGTTCCAATCCACACTCTCTCTGTCTCCGCCTGGTTGTCAGTCCTTGGGCAACTGACTTAACCTCTCTGAGCTTTGGTTTTCTCATCCGTAAAATGGGCATCACAATAGTAGTGCCCATCGGAGATTGGTCTGGGGACTGCATTCATTACTATTTGTAAAGCACAAAGAACAGTGCTGGGTACATTGTCAGTGCTATGTGGATTTGTTCGATTTCTTTCCTTCACTTTTACAGAGCAGCAAACAGACCCGGGGAGGATGAGAAAGGAAGGAACAGAGCCCCAGCTCTGCACTGGGGGTCTCCCGTCACTCTTCTTTGTGACCCTGGATGCCAGGGACAGACAGCATGCCCCAGGCTTTCACCCAGCCATTTGGAACTAAGACCTTTGTGTGGGTTTCAAGATTTAGGCAGTCTGCTCGGTGGCCCAATTTTGGTCAGTGTCCACAAATGGGTCCCAAACTCATCTTGACGCTCCCCCCACCCCACTAATGGCCCTTCGTTTTCACTCCTGAATTCTGTGCATTGGCCGGCCAGAAACTGGGGGTGGGGGTGGGGGTGGTCAGGCTTGGCTCTTGCCTCACCTCTGCCCCTGGTACCACCGGCTGTGACTCTTAGGATCTCCAGAATCGAGTCACCATTATGACTCCTCTGACAGCTGCAGGAGGTTCCTAGCTGAAGGTAGTGGTCTGCGTGGGGGCCCCAAAATATCAGGCCCCAATTCCTGGAACCTGAGATGGCACCATATATGGGAAAGTTTTTGCAAATGTGATGGAGAACTTAAAAAAAAATTTTTTTTAAATTGTGGTAAAATACACAACATGAAAGTTAACATCTTAATCATGTTTGAGGGGCATTACACATGTTCACACTGCTGTGCAAGCATCGCCACATTCCATCTCCAGAGCTCCTTTTATCTTGCAAAACTGAAACTTGCTATGCATTCATCTCTGCCTTTTCCCCTGATCCCTACTCCAGCCCTTGGCAGCCCCCATTCTACCTTCTGTTTCTATGAACTTGGCTCCGGTAGACACTCCTGCAGTATTTATCCTTCCAGCTTATTTCCCTTAGTGTGATGTCCTCATGGTTTATCCACATTGTAGCATAGATCAGAGTTTATAGTCCATGGTCTGGACAGACTGGATTTTATTTATCTGCTTGTCCGCCTCTTGGCTCTTGTGAACGATGCTGCTGTGAATGGGTTCACAGGCACCTATTCAGGTCCCTACTTTCCATTTTTTGGTGTATGTTCCCAGGAGTGGAATGGCTGGATCATACCCTAATCTCTTTAATTTTTTGAGGAACCTCCATACTGTTCAACACTGTGACTGTACCATTTTATATTCCCACCAACCATAGGTAAGATTCCCACCAACTGTGTAGGTTAAGATTTAAGATGAGGAGATTTTCCTAGATTGTCCAGAAGGACCCCAGATGCCATCACAAATGTCACAGGGAAGACTGTGTAAAACTGGAAGCAGAGACTGGGGGTGGGCGTGGAGGCTCCAAGCCAGCAAACGCCACTCACCCCCAGAAGCTGGAAGAGGCAGGGAGTAGATAAAGCCTGGTCCTCCTGACACCTTGAGTTTAGCTCAGTGACCTGATATCCTCCAGAACTGTCAAAGAATAAATACATTTCTTTTAAGCTACCAAATTCATAGTCACTTGTTACAGCAGCCACAGGAAGCTCATACACTGGTCTGTACACATTTAAGCCCCTTTCCCTTCTACTCAATGCAGGTCTAATGGCTGGGCGCCTGCGTGGTGCATTCGGTTAAGTTTCTGCCTTCAGCTCAGGTCATGATCTCAGGGCCCTGGATTTGAGCCCTGAATTGGGCTCTCTGCTCAGCAGGGAGCCTGCTTCTCCCTCTGCCTCTGCGGTTCCCCCTGCTTGTGCTCTCTTGCTTGCGTATGCTCTCTCTCTCTCAAATAAATTCATAAAATCTTAAAAAAAAAAAAAAGGATGCAGATGGGATCATCTTACTCTTTTGTTTGGGTACTTTCAGTTGTGTCTTGCTGTCCTTGGCATCAAGGCCAACTGCTCCCAAGCGGGCCAGCGCAACGCTCAGCCCCAGCTTACCGCCTGCGTCTCTGGAGGCTTCACCTTTCACCTTAACTTCTCCTGTGCGTTTTGCTTTCCTCATGGCCATTTTTCCTTGTTCCTCAAACACACCACACTGTCTCTTGCTTCTAGACCTTCACGTACTGTTCTCCATTTGAGTAGCCCCATCCCTACTTTCTCATCTCCCTTCCCCCTAATTTTTTATAGGGATAAAAGTGTCCCAAGTGTCTGTCAGATGTGAGGTCCCTGCTGGGGAGTAACTGTCATCGCCCCTGGGGTGGCTGTCCCTGACCTGCAGGGGAGGCTGCCCACCCAAGACCACATGGTCTCATCACTCCCGGACCGCTCATCATCATGTGTCTCACCCTTGACTGCAGGTGTGATCTGCTTGTCTGTCTAACCTGCTGAGGTGGCAGCCTCCTCCAGGCAGTGACCCTGGCACACTCACTTCACAGTCATCACTACCGCACAGAGCTTGGTGTGTGGAATGTAACAGCGAATATTTGCTGGCCAGCTGGCTGGGCAGACATGGGAAGGGAGTTGAGGAAAACTTCACTCAAAGACAACAAGGAAGATGCCAGAAGTCACACTGTGCGCCCATGGAGGGCAGTTCCTTGTGCCTGGCGGGAAGTGTGTGCTGCCGTGTTGTGTGCCCGGAGTTGGTACTCCTGTTGGAGGAGGATCAGGATACTTCTGGAGTCAAATAAGCCACCTGAGCCTTGCTCGTCACTGGCCAAGGGGTTTGCCCTCAAGATGCCACACAGAGGCTACTGGTTCATCTTGCCTTGGCTTTGGGTCGAGGCTTAGCATGTCATTCCCCACCCTTGTCTCTCCCTTCCCTTGTGCAACCTAACACACGTACGCACACAGCCCTGACTTACAAAGTATTTTTAAGGAAATCTTTAGAAATTTAAATAGTGATAAAGTGCACGTAATGCAAAACTGATCACAACCATTTCGAAGGGTACATCTCAGCGACGTTAAGTTCATTCACATGGTGGCACAGCCATCCTCACCATCCATCTCCAGAACTCTTTTCATTTGCAAAACTGCAACTCCGTACCCACTGAACAATGACTCCCCATTCTCCCCCAACCCCCACTCCAGCCCCTGGCAACCATCAACCTACTTTCTGTCTCTATGGATTTGACTATGCCAGGCCCCTCATGTAAGTGGATCATACAGTATTTGTTTTGTTGTGACCAGATCATTTCACTTAGCAGAGTGTCCTCAAGGTTCAGCCATGTTGAAGCATGTGTCAGAATGCCCTTGCTTTTTAAGTCTGAATAACATTCCATTGCATGGATGTACCGTCTTTTGTTCATCCATTCCTCCATTGGTGGGTACTTGAGTTACTTCCACATTTTTGCTGTTAAAAATAAAGCGCTATGAACGTGGGTATATAAATGTCTCCTTTAGACTCTGCTTCCAATTCTTTTGGGTATGTAACAGGGGAATTACTGGATCATATGGTAATTCTATGTTAAATTTTTTGAAGAATTGTCTCACTGTTTTCCATAACAGCTATATCAGCATTTTACATTCCCACCAAAAGTGACGAGGGTTCCAGTTTCCCCATGTCATTGACTCCAAAGGTTTTGATGGGTTCTGTAGACTTTTACTGAATGTTTCTTGGTGGACATTGGAGGGAGGTGATTACATTCATATCATACCACAAGTGTTCCTAGAAATATTCTTTTAGCCTCTCTCTCTTTCCCTGGGATCCCACTTCCGACGGCAGATGTCTCCTCTTCCCTCACTCTCTTTCCCACCAACAGAAACACCCTGTCCGTTCTTTTCATTATTTATTGCTTCAGAGTATTTTTTTTTTTTTTACTGGCTTTTAAAAAGAGATTTAGTTTTTTAAAGCAGTTTAAGGTTCAGAGCAAAATTGTGAAGAAGGTACAGAGAATCCATGTATACTCCTGTCCCCCACATGTGTAGCCTCCTCCAAAGTCAACAAACTTCCCACCAGAGGGATGCATTTGTTACAACAGGTGAACCTACGTGGACACACCATAATTTCCCTAAGGTCATAGTTCACATCACAATTCCCTCTTTGTGTTATATATTCCATAGGTTTGGACAAATGTAATGACACGTATCCATCATAATAATATCACACGGAGTACTTTCACTGCCCTAAAAGTTCTCTGTGCAAAAGTACTTTTGATTAGGTATTGGCTCATGTGGTTCAACACTAAAAAGGTTCACAAGTCTCTCTCCCAGAGAGCCCCACAGCCACCCGTTTCCAGCCCCCGGAGTCCCCCTGTGTGACACTTTCTTAGGTACATACTTGGAGATGTTTTGTATGCATCATATAGGGGGGCACATTGATGAGGGGCAAAGTGAAGCATGAACTATAAAAGTCATAACAGGTTGGCACCAAAACCAGAACTGAAAGTACACATACAGGGAAAAGTCAGGTAGTTCTGGTTAACACCAGCTGAGCTCATGAGATACAATGGAAAGTAACCACCTGGTTCTTTGCATGATTTGGACCACAGAAGCTCAGTGTAGGTTGTGCACATCTGGAAGAAAAGCAGCTTGCATGACAGCAATCAGCAAGGTTGGACCATAGGACTGCCTGGGGGTGGAGCTGTGGTCCAGGACCCCTACAGAGGATCTTGAGTAGATTTCTGGGCAGACTCAACAAAGGGGACCAAGACAATATGGGGTTTGGTGTTCAGACAGATATGTAAATCCAAGTGTGCATATTGGAAACCCCTGGAGTGCTGCAGACCTGCTTGTTTTTTCACTGATCCAATCACTTGTCCACGTGAACACAGCTCTAGAAGTATCCCCACTTCCCCTGCCTGCAGGTTGCGTTTGGAAGAAGGGTCCTGGCCAGGTCAGGAGTGGTCAGATCCTTTGGCTGTGCTTGTGAAAAATCTCTTCTCTTCTTCTGTGGTACATGGCCAGTGCTAGTCCCTCCAGCACGTGGGACCGTGGACTGATTTTCACCAGTGGCACACGAGAGGAGGTGATATTACCTTCCGCAGACTAGACTTGTCCACTGGGACAACTTTTTTGCCCGAAAGGCAAACACTTTTCAGAAAGAACCCTGTTCTTAACCTGAGTCCTCTACTGTCTTTCTTTGGTTGCCTCTACAAATCAAAGCCACTGTTAGAGAATAAGTATTTATTTTTTATTCCGTCATTGAGGATTCTCAACAAAGTGCCCCTGTGGGAAATCTCCAAATTTCTGGGCAATAGCTCCATTAGTGGGCTAGGACTGTAGCTTGGGCCTGTGTCTTAGACCCTCTTATGTCTGTTTTAGAAATATGCCACCCCTCCTCACAGGGAACACTCAGATATTCATAGTTCACAGTAGCAGGTGGGATGCCCATTGATGGTAGGTCTTGAGAAATACTGGCAGCACACTCTAATTCAGGGTTAAACAACCCTGAGTTTACATGTTATCACCTGAAAACTTCACTGAATATTGACTCTAGCTGTAGGGTGGTGGGGTCTGTGTTTCCACGTGGTTTGATGGTTCCAATCATCTCAATGCCTCCATCCTGCTCCAAGTCTCTCCCCCACTTCCTGCCACCTTTCTGCATCCCTCCCCCATAGGTCAGATGAGACCCATTTTACTGTGGGTCATCATCGTTAGGATGTGTGTTGGACAATAATCAAAATAGAATGTCTCAGATCTTCCCTCTGGTTAAAAAGAATATTCTTTAAAAAATTTTAGAGTTTATTTTATTTTATTACTAGTTTCAGGGGCAGAATTTAGTGATTCATCAGTTGCATATAACACCCAGTGCCCATTCCATCAAGTGCTCTCCTTAATGCCCATCACCCAGTTATCCCCATCCCCCCTCCCAGCAACCATTGGTTTGTTTCCTAGCATTCAGCATCTCTTTTTTTTAAGATTTTTTTTATTTATTTGACAGACGGACAGCACAAGTAGGCAGAGAGGCAGGCAGAGAGAGAGGAGGAAGCAGGCTCCCTGCTAAGCAGAGAGCCCGACGCAGGGCTCGATCCTAGGACCCTGGGATCATGACCTGAGATGAAGGCAGAGGCTTTAGCCCACTGAGCCACCCAGGCGCCCTGCATTCAGCATCTCTTATGGTTTGCCTCCCTCTTGATTTTCATCTTATTTTATTTTTCCTTCCCTTTCTCTATTATCCTCTGTTTTGTTTCTTTAATTCCACATAGGAATGAAACCATACGGTATTTGCCTTTCTGTGACGTATTTCCCTTAACATAATACCCTCTAGTTCCATCCACATCATTGCGAATGGCAAGATTTCATTCTTAAAAAGAATATTCTAATAATTTTTTAACACCAGGACCAGCAGTACAAAAGTATTGTATTTATTAATGCATACACATATATTGAACATAAATGTTTTGTTCTGACTTTAAAATTTAACAAAATGGATAGAATTGTGAATAAAGAAGTATGCTTTTCATGAATCTGGGCTTCTGGCCAAAGTATTTAATGGGGAGAAACACTGAGGACTGCTCCTTTGTCACATGAAGGACAGAGTATGTAATCCTAGTGGGGGCAGGGTAGTGGGCTGGGCTGTGTGTTTTTGGTACTAGACTGTGAGAGAATTTTAAAAAAAAGATTTATTTAAGCTTTATTTTATCTCTAAAACAAGAGAGAGAGAATGAGAGTTGGGGGTGGGGAGAAGGCAGAGGGAGAGAATCTTAACCAGGCTTCATGCTGATTGTGGAGCCTTACACGGGGCTCGATCTCATGACCCTGAGAGCCTGACCTGAGCCGAAATCAAGAGTTGGGTGCCCAACCAACCAGGAGCCCCGAGGGAATGTTTCTGAAGCAGAGCTCAGTGGGCAACATCTTCCTCAGTATCTTCAGAGATCAGTGAGTCAACACTCATTTGGTCCCATCGTCAAGTCTTGTATGTGTGTTCTTGTTGACCTCCTTCTGCACTCTATGCAGAAACAGGGGACTAAGGTCGGCATTGCCTCTATGTCTTCTTCATGATGCCTCAATCAGATGTTGTCAGTGAGGTTAGGAAACTGATACATGTAGGATTCCAGAAAGAAAACCCATGCAGGTAAAGCAAGGAATCGTTAATTTTTTCAGTGATATTTGGCCAGACTTGTTACTTTGTCACAACATGGTCAGGATCCTCTTTTAGTCTTCCTGTGAAAATCTGCGTACTTTGGGATTTGAAGTCACATGAATCTTTGCCTGGCAGAAATGTAAATGTTTTGAGAAGGCTGTGTCTTTGTGGCTTTGAGCTGCTGCAGAGACTGAGGGACCCGTGGAGGGAGGGGGGAATGACACATGCTGATTCTCTGGGCAATTTCTAACTCTGATGAGACCCAGATACCTCCCTCCCTCTTCCATGTGCACACCTTCCATCACTTTCAGAAGACACCAGGCTTATGGGGACCATGGAGAGAATTTTCACTTTTCCCTGATTCTGGCCCACTATGTCAAGAGACTGAAGGGCTAGCAGAGTGCCCCAATTTAAACCCAAACCATGGTTTACACCATTATAATGTCTTCACTTGTTTTTGGTATGTTTGGGACCATGTGAGGTTCTTGGGCTCCTTTGTGAATTTTGAGCGACATATCTGACCCTCATGGACAGTCCATAATGATCCTCAGAACAGGGCCCTCCATTTATCAGATCCCTGTGACTAAGAAGGAGGAAAAGAGCAAAGAGAGCTGAGCTTCGTTTGGGGTTGTCAGATGGTTGTTATCACTGAAATCTGGCTGACCCTCTGTTAGTCCTAATGGGGGAAGAAACAAGCATTCCTGCTTCTCTCACTCGCATTCTCCAACCCAGCAGATCCACTGGAATGCCCCTAGACTGCACCAGGTTGAGGCTCCACCCTTGGCCGGTGCTGGGGAGATGTTGACCTGCTAGATGGAGCCCTGGACTTGGAGGCAGAAGACCAGGTCCAGCTCTGTCACCTGTTAGCCCTGTGGCCTTTGGCAGTTTCTCATCTCCAAGGGATGGTTCATAGTACAGTCCACATTGTTGAGGTATGGTGAGGTCCAAGCGAGAATGATGGTTGAGAATGGAAGACCGCTTAGAGGGTTAGGGTTGGTTCTGAGGGCTAAAGCTTGATGGCCACACAGAAAAGCTGAATGGGATCAAGGTCTTGTCCAGAAATGTGAAAACCCAGATAATCACAGACTTTGGGTATGTTAGAGCTGGAAGGAAATATATCAAATATTGACTCCAACTCTTCCACTGGATAAATGAGGAAATTGAGTCTCAGAGAAGGGAAGTCCTTGAAGGGTTGTCTTGGGCCATTTGAACAGCCCAGGGGAGGCCCTGGAGAGACCTGGACTCCATAGTGGGGCCACTTCCCTTGCATTGAGATGGCCCCACGGGCCCAGATGAAGAGCATGAAAAAAACACTTTGCCATGCCAAGGGGATGGAAAATCCTGCTGATTCAAATAGTAGAACTGGCGGTCGGAAACACAGATGGCAGGGCTGGAAGGTCTGACCCTTACATAAGGAACAAAGGCCAAGAGAGAAGACCAAGGGCCAGATCTAGAGGGTTCTACCATTTTTATTCATTCTGAGAAGTCCCTTGACCTTATGAGCACAGGTCGGCCCTGGCCACCTTTTCCATGTTCCAGAGCAGCCCGAGGTGCACACGTGACTGGTAATGGTGGCCCCTTTGGGGTGGGCTGGGGGACATTGGGAAGCTGTGACTCAGAACCAGTGCCTGCTGGAGGGTTCTTTCCTCGTGACATATTGCTCTGGGGGAGAATTATAGGTGTGGACAAGCCTAACCTTAAAGGCTACAACTTCACAGGGCGTGAATAAAGGCTGATGCCTGACTCCTGCCAACACAATGAGGGGCAACACAAGCTCCTGGCCTCACCCAGAGAAGCCTCGACATGTTCAGTGGGGTCAGGAGGGAGGAGGCAGCAGCAAGTGCAAAGCCCAGGTGCCAGCTCAGAGGAACAGAAGCCTCTTCTTTCCGAAGACTTGGGTACTTGGTTTGAGACGACCGTCATCTGCAGCTCCAGTCACCCAGGGACAACTGGGGAGGGACAGCTGTGTCTCGCTACTTCTGGAATGTTGGCAACACTGGCCTCGGGAGGGAAAATATCTTCCCCCCTCTCACTGTCCGAGCCACCCGCTCCAAACCCACCAGCTCTGTGATCCTCTCCAGCAAGATGTGTCTGTGTGTGGCACTGTTCTCCTTGACATTGACAGAACTTCTTCCTGTCAGACCTACAAAGTGAATTACAGCGGAACACGAGTTCTAGTGGCTTTCTTGGAAGAAAGCTTTTCTTTCCTTCATTTCTCTTGTCCGCCGGACATAGTGTGGGGCCTGATTGAAGAGACGGAGAAATGCCAGTGGAGAACCAGGGCTGCAGGATGGGACCTTGGCCTGTGTGGGAGGAGGGAGGAGGAGGCAGCGCTCCGTTTTCCTTGGACTTGCAATCTGATGGATCCAAGGACTCTCACTGGGCTGAGAAACCACAAGGGGGTCCGCTGTCACTTATGTACTTGCTGGGAAAATGGGGATCGGGGAGATGTGGTGCAGAAGGCTTTGTATTTTGTTCTGAAGCATGGACTGTTAAGGGGATGGCCGTGCTCTCTCCAGAAGCAGCCCACATGCAGGCCCGGAAGGATCTGGAACTGCTGTACAGCTGCTCTTCCTGAAGGACGGGGCTGTCCTTGGCTTCTGTCGGCTACAGCAGTCCACCTAGACCCTCTGAAACGGGGTCAGCTTGGGGAGTCGAGTCAGAGAGAATGCCATCTCTCACCCTGGAGTGGGGCCAGGACCCAGGAGTGGACTTTTCTAAAAATAAGCCATTCACGTTTGGGCGCCATGCTTCTGTCTCCGAGAGACCTGGTTCTCAGTGCCAGGCCAACTCGTGTGGTGTCCTGCATGTGGAGGCCGGGGCCTGGCTCAGGAAAGGGAACTTCTCTGGACTCATTTTCTGCCAGGCTGGGGGCTGTGGAGGTGGTGCTTGGCGGTGGGTCTCACCCTCACGGTCTGGACCTCAGCCGAGTGGGAGCAGCTGCTGTCCCCTATCGTCCCCTGGGGGCTGTCTCTTCAGGCCCTTTGCTGGCTCCCCCTCTCGTAGAAGCTAAGCTGTCTCCCCCAGTCTGGGCATCTCGAGCCCTGACCCTCCTTGTCACCTACGGGGGTAGGAGGCGGGGAATGTGAGCGGCGTTAGGCCGTTGCTACTATTTTTTAAATGAAAAGGTGGAGCGTACTCATTATTTCCAAAAAAATCAGACATAAAAAGAAGAGGAAATTAAGAAATTACCTCTGATCTCTCTCCTTCCACAGCTTTCTAGAAAAAATGGAAGTATTTTTCTATACAAATATGCACACTTAGTTGAATATATTTTCCTTTCATGTGAATGAGATTAAGTCAACATTTTCCAGCCAGTTTTCTTACTTAGTACATCATGACAACTTTCTATAGCCACAATTACAGATTTGCATAATCATTTTAATAGCTGCATAGAGAGGATCATCGTTTAACCTAGGGGTTGGCCGACCTTCAGTCAAGGACTAGATGGTAAATATTTTCAGTTTTGTGGGCCAGATGTCTCTATTGCAGCTGCTCAGCTCTGCAAGTGATGATTCCAAAGTGGTCAAAGAAAATATGTAAACTGTAACGAACAGGTGTGGCTATGTTCCAATAAAACTTTATTTACAAAGACAGGTCCTCTTTGGTTTGGGGATTATATGTGCTTGCGTGTTGTGTGTTTGTTAAAATTCTGCGTGTTTATGTATGTGACCGTGTGTGAACATTTGCACACGTCCATGGTCACATAAATACACGCACACAGGATTCCCAACACATACCCCCCCACAGGATCCAGACACACACGCAAACACACACGTCCTTGTCTGATGGTGTCTGTAAGATAAGTTACAGGATGCATTTTTCCGCATGCTCAGAGGGAGGCTTACAGACCTACTATGGATCTCATTGGCTCTCACAAGCCTCCCTCTCTTACTTCTTTAAGAAACACATTCTGACTGTGCTTCCATTGAAAAAGCACATTGAAAAAGAGTCTGTTTCAGGTGTCCTGGGTGGGCACCCGGCTACCAACAGAGGACTCCCCTCCAAGAAGGACTTCCCCCGGGAGCTCTCTTTTGGATGGCTGTCAGCTGTTCTGGTGGCTTCCCAAGGAGAGAAATTGACTTCCTCCAGGACGGCGCTGCCAGGGGCAGGGGCATTTGTTGGGGCACATGCCGGAGCCTGCCCAGGTGCCCTGGGAGCCCTCTAGCCCCCCTGTTCTATGAGAGACCTGCATGGGCACAGGCTTTTTATAATATACCCTTTAGAAGCAGGGGGACCTGATTGAAAAGGTCGAGGACAGCTCTGCTTGCTGAGGGTTTTTCCTTCTGCAGGAGAAGCAGAGGCCGGCCCAAGAAGCAGCATTCCAGGAGACCCAGTGCAAAGGGGTCCGAGGTGGCGTCCTGCCTGCAGGCGATGCTGCTTCCTTCACGGACTGCTGTGAGGTCGGTGTCCTCAGGAGCAGCGGGACAGGAGCTTGGAGAGCTGGTTGCAAAGGGGCGCGCTGGCGGGAGAAAGCTCAGAGTTGCACAGGGAGGGAAGAGCGTGTGTTGGCACAAAAGGAGAAGGAGCGGTTCCAAAGGTGCAGTGCACACGGGCAGAGGGAGAGGCTCCAGGGCCCAGCGAGCTCGCTCTCACTGCTGCGGGCTCCCGGCCAGCTCCGAGCTTCTCTGGGCCTTGGACTCCTCGTCCCTATCACGAGGGTTCACCTTCTATCCGATTCTGAGAGGAGCATGAGTAGAACATGCAGGTAGAAAGGGGCATATGCACTTGTGCAAATGTGCATATGCGTAGACATGCATGTTTATGGGCATGGGCACGTGTGTGTGTGTGTGTGTGTGTGGCAAAAACACATTCCATTCATGACTGACTGGCATGAGGCTTGCCGGTCCTCAGGCATCTTCTCTGCCTGACCCACTCTGATGACCTGTGACATGGGGACAAGTGCTTGGTGGCCTAGAGCTGTGGGGTGTGGGACTGATGGGGTGCCTGCACACAGTTCAGTTCTCCCCGGAAGCCACTGGGCTTGACTTTGAGGGCCTCCGGGGACCATTCTAAATGGAACTTGTGGATTGGTTGGCAAGTCTGAGAAGCTGCCCTTGAAGGTTTGGACCAGCTTGTGTGATTACTTGCCCTTGAGAATTGAGAAAACAGTGTCTGAGGATCCGGTGATTTACAGTAAATCCTTCACGGAATGGAGGGCGGGGACAGACTGCGGCGGATGCGGGCTTCTGTGCTTCTGATGGTCTCTGCAGGCTTCCTCCCGCACCTGCAGGCTCCTTGTCTCCAAGTTTTCTGGAAGGGAATGAAATATGTTCCCCCTCGCCAGGGCTTGTCGATTATTTTGGCTTTCAGCTCTGAAGAGGAAAAATGCCTCCCTGGGCCTGCACCATTGTCCGTGTTATGTGGGGACCAACACATGCATTGCTGCTCAACTGGGTAGCAGGAACCGTTTTGGCAACGGATATTAGTTCTTCAATGTCACTGAAGACAATTTATTAATTGTTCATGTTGCCTCATACTGTAAGGTTTCCATCTTTTTTTTAAGGCTGAATGAATAGCATTGCACTGTCTTGATACACCACACTTTATTCATTCATCTGTTGCACATTTTGGTTGTTTGCCTATCTGGGCTATTGTGAATAATGCTGCAATGAACATAGGAGTGTCAGTGTCACATCAGGACCTTGACTTCTGGGCACCTGGGTGGTTCAGTTGGTTCAGTGCCCGGCTCTTGGTTTTGGTTCAGGTCATGATCTCAGGGTTGTGAGATCGAGCTCTGTGTTGGGCTCTGTGCTCCGTGGGGAGTCTGCTGGAGCTTCTCTCCCTCGGCCCATCTCCCCACTTCCTCTCCCCTCCACCTCTCAAATAAATAAATAAATCTTTAAAAAATGATCTTGATTTAAATTTTTGTATGTATACCCAGAAATGGAATTGCTGTATCATAGAGTAGTTCTATTTTTAATTTTCTTTTTTTTTTTAAAGATTTTATTTATTTATTTGATAGAGAGAGATCACAAGTAGGCAGAAAGGCAGGCAGAGAGAGAGAGAGGAGGAAGCAGACTCCTTGCTGAGCAGAGAGCCCGATGCGGGACTCGATCCCAGGACCCTGAGATCATGACCTGAGCCGAAGGCAGCAGCTTAACCCACTGAGCCACCCAGGCGCCCTCTATTTTTAATTTTCTGAGGTGCCTCCACACTGTTTTCCACAGAGGCTGCGCCATTCAACATTCCTACCAAGCGTGTGGAAGGGTTCCCTTTACTCTACATCCTCGCTAAGACTTGTCTTTTTTTAATTTAAAATTTTTTATGATAGTCATCCTGACATGTGCAAGGAAATACCTCATGGTGGTTTTGATTTGCGTTTCCCTGATGATGAGTGATGCTGAGCATTTTCTTTTTAAAACATTTTGTTGATTTATTTATTTGTCAGAGACTGAGGGAGAGAGAGCACAAGCAGGGAGAGCAGTAGGCACAGGGAGAACCAGGCTCCCCACTGAGCAAGGAACCTGATGTGGGACTCGATCCCAGGACCTTGGGATCATGACCTGAGCCAAAGGCAGACGCTTAACTGACTGAGCCACCCACACGTCCCAATGTGGAACATTTTCTTATGTACCTGTGATTAGCTCCATTTTAGATCAGGGGAAACTGAAGCCCAGATTGGTTAAAAGGGACCCTTCCCAGGGTCCCACTTTCAATAAATGATAGAGCTGAAATTCAAATGTGACCAGAGATCCTGGCAACATCACCATAACACTATACTGTGTCCCCCATCCCAACGCCCCCTGCTATAGGCTGATTGTGTCCCCCCAAATTTGAAAGTTGAAATCCTAATGCCCAGTGTGATGTCATTGGGAGGTGGGGCCTTTGGGAGATGCTTAGATCACGAGGGTGGAGCCCTCACAAGTGGGATTAGTGTTCTTGTAAGAGACCCCACAGAGGGCACCTGGGTGGCTCAGTGGGTTAAGCCGCTGCCTTCGGCTCAGGTCATGATCTCAGGGTCTTGGGATTGAGACCCGCATCGGGCTCTCTGCTCAGCAGGGAGTCTGCTTCCTCTTCTCTCTCTCTCTGCCTGCCTCTCTACCTACTTGTGATCTCTCTCTCTAAAAAAAAAAAAAAAAAAAAGAGAGACCCCACAGAGCTCCCGAGCCCTTCCACCATGCAAGCACATAGCGAGCGGTTGGCCGTCTGCAACCCAGAAGAAGTTTCTCACCCGAACCTGACCATGCTGGCACCTTGATGGTGGACTTCCCGCCTCCAGAACTGTGAGCAGTCTGTTGTTTGTAAGCCGCCGAGCCTACGTCAGCCCTCATGGATTAAGATACCCACTTGAGTAATTAGGCCAGTCAACAGGCCAGTTAGCTGGACCAGGCAGTGGAGGGAGCAAACACTTAAGTTCAGGCTGAGTCTTGAAGAGAGGGCAGGAGCAGTGGGAGGGACAAGAGGGGACGGAGGAGGGAGAGAGGCCGACTGGGATGGCTAATGGAGAGGGAGTTGCTGGTGAGGGAGGCGGGGGATGAGGCTGAGAGAAGAGGGCCAATGTCTGGGAGAACGACGCGGTGGGCTGGTATCCTTGAAAGGCGTTAAGCTTGACCGAGGGCACACCTGGGTCCGGGGCTTATGGAGGGGCCACAGTGTTGCGGAGACAGGCTGGTGGCAGAGCTCTAAAGGGGCCCTCAGAGAGAGGAAGTAAGACTGGATCTGGACCCGGTCCGAGTCCCCACAGGCCTGTGTGGAAGGTCCAGAGGAAGCTGACGCAGGGCCAAGTTCTGAAGGGAGGCGGCCTGCTGGAGAACTGGCTGCAATGGTCACCTTCTTGCTCACATCACAGAAGCCATTCACGTGACCCCAGGGGAACGAGTACACGAATGCGGTAGAGCCATTAGGAGGTTCCTTCACCGCTCCAGGGGCGAGGTGGTGATGCGGAGGTGGCCACGAGGTTTGCAACAGATGCTGACGATAACGCCATCCTTGCTGATGTCAGGAGTGAGGGGGCAAGAGGAGAGTCAAGGATGACTGGGGTGCTTCCCTCTGAATAGGAGGATTGTTTACTGAAGTAAGGAATGGGGCACCTACGAGTCTTGGCTCTGGAATGATGTCGAGGCCAGAGGTACAAGTCTGACGGTCATCAGGAAGAAATGACATTTCAGGTGACAGAGTAAGAGCATTTGGCCCCAGGATTGGTCCCCTGTCTCTAGATGACTCTTCTGAGGAAAACAGAGAAATGGGGAGTGTGGTGGGTCGAATTGTGTCCCCCTCAAAGATGTTGAAGTCTTATACCCCAGTACCCATGGATGTGACCTTATTTGGAAATAAGGTCTTTGGTGATGAGGTCATTAGGACAGGTGCTAATCCAATATGACTGGTGTTCTTATAAGAAGATGGTTTGGACACAGAGACAGACACCTACAGAGAGAAGATGATGTGAAGAGACACAGTGAGGTGATGGCCATTGACAAGCCAAGAAGAGAGTCTTAGAACAGCTTCTCCCTCCCAGTCCTTAGAAGGAACCTGCCCTGCTGACACCTTGATCTTGGCCTTCTGGCCTCTAGAACTGTGGCAATAAATTTCTGTGGTCCATGTGGTCCAGTCTGTGGTTCTTTGTTACAGCAACCCTAGCAACTACTCCTGGGAGGTAGCTGAGACAGACATGGGGTTTACTGCAGGTCTTGAAAGAGGGGAGATGGAACAATACGCTTATAGGAAAATGGGGGTAATCTGGGGTTGAGGGAAAATGGGGAACACGGGCAAGCAAAGGGATGGGTCTCTGAAAAGACCAGGTTCTGTGTATCTTGGGCCTTCGCACATGTAGCCCCCCAACTGTCCAACTGCCAAGGCCTCCCTGGACGGGCCACCTCTCTAGGGGGCCTGGAACTGCCCCCTGTTCTCCAGGCACACCCACCATGTCCCCGTCCATGCACTTTCCATCCACTGCCCCGTGCTCTGTGGTGGGGGTACTGGGACTCAGGACACTGAGGCTAACAGAGTCCAGCCACAGGAGGGGCTCTGGGAACACACTTTCCACAGATGAATGTGAGGTCGTTCCGGAATGTTTTTGTCCACATGGCACTGGTTTAGAACTCATTTTGGAAATTGGTCCTGGCACGCTCCTGTCTCTCCAGACCAATGTTGGTTTTGTCCTGTGTTTATTCAATACTTTGGGGGGTTATAAATCTGGAGACAGCTCCACCAGGAACTTTTAACTGGGGCCGACCCTGTGAACTGTGTAACCTTGAGCAAGCTACTTAACCCCCGTGACCCTTGGATTTTCCATTAGTCAAATGGGGCAAAGAACTGCCCTTTCTTTGCCCCACGGATGTGGAAGTTCTGAGGTAGAAACTTGGGTGTGTGGATTCATGGGTCTGTGTGGGCTCTAAATTAAAGGCACAAGCAGTGGGTTTCGAGGAGAAGAGCTGGCATGTATAGTGTAAGGAGGGGGCAGATTTAGTCACTAGATACTCTTTATTTAGAACTCTGAATTTCTTAAAGTTTTAATTAAAGAAAATTGAATAGTGGCAAAATACACATGATACTGACCGTCCTAACCATTTCTAAGCGTAGAGCTCAGCGGCTTTCAGTACCTCACATTCCCAATCCAGAACTTTTCATCATCCCCAACTAAAACTCTGTCCCCATTAAATAGTAAGTCCCCATTCTTCCACTTCTGTCCTAGCCCCTGGCAAACGCCAACTCGCCCTCCCTCCCTTCTTTACTTTTTTCTTCCTTCTTCTTTCTTTCTCTCTCTCTTTCTAAAGATTTATTTGATTTAGAGAGAGAGCGCACACACGCATGAAAGGGGAAGAGGGGGAGAGGGGAAGAGAATGGGAAAGGGAGAGAATCTCAAGCAGATTTCCCCCGAATGTGGAGCCTGACATGAGGCTCCATATCACAACCCCAAGATCGTGACCTAAGCTGAAACCAAGAGTTGTATGCTTAACTGACTAGGTCATCCAGGCGTCCCTCCACCATCCCACTTTCTGTCTCTGTAAATTTGATTACTCTAGGGACCTTGTAGGAGTGGACTCATATAGCATTTGTCCCGAGACTGACTTATTTCCCTTCAAGTCATGTCCTCAAGGTTCATCCATGTTGTAGGCTGGGTCAGAATTTTCCTCCTTTTTTATGGCTGAATAATATTCCATTGTGTGGATGTGCAACAGCTAGTTTCTCCATTCCTGCCCTGATAGACATTTAGGAGCTGTGACCCTTGGCTGATATGAATATGAATTAGCCATCAGAAGTCTGAATCTTATGTTATAGCTTGACTTACGTGTATCCCTCATCATCTGTCCAAGGGTTCCAGAGTCCACTAGTTGGACTGATCTCAGGGTACAGGAAACTAGGACTCATCTGGGCTGTTAACTGCACAGTCTATGCTTTTAACTTTTTTTTCCCTTTTGTTTTACATTTCCACAAGGTCTTTGTTTGAGAGGGTTAAACATTAGATAAATTGGAGAATTATGGTTTTGGAGTTAAGGCCACTTTTGTGGTTGTTTCCTGGAGGATCATCTGTTTTATCTCCACTTGACTTTTTTGAAATGCTGGAACTGTTCTTTGATTGAACTTGAAGCCTTTTTTTTTCCCTGTTTCTTTGACATTTATATGACTGAAGGTGGAAAAATAAGACCTTTGCTTATTAACAAAATGAATCAATCTCTTCCCCCCCATGGGAAATTGAAAACAATTTAGAGACTAGAGTAAACTTCAGATTTTCCTGTGATATGAATTTGGTTGACCTTTCCTGGAGGTAAGATTTAAGGGAGAGCTCGCTGGGCTTGACAGAGAGTGCGTGAGCCAGGTGCCCATGGATTTCACCCTTGGTTGCTATGCTCTTTCCAACGGGCGAGTGCCTTGCTCCCACCCACTTGTCTGCTGAGAGAGCAGAGCAGGGGCCCAGAGAGGTTCCGTGTACTAGCAAGGGTCACCCAGAGAGCTAGTGAGCTCAACCCAGCCGCTTTCATTAAGTGGCAGGGGACACCTGTTCCACATAGTAAATTCTCAGAGGCAATGGCGGTTTATTGTTTGGTATCTCTCTTCCTTTTTACTTGTATGTGCCAGATGTGTTTGGGGGAAATTCCCCATGAGACCAGCGCATAGTTAACACCTCCTTTGTCTGGCCGTGTCACAAGTTCCCCCTCTGGAGATGGTGGGGGCCCGGAGTTTCCAGCCGGCTTGATCTTGGTGGCACAGTGTCTGTGACCAGTGTTTGGGGAGGCCTGCTTGACCTGCGCCTGGCCTGCATCTGGTTCTTGCCCAGGAGTGGGAAGTAGAGAATAAACAAAGCAAAGACACTGTGTTGGAAACAGGACTGCAGAGCTGAGAAGATACTTAGAAAAGTGGCCTCGGGCCAGCTCCTACTCTCTCCAAATATGCCGGGAATGCTGGGCCCAGAGAAAGGGGACAAAGCCCTGGAAAGAGCAGCCCATGACCAGGACACACTCCTAGCCAGTCCAGTTAGCAAAGCAAATGGACACTCCTTAGCTCCAAACGAAAGCAGATCAGAACTCAAAAACAATTGTTGCTAACTTTTGTGTTCCTATTGGACGAACATCTCTAAAAACAAATCTCTCAGTCTTGTCAGCAACTCTGTTTTGGGTGAGGAAGCAACTCAGAAGACCCTTGAGAGAGAGAGTTTGTTTAAACTCACACAGGGAGTGAGTAGGGCTGAGGTAGAAATCTGCCTTTTCCCATTTGGGTGCCGAGTGAATTGTTTGGCGCCAGGAATGAGTTTCCCACTTTGAGCCGAAGATCAGATCCTGACAGAGGACAGAAGGTTAAAGGGTGCACCAGCGAAGGAGGAAAACAAAACAAAAACAGGAAGTGGCCAGCTCAGGGATTTTCCATGGGAAGGCTGAGAAACATGTCCGGATATAAAGAGAAAAAGGAAGAAAATGGGCACCTCCGAATCTTCTGGAAGCTGCTTGAGAAGTTGTGAAACCAGGTTCTCGGGAGGAGCCAGCTTGATGGAAGCGTGGTGGGGGACCGGGTCGTCCAGGTGGGAGCCTGAGCCTGGGATCACATTGGCTCCTCCTTGGCTGATCACCAGACCCTTCACTGCCTTTGTTCTCCTTTTGGAAGGAGAGTTTGTCATCTCTTGGGTTCCTTGGAGAGGTGTGTTCACGTGTGTCCTAACACCGATGCGTGAGAAGGAGTCTGTAACCCAGAAGACCCACCTCTGAGCAAGAGTCCGCAGAGGGTATTTCTGGTGTATAGGGGCATACCACATTTACGACTAATGTCATACAAATGGAAAAACACCTGCTTCTCTTTTTTAGGACTAACTGACTCAGTCCTTTTGCTACCAGAATTGGGAAAGGGCTAGGCCAGAAAGGGGGCCGGGCATCTTTTCTGGAGGCTGTTCTGCCATCTTTTCTCAGCTCCAATTCTGTCCCTCCCTCCCTGTCCCAATCAGGACAGGGGCAGACTCGCCCTTAGAGGACGGCTCTGTCATCTCTTTTCTGCCTTCTCAGAATGGGTGAAGGTCTGTTGGGCAGGGGAGTGATGAGTCCTGTGTGGAGATCCAACGGAGGAAAGAAAGATTCCTTGCTGCTGCTGTATATCAATCCCATCTTTTGTACAAGAGCAGAGGACAAATGTCCTGGATTGGGATCCCGTGCTCTGGGCAGTGGCCACCCCTTCCCTCACAGGGCCTGACTTGGTATCTCCCTCAACTGCTTCTCGATTTGAACTGAAGAGTTTCTTTGCCAACAACGGAAGGGGGAAAAATAAATCTTCAATCCTTCCTGGCCATGTTCTGTCTTGGGATCTTGGTTTTGTCCCTAGTTAATCAAGGAATCAGACTTTTAGGTAAAAAGAGAAGACTGTGCCAGCATGTTTTCTAAAACCCTATATGCAAATGAGCCAGTTAAGTGTCTTGCAGGCAGCCACCAGAGGTCAAAGGTCACCCTCCACGTTTGACAATTATTTTGCTCAAAATAGATGGTGAGCAGGACTGCAGGAAATGAGATGCAGCAACCTCAATTCATGTGTGAAAGTTTCCAATTAAGAATTCAAAGAACTTGTTGTTTAATGAAAAAGTGAAACAAATTCCCTTCATGTGTTTCCCCACTTGCTTGGTGGTCCCTGGCTTAGAGCTGGATCCACAGGAATATGGCGGTCTCTCAGCTCAACTGATAAAAGGGGGAGTGTGGCAAGTGACTGTATGCCAGAAGCAAAACCTGAGGTAAGGGGAAGGGAGTTGATCCGATTCTCTAGTTTCAGGTTGGCAGACTACTGCCTGGGTCAAATATGGCCCACAGCCTGTTTTTTGTGAATAAAGTTTTATTGAAACACAGCCATGACCATTTTTTCTTCTACTCTCTCCAACTGCTTTCACAGTATGGGGGACAAGAGAGCTGTATAAGGGAGTTGAATAATTGGGACAGAGACTGTATGGCTGTGAAGCCAAAATATTTTCTTTCTATAGTATTTCCTTACCGAAATTTTGCCAGCTTGTACTCTAGTTCGTTGGTTCTTATTTTTGTTGTGCGATAGGAACCCTTTGAAAATGTGATGAACATTTTATATACACCCCCTATAGAAAAATATATGACCTCCTGGTTAAGAATGCCTACATGTAACTCTAACTAGACCCTTCTACAGAGCCTGGGGTCATGGTAGTACATGCTGAACCCCTCACAGGAGAAGTTCCTGATGGTGTGTGGGATAACTTCTACACCAGTACCCACCTCCCCCGCTCTGTGCTGGTCTCAGTTGTGATCAAACAAAAAGAACCTCAAATTGCATATCAGGGGACACAAGTCCTCTTCTGGGCTCTGTCGCCCTTAAGCTATGGGACCTTGGGGAAGTCATTTCACTTTCTCTGTGCCTGGGTTCCATCATGTGTCAAATGAGAGGTCCGGAATGGATACTGAAAAAAATTTTTTTGTATTGACATATAATTGACATATAACATTGCATTGGTTTCAGGCACACAACATAATGAATTGATATCTGTATATATTGTAAAACAATCACCACCATAAGTCTAGTTAACATCTGTCCCCGCCCAAAGTTAATTTTTAGGACTTACTCTCTCGGCAACTTGCAGCTGTGCTCTGAAATGTTACTGACTAGAGTCACTAATCTAATCGTTGCGCCCCCATGACTCACCTATTTTATAACCGGAGGTTTGTCCCTCTTGACTTCCTTCATCTATGCCACCCTCTCCTCTGGCAATCACAGCTCTGGCTATTTATGATTTTTGTTTGGTTTTGTTTTGTTGCCTTGTTTTACTTTTGAGACTTGACATCCAAGCGATATCATACAGTGTGTATCTTTCTGCGTCTGACTTATTTCACCAAATGTAATGGTTCATCCATGCTATCACAAGTGATGAGATTTTATTTTTTATGGCTGAGTAATATTTCACTGTGTGGCTGGCTATCTATCTATCTATCTATCTATCCCCCCCCATCTTCTTTATCCCTTTATCCATCAATAGACACTTAGGTTGTTTCTAGAATAGATGTTCTACTTAAAGATCTTTCTGGCTTTAGGTTTCTGTGCCCTTCAAGGGCCTAGAATTTATTTCTGAGGCTGAATAGTTAGGGTGTTGTGATTCATGTATATTCAAAATATCTGAAATCTGCTTGGCCACCCAAACAGGTCTGTGTTAGTTAATTTGCTTAATTACATGCAGTGAAATCTGGGATTTGATGACCACTCTGGATATTTGGCACCTGTGGGAGAAAAACCTTCACATGTGCTAACCTCCTCCCAATCCTGGTCAGCCATCCTGATAAATGGGATTACCACACAGGCTGGTTAAAGGAGCATGGATGCAACCAGTTTAAGCCATCAGAAATTAGGAGAAACAATGTAGAACTCAAGCCCTCCCGGTAGAATGGTCCAAATAGCACCTTCTGAAGGTGTATCTTTCTCTATTTGAGAGAGAAAGAGAGAGAGAGAGAGAGAGCGCCCATGTGTGAGTGGGGGAGGGGTAAAGGGAGACGGAGAGAGAGGATCTCAAGCAGACTCCGTGCTGAGTGCAGAGTCCCACACAGGGCTCAGTCTCACAATTCTGAGATCATGACCTGAGCCACTCGAGAGTCGGCTGCTTGACCAACGTAGCCATCCAATTGCGCCGCACAATAACGCCTTCTACCAGAACGAATCCCGCAACTTCTCTTGGGCAGAGATGGCCTGCCAGGAAACCAGGTTTTGCAATTGTGTTGCTTTTGGTTTTCAAATGAAAATAAATATTTATATTTTCATTGATCATAAGAATATGTCACATTTCTTGTAGCTACTTTGAAGAAGTATAGAAGATACGAGGAAGAAGGTAAAAATTACCCTGAAATCCAGCTCTGCGGAGGTAAGCACTGCTAACGACTGGAGAAACCTTCCAGATGTCTCTTGCTGGCACACATGCCATCGGCACGTGGTTACCTAAATGGGCTATCTATGTTTTGTCTCCTACATTTCATTTATCAAAGTGCCTCATGCTAATACTGTTCTGTGGCTTTGGATATAGATTTACAGCATGACTTTCAATGGCTGCACAGTATTTTGTCCAACGTACTATAATTCACCTGCTCAACCACATTTAGGTTGTTCCAATGTGTGTGTGTGTGCGTGTGTGTCTATTTATTTACCACATGGTAGGGACTACCTTGTACTTATATTTTGAGCATTTCGCTGCTCCTTTGGCTGAGGACCGAGGACTCAAAGTTTACTCATTAATAATTGCAATCACAGGGTCACCTTGCCTCCAGAAAATGCACGGTGACATTTTACGTCTACCGAGAGTAGAGGAGAGCGCCCAGTTCCACTCTCTGGCAAACCCTGGCTGTTGTCATTGATCTTTGGAGTTTGGGTCAACCTGATTGGTTAAAAGTGACCTAATATTGTGGGGTTGATTTGCATTTCCTACATCATTTTACTTCTGAGTGGTACTGTCTGTGATTGAGCAGGGGAGAAATGATGACTTCCTATCAGGCTCTCATTACTACTTGAGAACCTAAGGCTGGCAGAAGGGGAGACATATATCATTCAGGGGAGCCAGGGGCCCAGGATGGAAGAGTTGGATCCTCCTGGAGGACCATCATATTTCACTGATTTATTTCCTCCTAGGCTCACTTGCAACTACTTTGGGCACCTGTTGAACAGCATCTAGGAGGTCACAGGGTTCCGGTCATGAAGGGCTTAGATGACAGGGAGGACATCTGGGCCATAATTGTGAGGCTATGCACAGGCAGAGAGCCGGCTCCCCGTGTCCCCGCTGGAGGCTTTGTTCCGTTCTGTAGGCACTGATAGCATCTCCCCAGGCCCCAAATGTGTCTTCCCATTTCTCTTCTCCCAGGATCAGAAGACATCAGCTTCACTGTAGCTAATGCCACCCAGAAATCTGCTGGAAAGCTCAGAAATGCCTAATGCTCACTGCCTGTGACCTCGTGCAAGCATGGGTTGGGGAGCTGAGGGCGGCCGGTAGGGCTGACAGTGAAGTCCCGCGTCTGGAGTGGCAGCTCTGCCCGGCAACCTCCGCTGTGGCCTCGAGCCAGGATGACCGGCTGGGGCGGGAGAGGGCCGCGGCGGAGCCGTTCTTCTCGGTCTGGTGCTCAGTGGCTTCCTGCCTCGCTGAAGGGGCATTGCTCGGTGGTGATGATTCATGGCATTTGGACAATGCGGCCGTGTTCCGAACAGGGAAGTGAAAAATAGCACAGCCCAGGACAGCGCAGGACAGGATGGGGCGGTCACAAGATGAGAAGATTTACTTTGAAAAATGCAGGGGGTGTTGGGGGCGGCACAGTGAAGTCAGTCTCGGCGGCTCAGGCCCCGCGAATACGCGCCTGCTGGCTCTTCTTTGGGGCATCAACTTTTCCGAGTGGCAGTCGTGAATCTGTCCCTTGGAAGTGGCTACTGGCCTTGGCCGAGCCGCCGTGGGCAGGAGGAAGTGGAGGGCTGATGCAATGAGTGTCAGCTTCCTCTCTGACTCAGGATTGGATCTGTTTCTTAGGGAGGTGCCAGGGGGCCCTGTGTGGCTTTAGCTGGATTCTTTGAAATTGAAGTCAAAACGGAGGCTCTGCCCCTGGTGGGTGCTGGCCCTCCCTTGACCCTTTGGGATGAGTAAAAGGATTAAGCTGGCTTCTGTGGCCTCCCTCCCAGCTGGGTAAGCCCTTCTGACTCAAGGCCTTCCTGGGGTTTCAGCCGAAGGAGACCAGCAAAGGGCCATCTCCTGGGTCTTGGCCCACATCGGGGGCTTCCTCATATGTGGGAGCTGTGTTTGGGGGAGCAGCTGGGTTCTGGGGGGTTCAGTCCCGGAAGATGTTAGACTGATGGAGGAGGCCGTAGACTGCCTGGAGCTTCGGGCTCTCCTGGAGTCCACGTGTCCATGTAGCCAGCCGTAGGTGGGAGAGGGCCGGGTGTGCAACTGCGGCCTTCCCACGAGAAGAGTAGTGATTGGCTTTTGGCTCTGAGCTTTCCAAGGACATGTCATTAGGGTGCTGCCTAAACAGCCCTCACTGCTCTCACCCGAAACCTGTTCTAAGAAACACTTCAATTACCCAGATAATTGCCTCTGCCTGAGAGTCCATAATCGTAAAAGCACTGGCTTGGTAAAGACTTAAAAATTCTCTCACAACCACCGTAGGGGTTCCATATTCCAGTGCCTGAGTCACCTTGGAGGACAGTCTCTCTTTCCAGGTCAGTTCGGTCCACCTCCCTCTCCCCCATCCCCTCCTATTTCCACGGCTGGAGCAGAGGTCAGCTGATCTCACTCAGGAGGGATGGCCAGCATCCAGTCGCTGGGGTATTTAATGACGACTCTATTATTAGTCACACGCAAGAGAAGCACGATTCCAACCCGCTGGGGCTTCTAAAAAGGAGCTCCGTGTGACAGACTGGAGAAGGTGGGGGAAGGGCCCTGAGGACACCTGCAGCTGGGACCTGACCCTGCCCAGCACTCTCTCTTTTCTCTCACATCATCTTCCAGCAAATATTGATTTTAATCTCTTTGATAAGCTTTCTCCTGACGGTGGGGAATGTGCGCGATGGCAGATCTGCTTGTCATACCTCACCGTGTCACCGCCAGAGAGGGAACTGAGAGTTCCAAAGTCCCAGAGAGAGGCCGCGATGGCCTTCATCGGAGTCAGGTGACCGTCACTGGCTCAATCACCGTGGCTGGGTCAGGATCTCGGAGAAGATGACTGAGCAGATGACCCTATGATGAGTGCGGTGGAGGGAGTGTCTTCCACAAGGGGCTCCTGTTCTGGCAGACAAATGATGGGCCCGCTACTGCCCCGTGCTGAAGGCTCTTTCCGAGGCCCCCGCCGTGGACTCAGAGCCTCGCTGCCTCCCTCCGCTTCTCCCTCCCAGTGAGGGCCACGGCCCAGGGGAGGTGCCTTGTCTGTCTTCAGAGTCCACTGTTGTGTTGCTTAAAGATCCATAAAAGATGGGGTTTTTTTTGCTCTGTTTTTCTGGCGGGGGTGGGGGGCAGAACCTGTCCGGGGCAGCCTCACTGACTTTCTGAGGAGATCGCCTTGGAGGATCTGAACAACGAGTGAGGGCAGAACAAAGGAGCCATTCTCAGAAGCACGGCAAAAATGAAACCAAAAAAAAACCCCATAAAAATCCCTACTGGGGCAGAGGAAATACCAACTTGATGCTTTTGAGCCACGCATTTGGTAATAAAGGAAAGATTCAAGGATAGGCCGTTCCGACGCGATTCTGTTTGGGCTGGAGGGAGAATGTGCTGGAAGACAATGAAAGGGAATCATCCAGGCAAGGGAGGGCTGCTGGTGAGCACACTGGTGTGGCGTGTTGTTGCGATTCAGGAACTGACCGATGACCAGGGTCACGGGGAGTCTGAAAGTGACACCCGACAGGAACCGGTTCAAAGTTTGTGCCCAGCCCGGGAGCTCAGATGACCGGCAGCTGGCCTGCCCCCTGCTGGCTCCCACTGATGTGAAAGGGGCTCTGACCCCTGTTCCGTCACACAAATACCCGTTTGGAAATCTCTTTGAAGGCAGATTAAGTAAACGCTCCCAGCACAGACGAGAATAGTTGAGTGACGTGGGCCCAGTATCTGTAGTAAGTGGAAGGATCACTGGTCGTAAAGCTCACGGGCATCTCGCCTTTCTGTTCCTCTAATCTGACTTCCGTGCTTCTGGTCGCAGTTTCGGGCCCAGAGTGTCTTCAGGAGTTGGAGTTGAGGATGTGGGGACTCTCACTCTCCTTTCATGGGCGTGACAGTATCCCAGGGCCAGGGCACCATCCTGCCACCGCATGGCAGCTGGCTGCGGCTAGGGCCAGGCAGTCCTCCTGGCACGGCGGACCTTTGAAGTTGCTCGTGGGGTCTTTCCATCTGGTTTGTGGACTCGGGCGGCTGTGACCCCCAGCGGGGGTGTCTCTCCAGGTCTCCCAGGGCGCGGCAGGGTGAGCGTGAAGGGAAAGTCTGGTTTTCATCTGGGAGCGCCGAGCCTTTTGGCGTGATGGCTCTGCTCTCTTTCTGCCAACGGGACAAGGTTGTGCCGGCTGCTCTGGGCGGGGAGTGAGGGTGGAGGGGGGAGCCCGTGGCCATGTTACTCCCCTCATTATTTCTGAGACCCCACTGGAGAGGGAGGTGGGGGTGGGCTGCTGGCCCGGGGCTCTGTGGCTTTGCTGTCTGCCCCCTGGATCCTTTCCTCACCGACCCGGCCACTCGCATGTTCACTGGGGCCGTGGTCCAGTCATTCTGTCCCGATGAGGCCGGTCTTGGCCTTATCTTTCATCTCTACTGCGTGGCACAGGGCCAAGCTCGCAGTGGGGCTCCGCACATGTCCGCTCCCTTCTCTTTCTGCTTCGCCTTTGTTAGGGTGGAAGTTCTGTGCTGAAGTTCATGTTGTTGAAGTCCTAACCCCCAGGACCTCAGAATGTGGCTGTGTTTGGGGATGGGCGTCTTTGAGGAGGTTCATTAAGTTAACATGAGGTCATTTTAAGTTAAAATGAGGCTCTGCACCAATCCTTATGACGGGAGGAGTTTCAGACACAGGCATATATGAGGGACAGATGTTGTGAAGTCACAGGCAGAAGGCCGCCATCAACAAGCCAAGGAGAGAGGCCAGGGACAGATCCTTCACTCAAGAAGGAGCCAACTCTGTGGATACCTTGATCTTGGACTTCTGGCCTCTAGAGCTGGGGGAAATGCATTCCTGTTGCTGAACGCCGCTCCCTACCCCCCAAGTCTGTGGTGCTTTGTTATGGGACGGCCCTAGTGGACTAACATGGCTTTTCAACAGGTTTGTGGAGCACATAACCAACCAAGTGCAAGGTGCTGTAGGAGGTCCAGAGACAAAGTCAAGAAGCATGAGAAAGAGGCCCAGTGAGGGGACCATCTCTCTTCCCATTCTCTCCCCCAAACTCCTCTCTCTTCAGCCTTTCCGTACCTCTGCCCACCACCACCCCCCAACAGAGGGAAGCAGGAGGAAATGAAACAGAGGGCTCCCCATGAGATGCCGCCCGATGGAAGCTCTGGAAAGGAATGAGAACCCTTTCCTATAGAGTCAGAAACACCGTTTTTTATTTTCATTTTTTATTTTTTGGCTGCCCCTCCTCCCCCGCAAGTTCTTATTTAGCACACGTGTGTGTGCACGTGGCCAGAACAGACCCGTGGCCTGACAGAACAGACCCGTGGCCCGAGCAGCCATGCATGTGCTAAGGAAGACGGTTCACAGCATCTGGGGACACACATGACTGTCCAGCAGGTGGCATGTCCAGCAGGGTCTTACCTAGCGCTGGCTTTATGGGGCTGGCTAGCTGGGCAGGGCCACAGTGAACTCTCTTTGTAGACCATGACTTATATTCCTTGTTGCCCTTTGTGACTAAAGGTGATGCATGTTGTGTTTCCATACTGCTGTTACTGGGAGATTGTCCTTTGAATTATGGCCCCGGCTGGTGGCCGTGGGCTGTGATCTCTTTGCAGGATCACGAGGTCATTTCATCGTGGAGTAATCTTGGGATATCTGGGAACACCTCTGGGCCTTCAGATCTGCAGGGCTGCAGGTCTCCTTAATAAAGAAGCCAGGTCTCTTTGAAGACTTGCACAGTACGCAAGTCTTGATATTTTTTGTATTTCCATGGTACCTACCAATTTGCAGTCAAAGATATTTTCCACCATACAACTCAATAATAATCCTGTGCCCTGGTGGGGTCCTTTTGCAATCCTCACTTAGCTCATTGATTTTAAGGGGAACTGGGATTCCAGGAGCTTGCATTGGCCAACGGGTCCCGTGTTGCCTAGTACTGGGTCCCCAAAGGACTTCGGTAAATAGATCACTGCCAGTGGTTGCAATCCGCTTCTGTGTGTGTGCTAGGGACTGAAATTTGCACATCACGGTCACTCATACTGATAGTGGCACATTTTCATGTAACGCTGATGTTAAAACAAGCTTCCTACCTTTTCTCCATACAGAAAAGTGAATGTGTTCTAGGGATGGTCTGAGGGCTAGCCCAGCAAGAGTGTTGCAAAGCCGCCATGTGTGGGGCCACTCCCTGCCCCACTTCCTCTTGCACTGCCTTCCTTGGTTGGCCCCTCGTGCCTTCCCTCTTCCCTCCTCGTAAGACCTGAGGTGTGCCCATCTCTGGAGGCTCGCTGCATTGGAAATCAGTGACTCCTGAACGCATAAGCTTTCAAAAGCCCCAGAGATCATCTTCCAATGCTTGAATGGAACCAAGAGTTACTACCTTGGACTGGGTCTGCTTTGCTTACTCAAAGGACCAAGCCAGTGAGTGGTTGGCCTGGCTCTAAGTCTAGCAGGTGCCCCCCTCTTGGTGTGTTTGGTGCGACACTGTGCCTTCTCCGGTCAAGGCCACAATGTGACTTCAGGGAGGTTATTATGGGCCCTTTGGAGGTGGAAACTGACTTGGGTTCTTGGGGCTATTTCTTGGTCACTTCCCTCAGCCCCAGACCTCTATTTACTACCCAGCCGATAAAAAAAAGGGAGCTCTATATGCTTTCAAAGCCATGCCCTCTCCTCCCAGCCTTTGATTTCATAAATGCTGGTTCATCCAGAGAACCGAGCAGAGCCTGCAACCATGCATGTGCTTTTTCAATAACCTGATGACTGTCCATGTGCTTCGGCCAATGAGGACTGAGCAGTGACCCTTAGATAAAAGGCTTCATTTGGCATGACTCATCCTTGGAGACATCTAGCCTGCTTGGTCTGTGTTGTTAAGTGCCTGGTTCGGTAAATATTGACAGTTAGAAACCATCCCAGGAACTACCACGCAGTGATCTGGAAGGTAATGTATATGAGTATGATCAGTGATTAGGCAATGCCTGTCATCTGCTAAGATACAGCTGCTGATAAATATCACCCCATTATCTCTCTTCCTAATAGTGGCTCATCTGCTGGTGTGTGACTCATAGGTGATACATTATGGGGTCTGATTCAGCAAGGAAAGTTTGGTCCGCCCCAGCGGAGAAGGACATCCAAGGTCACCTTGGTTTTTAGGATATTGGCTTCTTTTTTTTTTTCTTAACGATTTTATTTATTTATTTGACGGACAGAGATCACAAGTAGGCAGAGAGGCAGGCAGAGAGGGAGGGAGGAAGCAGGCTGCTGAGCAGAGAGCCTGACGTGGGGCTCGATCCCAGGACCCTGGGATTATGACCTGAGCCGAAGGCAGAGGCTTTAACCCACTGAGCCACCCAGGTGGCCCTGGGGTATTGGCTTCTTAACAAGAGTAGCTTTGCTAAGAAGGGAAAGTTCAAAAGGAATCCCCATCGCCACAGAGGGTCTGGAGGGGTCTGGAGAGACCAAGAGCACCTTCGGAGCAGATGTGTTTAAGACCTGCTTATCCACGTGGGCACCCTTCCACTGTGTTTACATGAGGACACCCATGGGTCCACGGGGGTGGTCTCTCTCTGTTCAGGTCACACTTTTGGGACTGTTGGCACTGCTCTCAGATGAGGGACAGGGATGAACCTCTGCTCAGACAGAAGATGGTTTTATCTCTTGCCCTCTCTTCCTCAGGTACTTAAGATACAGTCATCATCACCTGAGTGTCTACCGAGGCTTTCAGATGGGTTTGGGTTTGGCTGTTGGGCTTATTAAGCTCCGTCACTGAGCAGGAACTTCCCATTTGTGTCCTGGCCCTTTTGAATGGCCATTGTTTACTTTCGCGGTGTGTTCAGGCTGAAGGTCTGTCCTGCCGAATCAGGGATGAATTTTCCGTAGGTGGGCTCTGAACCTTTGTTCTAAGGTCTTCTGAGGCCCTTGCTGTCCAGATCAGAGAACAGAGGCGGGAGGAACCACCACGTGCCCGAGAATGAAAATCAGGCCCATATGTACCCCAGGGCCTGCTACCCTGCACTACTTGGAATCACTTTCCGTCATGTGAGGTCTGGGACAGATTTCTCCTTCCAAAGAGATGCCTGGGCAAAATGACACGACAGGTTTTTAGCATGTCAGCTAAAAGTGCCACCCTTGGCTGAAGGTAGGTGTGTGTGCACACAAGTACACACGCACACGTAGCGGTAGCCCCTGCACAGTCACTTACCATCCGCTGTGTTGTCGGGGAATGAGAGCTGAGCTCCGCTTGCACCGAAGGAAGCAAGTGTGCGTCAGGCAGCAGGCACTGAGGAGGCACTGTGTTGACGGCTGCCATCTCTTGGCCACTAACCGGCTGTGTTACTTTGGGTGAGTTACTGAACTGCTCTGAGTCCCAGACTCCTTCCTTGTAAAATGAGGGGATAACACCCACCTTTCTGGGCTTGTGATGGGAGTCGAGATAATATATTTAACACACAAGGCTCATAAATCCTGTCCTGTCATGTGTAGCTGTTATGGTCTTTAGCATCAAGCCACCGGGAAAACTGCGGCTGCCAACCACTGTAGGGTGTTAGGAACTCAACTGGGAAGGATCTACAATATGGAAGGGTCTTCTATGCCTTGTGTCTCCCCTCCTGGAAGTGGTGGTGTCTCATTTTACAGAGGAGGAGCCCAAGGCTCGGGGGTCCAGCTGGCCAGGTTGCAAACCAGGCATGACGTGCTGTGGACAGCAGGCATTGGCCACCACACGTGCCACCTTTTGGGACACCAGAGGTCCCAACTGGGCAGGTGTTCGGTGGAGGCTGGCGGCTTGCTACATCAGGAGGACACCGGGTCTTCTACTTCATCTTTGCCCTATCACACGAGCACCAACTGGTCTGGGTGTCTTTGGCCAAACAGCTTCACAAAGCCCTTGCTTCACCACCTGGCAGGGGCTTCGTGTTCTGTCCTTTGGTTCAGGTGGACACACCTGCTGAGCGGCAGAGCAGTGTTCTGGAACCTGCTGAGAATCCACATGCTCAGGGGAATGTCAATGGGTGGGTGACCGGAGTCCAGACTGCTGGGAGGCATGGGCATGGGGGCGGGGGAGGGAGGTCAAGGGGGCCTGAGGGGCGGGAAGGAAGTCCAGATAGGAGCCATTCCACTCTGTCCTGGTGACCAGAAGGAAACAGACTGTTCAGGGAGTGCCCGGATGGCTCACTCGGTTAGGTGGCTGCCTTTGGCTCAGGTCATGATCCCAGGGCCCCGGGACTGAGTCCTACATTGGGCTCCCTGCTCAGGGGGGAGCCTGCTTCTCCCTCTGCTTCTCTGCCTACTGCTCCCCGTGCTTTTGCTCTCTTCTCTGACAAATAAATAAATAAAATCTTAAAAAAATAAAAAAGGAACGAAACAGACTGTAGAAGCAGGAGCTTCTCCTCCAAGTGCCCTCCCAGTGGCTCCCACCCACCGCTCTCAGGGCAATTTTTTTTTTTTTAAGATTTTATTTATTTATTTGACAGATAGAGATCACAAGTAGGCAGAGAGGCAGGCAGAGAGAGAGGAGGAAGCAGGCTCCCTGCTGAGCAGAGAGCCTGACGTGGGGCTCGATCCCAGGATCCTGGGACCATGACCTGAGCCAAAGGCAGAGGCTTTAACCTACTAAGCCACCCAGGCGTCTCAGGGCAATGTTTTAAGTGAGGCATAGGATTTGCCATTATGCCCTCACAGGATGTGTCATTAAAGGGACATCTGCGACATCAGGGCTATATGTTTGAAAGAAGGGAGAGGAATTCAGTAGAGCGATGTGCAGACCAGGAAGGAGAGAGAATTCTGCTGAAGTGGCCAGAAATGAGTGAGGGGTATTTCCTGGAGAGGCGGTGTGAGGAGGAAAGAAAGATCTTTGCGGCGACTTCAACAGGAGAGCAAGCTTACGCTTAACAAACCGGAGCTTCCAGACACAAACGCTTCGGCTGGGTGAAGCCTATGCTCCCTGCTCCTCCCTCAGAGGCCCACCAAGGAAAGGCCCCTTCGTGTCCCTGTCACCAACCTGAGTCCCTGAATGTCCCAGGAGGTTGGACTGTGCTTCCCCGAGAGCCCAGAGGTTCCTCGGCGAGGCTAGGGCCAGCGGTGTTTCCAGAAGGAGCACATGTGAGGCTCACAGGGCTTCCTTGATGTGTCCGGTGGTTCTGAGGGGAGGAAGGAGCCGTAGAGCAGAGGCAGGTAGGCCAGCTTTGGCTGCCCACAGACGAGCCCTCATTCTTCCCTTGGGGTCTGTGCTGCTACGTCTGAAGGACAGCCAGTGTCCCCTCTCTGCCGTGACCAGTGGAGGCAAGGCTGGGCCGGCCTTGTATCTGGCTCTTGGTTGGATACAACTGCTTCAAGGTGTCCAAAGTTCTCCAGGTCCAGGATTCTCTTTCTTGTTGCCCCAAAGAGCACACCGCCCCCCCACCCCCGAGGGCACCACGAGAACTAAACAGGAGTGTGTTCTGTAGGAGACGGGCGGGGTCTGACACACGGAGTGCGTGTAACATATGTCCCCTCACGTTGCTGATTTCACTCATCATCACGTCAGACTCCGGCCTTGTGTTTACGCTGCACTGGTCTGTTCTTCCTCAAACCAAACAGTTCTAACCCCATCCTTCTCCCCTCCCAGAAGGTTCGGGCTCCTTTTCTCTTTGTTCTAAACAGGTTAATTCCTCCTATTGGTTGGCTTGCTAATTCCTCTGTCCTTCCAGCACTCATGCTAAAGGTCTAGCCTGGGCTCTTGCTAAAGTGCTGTTATCTGCTTAGGAGCCCCCCCCCCCCCCTTATAGTAATGCCATGCCTTTTTTCGGGGATCCGGTCTAATCACTGAATAGATTCGTGTGATCTCACTTGCTTTCTCGTATGAGCATTTTTCATTCCCAGTGTGTTTTTCATGGGAACTTCACGCCTGCAGGAGCATTTAGAGGCCCTGGTTTAGAAAACGTGAACTGTTCTAAGGTCTTCTGAGGCCCTTGCTGTCCAGATCAGAGAACAGAGGAGGGAGGAACCACCACGTGCCCGAGAGAGAAAATCAGGCCCACATGTGCCCCAGGGCCTGCTCCCTACCCTGCACTACTTGGAACCACTTTCTGTCATGTGAGGTCTGGGACAGATTTCTCCTTCCAAAGAGATGCCTGGGCAAAATGACAGAGTCGGGTCATTCTGGAAACCAAGTCATCCTGCTGAGGCTGATGGTAATAAAGGACCTGGGGAGATCTCCCCACTCCCCCCAGCTCTCACTATGTGGCCACCCACAGGGCCCTGCCGTGGCCGGGCCACGCCGCCTTTGTTGAAACAATGGGGTGGACAAAAGCCATTTAAAGAGGAAACAAAGGTATTGGAGGGTCAGGCTACAGATGCTTACTTAGCCCCGGAGCCCTTGTTCTAGATAGTTCTGTGTTGACCCAAGGGCAGCTGTTGGCTGTCTTTAATGAGACAATGGCTGAAAAACGGCCTGGGTGGCAGAGATCTGGGGGGAGCCAGGAGAAGGTGCACAGCAGCCCAGCCGGGTTCCCCGCATCTAGTAGCAGGGGAGCAGGACGCATGCTCTTTGGGCTTCTATTTCAGGCTGGAGACAAAAATGCGTTCTTTACCACAGGAAGAATGCTCCCTCAGACAGGACCGCTAATCCGGCACAACGAAGGGCTGTGGAATGTGGAGCCAGCGGTGGTTGCTGTTTGCTTTCCAGCAGGCTTTTCCTCTCTTCCTCACTGAGTCACATGTATTTTTGGTTGCTCATGCAGACGGTGGCTGAATTGCCCCCTCCCCCACAGCCTTCATGTGTTTTGAAAATGTGGGAATTATCAGAGCCTGTGAGCTATCTCGCACAAGCACAAGCAATTTTCCAGAGCGCCCCTGTGTCATCTGTCTCCCTGACACGAAGAGGGAAGGCGAGAGGAAGGGGAGGAGGGCGCGGACAAAGAAAGGAGAGAGGAGGGAGAGAAGGGTAAAGCGGGGAGAAACATCTTGCTGACGTCAAAGAAGACCACATGGCACAGGATAACATTACTCGGGACCTCAGCCACCCACTCCCTCTAATTTACTCTAAACCGAACAGCCTGTTTTGAAACCTGTAGCCTGCAGTCTGTTATTTTGTTTTGGCTTTTTAAAATTTTTTTTTTTGCTCTTCTCTCTGGACCAAAAGGACCATTAATTACTGGGAGTTTGAAAGCTACCTGATTCCCCGAAACAGAGGGGATTTCCAAGAGCAATAACTCAGCCGGTGCTTGTGCAAGGCGCTGCGGCTGCAGTAAACGGATCCAGCTGCTCGAAGCCCGAGGAGAAGGGCCCCGGGGGACGGCGCGGCCTCGCAGCTGGGGCTGGGGCTGCTCCGTCAGGGGGCCTGGCCGGTCCGCGGGGCCTGCTCTGGCTCCTGCCCTGCACCCCGCCCCTGCGCGCGCCCAGCCCCGCCCCCAGCCCGCGCGCCCCCTGTCCTGCCCACCGCGGGCGGTGGCCGCCCTTCCAGCCCTAGTTCACTGCCCTTCCGGCCCAGGTGTGGCAACTCTTCCCTGGGAGGTGCAGGACCCCGGGCGTGATACGGGCGGCCCTGCCTGCTGCCGAAGCGCCCTCAGGACAGTCCCCCTTTCGGCGCGGTGGCCGGTCCGGTTGTGCTGCCCAGAAGCCCCCCCCCCCCCGCCCCCCACCCGGCTGTGCGGTCCGGACCTGGGCCTGTGTGCAGACGGGATCGGCGGGAACCTGTGTGCACCCGGGCCGGAGGGACCCCGGTCCCGCCCCCGAGATGGGAGAGCTCAGGCTGTTTTCTGGCCCAGGCCGCACAGTTAATTTTTATCCTAGTAAAAAACAATAAACACGGCATTAGCAACTGAACGTTTATCAATTTGCAGTTCGTTTCCAGCCAGGCCGCTCAGCTCAGGCGGGTTTTACTGCCTGCGAGCGCGGGCGCACCAGAGCGCTTTTAGCGGGACCGAGTGTGTGTGCGGGTTGCAGGCCCGGCCTCCAGAGCGCTCTTGGGGAGCTTTCCGCCCTAACTGGGTAATATGATTTGGCTCTTTCAGGCCTGGTCCTCGAATAGTGCCCTTTAAGGATGGGGAAACTGCAGCGAGGAAGGTGGAATGCGTGGCCGGGGATCGCCCCACAGCTCCCGGTGACGCTACACAAGGATCTCGGAGTCTTTGGCTTTGAGGGCCCGCACCCACCTGCGTGTGCCCCACTGCCGGCCTGAGCAGGGACCTGGGTGGCCTTTCTTTTCCTCATCTTACCTCGAAGTTCGTACCAGAAGAGGTGACAGACAAGAACTGACCCAGGGGGTTCAAAGCTCTGAATGGGAAGATGTTGCATCAAGGGACATGAGTCAGGAGAGCACCATGGAAGCTCAGGTCAGGCCAGGGGCCCAGGCAGCCCACCCCGTCTGCAAACGTTTTGGCTCCGTTTTGTCTTCGTGGATGTACACCACTGGGTTGTGTCATCTACTGTTTAACACCAGACTGTTAAAGCCAGAAACGATTCAGTGATCACAAAAGGAAGGCAAGCTCTGCTGTGAATCACGCCTGCACTCAGCCCTCCTCCCTGCTTCCTGGTTCTTCTTCATTTGAGTGTGTCATAGGAACCTTGATGTTGCCACCGGCTTCAGGGTGGATCTGCAGGGACTCCCAGGGGAAGGAGAGAGACGTGAACTTGCAGAGTCAGCAGTGTAGAGCAGAATAAGTGGGACGTGTGTTCCATCCTTATCTCTTCGGGAGAAAAACTCACTTTCCTGAAGCCTCAGATCTTCCCCTGTAAAACTGAGGGGGCAGTAGGTCTTCTCTCTGGGGGCTGGTGTCCAAAGTAGGGGCACATGTACTCAGGGCTTGGCAGAGTGCTTGGAATTTAGAAGACGCTCAAGAAATCCTCTTGACAAGAAGGGTAGGCAATGGGCTGCAGATCCTGTATTTGCAACTCCAAATACGAGGCTATGCCCCATTTCCCAATGAGCAGCTTCCAAAAGTCTTGTGTGTGTCTGTGTCAGCTTGAACAGATATGCTTTAAAAAAAAAAAAAACTTATTTATTTATTTGACAGAGAAATAGAGAGAACACAAGCAGTCAGAGAGGCAGGCAGAGGGAGATGGAGAAGCAGCTTCCTGCCGAGCAGGTAGCCCAACCTGAGGCTCCATCCCAGGACCCTGGGAGCATGATCTGAGCCAACGGCAGATGCTTAACTGACTGAGCCACCCAGGCGCCCCGAATGTATACGCTTTTAATGATGCAAGTGAAGTTGTCAGATATCTAGTTATAACATTTATTGAGTTAATTACCTGCATATATAAAATTATACATGTATACTTATTTAGAAATATTGCCTCCTTTTTTCTTTTCTTTTTTTTTTCTTATTATTCAGACTCTTTATCAACACCTGTCTTTGTTGTCACTGGAGCCCCTTTCTGAGAGATCTCATTCGGTCTTCCAGAACACACCATCCTGGTGCCGCTCGAGTATCTTTGGGATTTAGTACTTTCTGCATCTGTGTTGTGGTCACTGGAAGTGTTAGCTTAAGCTTACACTTAAGTTTATTTGCGATCTCCGTAAAGCTAACTTCTTCTAGTACTGCTTTTAAATGTGATTTTAATGGGTTGGGGTTACATAAGGAATTGTCCATGCATTTTAATGGTGCATACTAGCGTATGAAGGGGAGAAATGACACAACGTCTGGGATTTTCTCTACGATGGTTCAGCGAAGCGGGGCACCTGGCTGGTTCAGTAGGTGGACGTGAGACCCTTGATCTGGGGGTTGTAGGTTTGAACCCCACATTGGGTGTAGAGATTACTTACTTACAAATGAAATCTTAAAAAAAGAGAGAGTGCAGCAAGAGAAAAAGGCAAAAGACAAAAAAAGGAAGAAGTGGATCAAATTTGGAACAATCTAGGTTGTTATTAATCGAGGAGAAGGGCATATGGAACTTCATTTTACTATATGCTCTTTGGATATGTTTGAAAACTTTCATGATAAATCTTCTTTTTTCCCCCCAATAAGCTTTAAAGACTTGCTGACAGTATCTAATACTTGCAGGAATAAGTAGAAAAACCCTGAAATATTTTTTTATTTTTAATAAAAACCAAAACCAAATCCTTCTTCCAGGCAAACTCTGTGATTATCCCAGACTAGCACTGATGGAATTCCGTGCAGGATATTTTGTTATTTAAAAATAAAGAAATCGAGTGGGCACTTGGTAAGAGGAAGATCTTTTGATAGACATAAATACAAGGTGTCATCTCGTATCTATCCCATTCATATCTGCTCTTTGTTGGGCTGGGTTGATGGGGTTGGTCATGGCCCCAAAGAGAGAACTTCTGTAAGTGATGAGAAGGCTTGCTGCACGGTCCTTTGTCAAAAGTACCTATTACCTATTGCCCTTGTTGGCATCGAGCTGGAAGGCACAGGATCGCAGGGGACATGCAGTTCTGTAAGCAGGCCTGGCAGCATGGGGCTGGGGCTGGGGTGTCAGCGATGGTGCAAAAGGGGAGAGGCAACGTTGCTTCATTGGGCAATGCTTCTCCCCTGGAGAGGGTGCATGGAGCTGTGGTCTGCACAGCCAGCCCCAGAGGGTGGTTGGGCAACTGTCCAGCAGGCTCAGCCGATGTCAGGCGAGAGGGCTTGGTCCTAAGTGTTGTAAATATCCACAGTCCAAAGGGATCAGAAAACTCTTCAAAATTTGTATTAGTTTTGGGGGCATCTGGGGGGGTGCTCAGTCTGTTAAGTGTCTGACTCTTGGTTTCGGCTCGGGTCATGATCTCGGGGTCGTGAGATCAAGCTCTGTGTCGGGCTCCACTCTGGGCATGGAACCTGGTTAAGATTCTCTCTCTCCCTCTCCCTCTGCCTCTGCTTCTCCCCGCCTCTAAAAAAAATTATTCGTTTTGTAGTAATGACCCTTCCAAAGGAGGAAAGGAAACATTATTTTCATTTTTAAACATTTTTGAAGAATAGGATTCTTTCCATACAAACACAGTAGATTATTTGCCAGAGAGTATTAAAATGAAAAATATCTATCCAGCCTGTGCGGGAAGTCTGAATTCTTTGGAATTCTTGTATTGTATTGTATTCCACCCCCCCCCCCCCCACGAGTGCACTGTGCTATGCCACAGGCCAGTCACCTTCTTTGAGAGAGTTACTTCTGACAATTTTGGGTGTCACCCCATTCACACTTACCATGTCATAAGAGAGAATCTTTCATATTTTGCAAGAACCTTCCCTCAAGCGTAAAAATCACAGCGTCACGGCCTTCTAGTGACTATCTCAACATTTCAGTGCCAGCAGATGGATTGGAATGCAGAAAAACAAAATAAGATAAACACCAAACCAGTGTGCACAAACAGAGGGCAGGTTCTTTTTGGGGAGATGCATGTTTTTTTGATGAGCTAAGTGTTGATTCCAACCCCCAAAGACCGAGAAGTGTGAGGTTAGATAAGTGTCTGCTAGATTCACAATTGCCATGTGGATTCTGTGAGTCAGCTTAGAGGTCACTGGCTGTAGGGTAAAGTTCACCAGTCGTTCATGCTAGCCCGGACTGGGCCATTCCTGAAAACAGAACCTGTACCACCATCTGCTAACTTCAGGTCTACCCAGGGAGGGTGGACGCTTCTAGCAAGGGATCTCAGGACGAATTCTGCAGACATTCCTTGAGCAACGCCAAGTGGCCCCTGGCCAGGGTCGGAGTTAAACCAGGAGATGGCTATCAAATGCAGTTTTTGGGTTTGGCACATCTCTCTCGAGCTGCTGTGTGGAGCAGGAAAGAGAGAGGTTTGTTTGTGGCTTTAGCTCATCGGTTCTCTTCTGCACTCTTTAATCTGAACCTTTTTTTTTTTTTTTCTCAAGAGAAAAACAAGGCTGACTTGCACACCATGGAGTTTTAAATTGGACGGTCCCATGGAGTCCTCTACCCACGCCTTTTTACATTTATTTTCCAGGAACCTCATTAGGTGGTTTGGGATGCCTTCTGCTTGTGTTACAGATTTTCCAAAAGACTTGCTGCACATCCTACGATAAATATAATTACTTCCCCATGAGTCGTGATGATCTCGTACACTACATTTGCACGCGCCTGTCCGTGTTTGCATGAAAAATAGCATGGCCGTATTAAGGAACGCTGATCTGGCTGCAAAGCCCTGTCTGTTGGATTTTCTCCGGGGTGGTTCTCCTGCCTTCTGGCCGGTGAATAAATACGGTTTGGACAGGGCCTGGCACAGAGACCTTAACCGTAAAGCTTAATGTATAACTAGTATGTTTTTCTTCTGTGTCAGCAGTTGGAAACACGATCCTGTAAATAAGGATTCGGTGAGTAAATGGATGTCTGTAGTGAGGGGAGGGGAGGGCTGGAGTAAGCAGTTTTGAAATTCATGCCAGTGGTTGCTACAAGTGATAAGGTAATTTGAGTAACCTGTAAGACCTGTGGATTCACAGGTTTCAAAAACAGGAAAGTCTCTTGTTTAAAAACCCTCTAGAGCAACATGTGGGCTTAGAAAAGAAGCTGGCTTGTGGTTAGGTGATCCTACTTCCTTATTGATATAATGGCTGGTGACGCAAGGCCTCCTGGGATTGCAGCACGGTGACCGCAGGCCCGACAGTTGCCCTGACCGGCTTCTGAAACAGGCCCGGGGCTTTCTGGACGGATGAGAAGTCTAAAAATTTCCCTTTTCATTTCCTCTCTTGTGTGACTTTGTCATTTTTTTTTTAAAACTGGTAATTGAAAAGGGAATTTTGCCCATGCTCTGAAGGAGTTTATCTTGCCTGCGTAGCCTCCCTCCCACTCCTCAAAAATCCCACCCTGAAAACCCCATGCTAAAAAAAAAAGTCATCCGTTCTTGCACATTTTTCAGTGAGTCTGTGTTTGATTAATCTGCCTTTGAGGCTGGATTCCTAACAAGCAGATCTTTAAAAACCGGATGATTTTTGAAAAACACTCTGGAACTTTTCCGTGTCCTCAGCCTCCTGGGTGAGGACCTCCAGGTGAATGCCGCGTCCTTCCGGAAACCGAGCCCTCTCCCGGCCAGCTGGGAGGCTCAGTTGGGCAACAGCTCCCAGTATACATGGTCGTGCTCTGAAACGTGAAAACAGATGCCATTCCGGTACACAGCTAACTGACCACAGCGCAGAGAGTTCCACCGGCGAGATGCGCGGGCTGTCCTAGGCCTTGCAAACATTCTGCGGACTGAACTGCAGAAAGGAGTCCTCCTGGCTGCCCTGGAGAAGATTCGGTGCGGGGACAGCCTGGTGGGCTCGACGTGTTGCTATGCCTGCTCTCCGTCCAGGGGAGACAGAGAGCAAATGGGTGGAAGCTACGTCCACACCCAAGTTCCTTCTAGAATCCTTATGGCTGTATTCTTTGTTACATGCCTTAAGTGTGTATGCACGTCTATATGTATGCATGTGCCTATGTACATTTGCGTACACACACACACACACACACACACACACACGTGTTATCTATGCTATTTGGCCCAGCCCACAAGTTCCTTTTATTTTTCAGTGAATTCAAAGAAAATAACGTGAGGAAGATGTGTATGTTTTAGTGTTCCAGTAAATGACCAGTGTCACCTGCTGAGTCCCACCAAACGAACCCACCCTCCTGATTCCCTTGTCTTGGCCCTGATGATCTGCCCAGGATGTTTGCTTGTCAGACTTTACTGCCCTTTCTCTTTTGGATAAGCCCAGTAAGTCTGGCCCAGCCATGCCACTGAGGCCACAAGGAAATGTGATCCTGCCAAGTGCGGGAGCTAATCACTGCCCGAAGGTTAAGGTTACCGAGGGGACAAGAGCCACTTTCTGTGTTATGCATATCTATGGTGTGTGTGCATGAGTACCTTGTACGTCTGTGTTTGGACCGTGTGTGTGCATGAGCACTGGGCATGCGTGTGCCTGTGCGTGTGCACGTGTATCATCTGTGTGTGTCTAAGGGCACGCAGGCATGCCTCCTGTGCGTGTGGCACGTGGGGGGCCGTGACAAGGAAGACGCTGGCTGGGGTGGGCCTGCTCAGGAACAGGACCAGCACTCAGGATGTCTCTTCTGCTTTGTTACCTTTTCCCCTTAAACCCACATGCGCCGACATCACAGAAACCTTGAAGACTGGGGAAGTGTGTACTCCATCTCCGTCCTGCCTGCCACTCCAGTGGGAACTCTGAAAGTACCGTTCTACTCCAGCCTCAGGAGAAAGGAGGGAGTTTGGGATCGAGAAGACGGAGCAGGACTCGACACTACACGGTTCCCTTTCGTTCTGTGCACGTGTGTGCGCTTTTCGTGTGTCCAAAAGACGGAGAGGAGAAGCCAAAAGGGGAAAACAGGCAATCAGATCGGAAACAGAGTATGAGTTTGTATTCACAAAATAAACTTTTATTCCTCTACCCGGGACGCTGCCCCAATTTCCGGCCACTAACCTCAGTGGCCGTGCTGACCCACTTCTGGCTATTTTTATTTGTTCCTTGAAAATGTTCCCTGTGTGATTAAAGTTTACTCTTGTCAACTTTGTTCCTATCCTCCCTGCCCCCTGGGTCCAAAAGTGCAGCCCTTCCCACCTCCCTCCCAATAATCACGGTGCGTTCAGAGCCAAAGGGCAGCAGGGTTTATTGGCAATGGGACAAATCAGCGACCCCTTTCCTTGCCACAAGAGACGCAAGGACAAGCAGCTGCTCCCGGCCCGTGGAGCCGTGCAGCCCGAGTCTTCACCTCTTGTCCGGGTTTCCTCGCCGAAGCCCGCACACCCTGCTGGAGACAGCGTTTCCAAACCCCAGTCCCGTGGGGGGCACGCGGATGCCGGGATTCCTGCTCTGGGCCCTGAGTATGCAGCTACTTATCTGTGATTACAGCCTGAGTCAACAGCAGAAGCAGGAAGTGGACCTAGGGTCCAGCATCGTATGGAAAGTTGGGTGTATTTACTTTTCTCTTAAAGCAAACTTTGATTTACCCTTTAATAAGTTACCACGAAGGATCTAGTTCTAGAAAATCCAAGTCACATGTTGATTAAAGAGGAGTGGAAACGGTGAGACTTTGCATTCTTCCAGCTTTATCATTAACCCCAGGTTTGGAAATTCATTTGCTTTAGAAGGCTAGGTTTCCAGGTTTTCAAGAGTGGGGTCATTCTCTCTTGATGAGGGGTTTTTGACATCCTCGGCTGAAAGGCATTATAAACAGGGTAGCGCTTGGCCCTGCTGAACCCCTGGAGATGTGTGACCAAATAAAGGCTGACCTTCGCAGGTTAATGTCTTGGTGCTCTCACTCCCTGTGCCACCTGGGCAAACCCTGTACTTCTTTGGCCTCAATTTCCTTATCTGTAAAATGGGAATAAGAAGTGATTACAAGGATTCAGTAAGGAGATGTGGAACATCTACTGCAGATACAAGCTGCTGGGATTATGTATGACTTAAGCCATTCTGACTGTGTAGGAAAAAAATTTCTCTTTTTGCTTTGCAGAAGTTTCTCTAGGAAGTCACCTGTCCGAGGCACAAAATGGGATTTCATCCTCTGTGCCTCTCCTGCTCGTTGCCGTAGGAGTGGGTGGAGCGGCCCTTGAAGGACTTGAGTGAAAGAGTGTCCTACCTCATGGGGGGTTAGGGACTTGGATCCTGGGAGGGGTCAGGGATGAAGGCTTCCTCTCCTTCATGTGGTCAGCACTGCAAACAAGGAAAAAATACCCAAGCAGAACAAGGAGGCACCCAGGGCCCCACTCACACATGGTCTCTGGAGACAACGTTATTTCTTTGCTTACCCAAAGGGCCCAAGTGTAACTTCTAGGGAGAAGGATGACACCCTTTTTTTGAGTTCTCACAAGCCTCTCTCCTGACTGCTCCCCTTGTAGAGACATGAGCAAGGGTGCAGATCACCTTCTGTGATAACATCAGGAGCAAAAGGGGGTTCACCCAGGAGATGAGGGTATGGGGAAGATCAGCCTTGGGAGTGGCCACGAGGAGTGCCTTGTCTCTAGAGAGTTCACTTCTTAAATTTCTAATTGCCACGCACCAGTATTCTAAACTGTATCAGTGATCAAACCCACTTTCCTTCGGGGGGCCACTCCTTCTGTGTCCCGCTTGGTGAGGACTGCGTGAGCGGGGTGGAGGGGAGACCATAGCGCCCGGAGTTAGAGGGCCTTCCTGTATGTCAGGACTCCCTCCCCCTCCGCCCTGACCTGGAGGTGGGTGCGCCTTTGGCCCTGCCGTTCCGCTGTTCCTGGTGCTCTGAACAGTCCTGGTTCCCAGTGGCTGCCTGGGGAGGCACTCGGAGTCCTGCTTTTTGAACAGATTAAGGAGCTGAAGCTCAACAAGGGGCAGGACACTCCCTAGTCTCATCCGGCTGGGAAGCACCAGCTCTGGGAACTGGCCCGGATCTGCCACCCCCATGTCCTTCCTGCCTCGAAGGCCGAGAAGGCCCCTGCAGAAGTGACCGTCCTTTTGCAGGGCTCGGCACTGTGTGCAATCCTTTCGGGGGGAACCCATGGAGCTCCCCGTATGCTCACGAACCCAGCTTATCGTGATTCAGCATAACCGAAGGCATCACCTTATGGTTCTTGAAGGTCCCAGTGCCTAATGCACAGACTCTCAGGGAGCAGGGGCTGTTTCCGTGTCTGGCCAGACTCGTACGGAGCGGCGGAGCGAGTTTTCAGGGAGCAGGTTGCTTTGGAGGCGGTCCTGGAGGAACACCATCTTTATTGGTTTTCTGGAATCCTCGCTCAGAGACAGGCCTGGCCACGCTGCCTTGATGGCGGAAGAGCCTCCTTGTTGCGAGCATGTTTGTCTCCAGAAAATCTGAGACTCTCCCTGTCCTGTCTGTGCTCTGGATGTGCTCATTCCTTCCCACCTACTTCTTCAAGACCAAGGAAGGCTCAGGAAATGAGGGAAACGTCTTAAGCTGGAGTCCACCTGGGGTGGTAGAATCCGGAGCCATGCAAGGTCCCTTGACGGGACTCATCATGGCCTGTCTCTGGCCTTCCGGGTTTCCTTGAGCTGCAGGCACCTGGAGGGCTCCCCTGAGCAATGGGGCAGCCCGGGCAGCCAGGGCCAGCACCCCACCGAGGAGGGGAAGCAGGGAGCCCAAGCACTCGGCCTTGTGGGATCTTGGTGCCTCACGCAGGGGATCTGCCTCTGGGCCCTGTGTCTCTCAGAGCTTCAGAGACCAATCTAGCTTAGAGCGGGAGGACCTGGCCTGTCCAGGGTGTTCGCGTGTCTTCGGGCTGGTCTTTGTTCTGCTGTGTGGGGCAGAGGAGGGGTGCCCATCAGTGACTCGCACAGGAAATTGGAAATCGGACACCGAGGGGCTCCCTCCAGTCCTCCTCGGCTCGTGCTTAAACAAACCCAACACCCACCCTGACCTTTGCCCCCTCCATCTGTGGCGGGCCACAGACCTGACAGCAGCCGGCTCTCCCCACCAGGTGAGAGCTTGCAAAGGTCCAGGCATGGGAGAGAATCCTTCAGGTGTCCAAAGGCAGGCTATGGAGGCAGCCTGTGATTTTTTTTTTTTTTTTGTCTTCAACAAAGTGAATTCATAAATTTTTTTCTCTTTAAATTTTCATCCATTATGTTCATCAACGCAGAGAGATGGAACATTTGGCAAAATTATTTTAAGTAGCACTCCAACCTGTGATCATAATTTCAAATCAAGGAATTTACTGAGCAGCTGTGGGAAGAACAAAGGGCCGGGGTGGGGGAGGGGAGGCTGCGTGGCCAGAGCCGCAGCAGCTGGGGAGGCAGGTTGTATAGGCACCGAGGGGGAGCTGGCCCTCTCAGGGCTGCGGACCATGGACGCCGGGGCGGGGTGGCCCGGCAGTTTCCATCCGCGGAACCCACCATGCGCTCTGCTGAAAAATGCATGCGTAGAGCTGAGGATCCAGATCCCATTCGGTACGATGGCCGGGAGCTGTGGCTCAGGCCGGGGACAGGCCTGCCCTCGAATCCTCAAGCTCCCCGACTCATCAGCCTCCGCTGAGTCATCTCTGAAATGGGAACAATCACAGCGACCACATCTTAGGGACCATTACGATGTGTATTCCTTTATCAGGCCTAGTGACTAGCACGCGGTAAGGGTTCAAAATGCTGTGACTGTCGCCGACCTGCAGAAGTGGGCAGTTCACGTGCTTTGTCGTTGCAAATGATTCATTCAACAAACATCTGTTGAGCGCCTGTGACGTCGCCAGCTGCGAGGCTGGGTGTTGTAGGCGTACAAACATGTAAAGCATAGGAATTAATAGGCTATTAGACAAATAGTAATACTCCTATTGAGCTGAAAGTAATAATGACTCCCAAGAACATTTAATTCATTCACAAAGAACCTTTCTTCATAGATGGTCTAGCAGAAACAATTTGAAAATGTATGAGTTGGGAAAAAAAGCTGTCTTATTTCCCCTTGTTTTTTTAACTCATTGCTTTTCAAAAACTATTATCTAAATTAACTCCATTTCTTAAAATAAGTGCTGCTTCATACCTGAGAATGTCAGTCAGCTAATTTGCAGATAATCATATCTATTCGTGGACAGTCTGATGTGTCTTAGTGCCTTCTAAAGAGGGGCACGTGTGTCCTCAGAAAGGCTATCATTTGTCAGGATTATCCAGTTCTGCTAATTTACGGTTCTGAGAATCAGAAATTATCTAGACCTGCCTCTGCTCCTCTCTCTGGAGAGAGAATAGCCAAGCTTCTGCTCCAGCTCTGCTAGGAATGGAGAGCTCGCTACCTGAGAAGGTAGGTACCTGCCGGAGGCAAGGACCCCAAAGATTCAAGGTGCCACAGTTCCTGGGAGGTTAATTTCAATTTGCACAGGACATGGCAAGGATAAAAAGGCTTTTTGTTGTTTTCGCTTTCCTCTCGCCCCGCATGTCTGCAGTCTGGGCTTGCTTGGACCGCCTATCCATCTTTCCCCTTTTACCCCGAGCTGCCGCCTGCCCTCTGCCCCGAGGGGAAGCACGCTAGCCCTGGTCGCCGTCGGTGGCCAAGCGTCCCAGGCTTGGGGAGGCTAAGAGCCAACGTTCAGTGTATTTATTGCTCCTTGCCCTGTTCTCTGGGGTGGCTCAACCAGGCTCTGCTTTCTTGGAAAACAACTGTGAACTTTGTTCAGCCAAAGCTTTATTTCCCAAATTCTGATATTTGCTCACTGGCCCTCCTCCCTCCAGCTGTTCCCAACTGCTGACCACTTCTTAGGCGTGCGGCTCGCTGCTTCCGCTGTTCCAGCACTTCCTGGAAGGGGGCCGTGAGGGGCCAAGGCAGATGCAGCCCCGGGCCCAGTGCCTGTGGCCTTGGCTTGCGGCGTGAATCCATGATGGCATGGTTTGGAAGGTGTGTGCGTGACTGCCTTTCAGACTGATGGGCTGGAAGCAGAGCCTTTAATAAGCAGAGCAGCTCCGTGAAGACTCGCCCTTGCTTCATTGCCTTCACACTCCCGGTTGTCTGTAGAACTGTTAGAATTTAAAAAGGAAAAAAAAAAAAAAAAGCAAAAAAAAAAAAGCAGGAAGCTGAGAACAGCTAAAGTAGAAAGAGAAAAGGGAAAGATTTGTTTTTGAAGCTCTTGAGTCCAGAAACTCCTCCTGACTTCCTCACTTCTCCTAACTCGGCTTTCCTCTCTGGGGGGCTTCCCGTCTCTGGGCTTTGCCTCGGCCCACGGTCCCAGAGAACCTTCCGGCTCTCTGGATCTCAGAGTAGGGGGCTGCTCACTGGTGGCACCTGGGAGTTGCTGGAGAAAGCCAGACCCTGGTTGAACTGGTTCCATGCTGGGTTCACCCGGGGGTCTCAACACCCCTAGGCTGCATCTGAAACGTAAAATGGGTGAGCTTTAATAGAATTTGGTTTAGTTATCGACATTTAAGAAACAGGAGATCAAGGGAAATCCAGATTTTTAGCTCAACTCGAAAGGTTGGGAGAGGGTCTGTCACGTGTCTTCGCTCTCTGGAGTGAGTGGCAGCTGCCCTCTGACAGGTGGCGCACACTCTCCACGTGGCCACCATCTCTCCAACAGGACAGAGTGTCTTCCTGGACACAGAGACTGCGTCTTAGATGTCAGTGATCAATGGACTTCTCCTCGTCTCTGCCTCCCCGATCTACGTCGTTCATGACAGGCCTGCCAGCTTCTTCTGGGCACCTGAGTTTCCTGTCCGTGCTCAGTGGAGTGCGTTCGGCAAGGGGATTGCTAAAGACATTGCACTCTCTTATCTGGAACAGACCCCAGGACCACCATATTCTTCTTGCTTTCCTCCTTCCTCGTCTCCCCTTCCTCCTTTCTATCTTTTTTCACTTCTTCAACTGTAAAATAAAACGTACCTACAGAAAAGCGTTCACAGCAAAGCTCTAGAGCCCAGTGACTTATCACTAAGTCTGCACCGGTGTCACTTCCAGGTCCGCAGATAGGACCGTGCTGCCTTCTAGAAGCTCTCTCCATTCCTTCCCTTCTCTCCCTCCTCACCACAGGGAACCACTATCCTGACATCCGTGGTAAAATGTCCTGGATTTTCTGTATAGTTTTGCCAGAAAAATACGTGTTAAATGCTAGTTTTGCCTGTTTTTACAGCTTCATGCAGACATAACCCTGTAGTACGTATTCTTTCATGCATGGCTTCTTTCACGCCACATACCTGTGAAATTCACCCCGTGGTATATAGATGGAGTCTATACATTTTCATCACTGGATAGTGTGACCTTTTATGAATGTGACACAATTTTGTCTTCTTATTCTACTCTTGATGGCCATTTGGGTTGTTTGCGGTTTAGGGCTCGTACATACATGGTTGTGATAAGCATTCTTGTGCTTGTACACTGTATGCTTTTCTGAGACCATTACCTCCAAGCCTGGGGTTTTCCCTGTGGAAAGGGTTTTTAAATTATGGATTTAATTCGTTGAAGAGTTATTTGGCTAGCTAAGATTCATATTTTTTTTGTGTCCATTTTGATAAATTGTGTTTTTTAGGAACTAATATTTATCTAAATTTTCAAATGTAATAGCACAACATTGTTTATAATATCTTCTTACGATTTTCAGTGATGGTGGGCTCTGTTGTGATGTCTCTGTATCATGCCTGACAGTGATTATGTTTATCTTTTCTTTCTTTTTCCCCTTCTGCAGTCTTGCTGAAGTTTATGGGTTTTTAAAAATTGATTTTATTACTCTTTCCAAAGAATCCACCTTTTGGTTTTGCTGATATATCCTATTATATGTTTGTTTTCTAGTTTATAAAATTCTACATTTATCTTTCTTTTCTTTTTTTTCCCCCTTTGGGTTCAATTTTCTAATTTCTTGAGATGGTGTCTTAGTTCATTGATTTTAAACTTTTCTTATAGCCTAATATATGCAAGTAAAATGATGTATATATTTATTTATTTTTTAATGAGTTGGGGGAGAGGCTGAGGGAGAGGGAGAGAGAGAATCTTAAGCAGATTCCACTATCAGCACAGAATCTGACTCAGGGCTTGATCATGACCTGACCTGAAATCAGGAGTCGGATGATTAATGGATTGCACCACTGTGGCACCCCCAAGTAAAATTACAATCATCTAAACATAGCTTGAATTTTATCCTACGAGTTTCAAAATACAGTATTTTCATTACCATTCAATGAAAATAGGTTTAAATTTCCTTCAATTACACATGGGAATTTAGAAATATTCCTGAATTTTCAAATACACGAGAGTTTTCTAATCATGTTTCTATTAATAATTTCAAGCTTAATCATAATGTAGTTAGAGAGTATATTCTGTACAATTTCAGTTATTTGATGTTTGTCAAGACTTGCTTTATGGATCACCATACAGCTGACTTTTGAAACTTGTGTTCTTGAAAAGAAGGTATACTGTTAGTAGTTGTGAGCTTAATATTCCATTTGTGTCCATTAGGTTATAGTTTCTGATTGTGCTGTTTGAATCTTCTATATTCCTACTGACTTACTGTCTATTTGTTCTGTTAGATATTCAGAGAGATGTGTTAAATTCTCCCATTATTATTGTGGATCTGTCTGTATGTATATTTGTTGGCTTTTGCTTTATGTATTTTGAGGTATTAGGTATATGTTATTTTTGAATGCTCTAACTTCCTGGAGAATTGAACCTTTTATCACTAAGATGTCTTCTTTTTTTTTTTTTTTTAAAGATTTTATTTATTTATTTGACAGAGAGAAATCACAAGTAGTCGGAGAGGCAGGCAGAGAGGGAAGCAGGCTCCCTGCTGAGCAGAGAGCCCGATGCGGGACTCGATCCCAGGACCCCGAGATCATGACCTGAGCCGAAGGCAGCGGCTTAACCCACTGAGCCACCCAGGCGCCCCAAGATGTCTTCTTTATCTCTAGTAATACACTTCACTTTAAATTCTATTTTGTCTAATAAATAATATAGGTACTCTTATTTTCTTTGGATTAATGTTTACATTGGATATATTATTCCATCGCTTTACTCTTATCCATTCTGTATCCTTAAGTGTTATAATCTTCTCTTGTAAATATTATACAACTTAAAAAAATTAATCTAGTCTGACAATTTTTGTCTTTTAATTGATGCCTTTAGTCTATTTATATTTACTAATGCAATTTAATTTACATTAAATTTAATGTAATTTCTGATATATTTGGATTTAAATCTACCATACTATTAAGTGCTTTCTATCTGTTCCACCTATATTCTATCTTTATCTTTCATTTTATTGCTTCTTTAGGATTGATTATTTTTTAATATTACATTTTCTTCCTCTATTACTTTGGACATTGTGTATTCTTGTACTATTCTTTTAGAGACTGTCCTCAGGATTATAGCATAAACTCTTGTGTTATTAAGGTTTAATATTAATTGGTGGTTTTATATTCTTCTCAGACATGTCATGGGTTCTAGAACACTCTAACTCCATTGGTACCTCCCAAATTATTTTATGTTATTGGTTTTTAAAAAAGATTTATTTATTTGAGAGAGAGAGAGAGAGAATGGAGGGGGAGGGGCAGAGGGAGAGGGAGAATCTTGAAGCAAACTCCTTACTGAGTAGGGACCCCCACATGGGGTCTGATCCCAGGACTCTGAGATTATGACTTGAGCTGAAATAAAGATTATCAAGGCTGCTTAGCTGACAAGCCACCCAGGTGCCCCTGTATTATTGTTGCCATGAATTTTAAGTGACACATATTTTAAATCTCACAATTTTAAAATTATTTTATACAACCACTATCCATTTATATTTACCTATATACTTGCTATTTTCTATGCATTTATTTACTTCTCACATGTCTGGCTTTCCACCTGGGACTATTTTCCTGGGACCTAAAGAATTGTCTTTAATATTTCCTTTAGTGTGGGTGACAAATAGTCTTACTTTTGGTTTCTAACTATCTTTAGTGGGTCCTCTTGGATACTTTTGTTGGGCATAAAGTTCTAGGTTGGCAGTTATTTACTTTTAGCCTGTTAAAACTATTCTGTTATCTTCCTGTTTTCATTGTTTCCATTGAGAAGTCTGCTGTAAGTCTCGTTGTTGTTCCTTTGACAATAATCTGTTTCTTATTCTCTCTGGCTGCTTGTAATATGTTTCTCTTTGCTTTAGTTTCTAGCAGTTTTATTTTGATTCATGTAGGCATGGATTTCTTTATATTTCTCATGGTTGAGTTTTCTAAGGGCTTCTTAAATCTGTAGCTTTATGTATTTAATTAGTTTTGGGAAAATCTCAGTCATTACCTCTTCAAACATTGCTTTTTTCCTATTCTCTGTCCTCTTTTTTAGGATTCCAGTTAGTTTCTTCCTTGTATTATTTCTCTCGTACCCTCTCTCTTGCCTTTTCCTCATTTAATCCTCTATGCTTCATTTTGCATATATTCTTCTGCCCTAACATGCAGTTCACTTCAGCTTTCTCTTGTGTGCTATCTGTGACTTCTTAAATTGAATATTATATTTTTTAGTTCTAGAGTTTCTGCTAATTTCTTTTTCCTGGTTTATAATTTTTCTGAAATTTTCAATTTTGTCTTTTATCTCCTTGAACATAATAAACACACTTATTTTTAAAGTTGGTGTCTAATAATAACAATATCTGGGAACCCTTTGAGAGCTTGTTTCTGTTGTCCATTGTTCTGCTGGGTTTTAGTCTTGTTATCTTTTCTTCTTAAGTAGTTATTTTTTGCTTTTTATAGCAGATGCATTTGCAAAGCTAATTGTGGAAATAACTTGAGATTTAGGATGATATCGTCCTCTAAGGAGGATTTACTTTACTTTTTTGGGAGTCTGGGAGCACTAGGACCTTGGAATTAATTTAATCCAATTTCAAGAATTGAAAATGACTCGAAGGTGAGCTACACTGTCTACAGAGGCCTGGATTTTTCTGGTTAATATTTTCTCCTATTGTACAATCCTTCAGCGTCCCATCCCAAAGATAAGGATTTTCGTGCGACATCTAAGTTGGCAAGTTCTGGACTCCAGTTCCTGATTTGTTAGCCATTTGATGATGCCACACCTGCCACTCAGCCTCTTAGTCTCTCTGCTGCCTGGTCTGGAGTTGGCTAACAGTCCAGAGGAAGAGCAGCTTCAGGCTCTGGGTTTACCTTCTGGGGCTCCATGTTCTACAGTTCCCAGCTTGCTAATTTTTCACTCTTTTGTAAACTATCTGATGCCTCCAGACAGATGATTTTTATATTTTCTGTAACCTGTATGTTTGTCCTCACTGGCAAGATTGGTGTGGATTACCTAGTCTCCCATGGTCCTCCTCCAATTTCCCCTCAATGTCAGATTTTTTTTCTTTATATATATATATATTTTTTTTTCTTCAAATTTCAGGGGGATAAAATGTCCCTTCTTCTTTCGAAAGCCAGCCCTTACTTGTGCAACTTGGTCTTCTTTCTCTCCATATTTATCTAGAATCATAAAGCATCTTCAGTCTCTCCCTTCATGCTGGGCCTTCCCCCTCTAAACATGTGCAACTATCCCCTATACACAAAAAATAAAGCCACGCTGAACCTAAACCTAAACCCTGCAGTTCTAGTCAATCACCAGACCATGCGGTGCTATTTTTGACGACAGTTTTTGCTAGAACAGTGTCTCAGTTTTTTTTTTTTTTTTCCAGAACTATGTTGACAAGTCTACTTAACTTAGTGTTCCCATCTTGATTGGTTCACTTGGCCAGATTAAGTTTACAAATCAGTGGAGAATAGTGGAGGATGGTTGGAAAAAAGAGATGAAAGAGGAAATTTATAAAGTTTTAAATTATGCAGTCCAGCATATAACTTTTTTCTATAAAGGTTTTCCCTCTCTTGCTCCTACTATTTCCCTCTCCTCCTTTTTAGTGTCAGAGTTTTAAAAAGAGTAATCTATTCTTGCTGTTTCTGAAACATACATTCTTATTTAAAGGTCACCAAAACATCCCAGCTGCCCACCTAGTGACCTTTTCTTGGTCCAAATTCTCCTTGATCTTTTTGCAGAATTTGTCATGGTTTCCACCTCTTTCTCTTAAATTTTCTCCTCCTTTTGGTTCTGAGATGCTTGACTTTCTGGGCTCCCCAGACTACTCCTTCCCATTTCATATTTCATTCTTTTTCTTCTTCCCCCAAAGTAGAACTTTCTGAGGCTCTTGGCTCTCTTCTTTTTTCCTCTTCTCATCATTGACTTTGCCTTTGTAAAGTTATGGCACACCTTTTTTTGTGCAAGGTCGCTCAGATCTAAATATCTGTCCCAAGCTTCTCTGCAGGCTTCCAGTTTTGCATTTCTGAATGACTGTCAGTGTCTTCTACCTGCATATCCTAGAAGTTCCACAAAAGTATTTTTAAAATCAAGCTCATATGGGGCCTCTGGGTGGCTCTCAGTTGAGCCTCTGACTCTTGTTTTTGGCTCAGGTCATGATCTGAGTGAGGGTTGTGAGATTGAGTCCTACATTGGGCTCTGCACACTGTGTGGAGGCTGCTAGAGATTCTCTCTCCCTCTGCTGCTCCCCCTGCTCACACACTCTCTCTTTTTCTCTCTCTCTCTAAAATAAATAAAATCTTAAAAAAATTGGGCTCATAATTTCTAACCATAAACTTCCTCTTCCTTCTGATTTTTCATTTATCAAACACACACCATGGCTACATCCCTATATCCACTTTCCCCACTACATTAAGCGACCTTCCCTCTATCTCTACTTGTTCAGACCCCACATAGCTTTGGAGGACCAGTTCAGTGCTCCCTCCTTCAAGAAACCATGGAGTAATGTGAAAAAAAGACTTCAACAGTGAGAGATATGGCTCAAATCCAGGCTCTGTCACCAACTTCTTTAGTCATAGATTTTTCTCATCCTTAAAAATGGGAACAAGACTGACTAATTCACAGGTTATTGAACAGATTAGATGAGTTATTTATGAATATAGTCCATTTCTTTTACTTGTTCCTTAAGAGTAAGATTCATTTCTGATTAACATGGCTCAAGTACTTATTAGTTATCAGATGAATGGATTAATATTGTGCAGTTTGCCAAACAGCATGGTGCCGATGTCAGCATTTTATTCATCAGTTCAAAAGGTCGAACCCACTTTATTTTGTTCACTTGAACGCTGCTTGATTATATGCAGTCGCTACTTTGATACTTTTATTTCTATCCAGTTTAGTGGCTTGGTGTCGTGTCACAGAGCTGCTAAGATTGGTGAGATAATCATGGGCCTTCAGAGCCACCGTAGCCTCCATCTGTCGTTGCCTTCACAAGGGAGGTTCGGATAATTGTCTAGTGGGTTGAATCGTGTAGATAGCTGGCCTTGGCTGGAAAGGTTCCCAAAGCCCATCACCTCATTTTATTCTTGCTTAATTTATGCAGATAATTGCTTCAACTCTTCACTTCTCCTGATCTTTATCAAAGAGCCCATTGGGTCCCAGCAGCCATCTGTTTGTACTCCCCTGGTCTCGTGTCTCTTTTTGACCTCCTTAAAGGTGGGTGAGGCTGGCATTGGAAAACCAGCACTCAGCCGGGAAGTGGCCCTTTTCCAAGAGTTCATCAGGCCCAGTACACCTGTCTGCCGGGGTGGACATGCCAAGCACTCATCTCCCTCCTGGCCCATCAGATACAGCTGAATACGTTTGGCTGAAGCTCCCGCAATTTGGTGTTGCATTTTCTGCTTTCAGCTGAGTGTAGACCACCTGGTTGGAGCTTGGCTCACCCACCTCCTTGTTCCCTTGGCTGGGAGTGTCTGGCAGCCAGGGTATCTTAGCTCCTTTCTGCCTTCCCTGCTCGTCACCGTTAGGTAGGCCCTGGATGGGAAGGAGAAATGGAGGTGAGGCGTGTATGAGTGTGTGGTGGAGCTGCCGTAGAGTAACTGGGAAGGTTCTTACCGCGGCCAGTCTAGCAGGCTGAATAATGGCCCTAACGTTATCAGGCCCGAATCCTGGAACCTGTAAATGTTACCTTATCTTGAAAAAAAGTACTCTGCAGATAGGACTAGGTTAAGGATCTTTAGATGGAGGGATTCCAGATTATCTAGGTGATCCCTAAATGCCATTGCTGGTGTCCTTATAAAAGAAATAAAGGGGGGAATTTCACACACACACACACACGCGCGCGCACGAAATGGGAAATCAGAGGCAACAATTGGAGTGACGTAGCTTTAAACCAATGGCTGGCAGCCACCAGAAATTGGAAGAGGCCCAGGCCAGATTCTCCCCTAGAGCCTCCCGCGGGGGCGTAATCCTGCTTACACCTTGACTTTGGCCCAGCGTACTGCTTTTGGACTTTGGGACTCCAGAACAGTGAGAAAGTAGCTTTAACGGTTATTCACTATCACGTGTGTGGCATGTGCTGATCTGTTACAGCGGCCCCAGGAGCCCAGCGCAGCCAGTAACGACCATGCAGAGGCAATCACTGTAAGGTCACTTCTAGGTTGGAAGCCCCCAGCCTGCAAACCCATATCTGGGGTGCTCCAGATGCCATGTCAGAGTAAGTGAGCAAATCTTTTATCAAGCAACACTTTGATCTGTGTTCAGCCGCAGAGCACGGAAGCCACGCTCATTACCTTAAGCAGAAAGAGATTCTTTGCGAGCCATTTGAAGGCTAGTGGAATGGTTGGGAGGGAGGTTCTAGGCCAAGCTTTCAGGGATGAGTCACTAAGGGATGCTGCTCTTGCCATTGCCAGGCAGCTGGCCGCTCAGCTCCAAAGCTGCCCTATCCGTCACTCTCATCTGTTCCTCCAAACTGGATGCCTTACGCCGCACTTCTCTCCCCCACAGAACCCAGTTTCAAATGCAAGTCTTGTGTGACTTCCTGTTACTTGAGGAATTTAAATTACAACTGGGACTTTAGTTCCAGAGGAGTCTGGGGAATGTGATTTTTTAGCTTTCCAGCTTCTGTATTATAGATAGGTAACTCCCTGTGGGGATGGATTTTGCAATCCTGATGCCATGGGCACTGAGCCAATCCATGATTTCTTTTCTTTTATAAAGATTTTATTTATTTATTTAATTGACAGAGAGAGAGAGAGAGAGAGAGAAGCAGCGAGAGAGGGGGGACTCAAGCAGAGGGAGTGGGAGAGGGAGAAGCAGGTTTCCCGTGGAGCTGGGAGCCCAAGACGGGGCTCAATCCCAGGACCCGGGGATCATGACCTGAGGCAAAGGCAGATGCTCCACATACTGGGGCACCCAGGTGCCCCTAATCTGGGAATATGGGATTTCTAACACAAGCACTTACTATGTGCTGAGCACTGCTCTCTGCCAACAAGGCAGAGACTCTGGGCTCAAGGAACTTACTACACATGAGTGTAAGTTGCTAAGATGTAAGATGTAAGATGCTAAGTTCATCGACAGTGATATCACAGACAGGCAAACCTTTGGGTCCAGAGCTCTGCCCTAAAATGAATATCACATTAAAGGGAATCATATGAAATTTTTAGTTCCCCAGTACATATAAAAGTTATGTTTATACCCTACTGTAGTCTATTAAGTGTGCAATAGCATTATGTCTAAAAAAGTACATACCTTAATTAAAAAATTGTTTATTGCTAAAAAATGCTCACCATCATTTGTGCTTTCAGTAAATTGTAATCACAGATCACAGATCACTCTAACAAACCTAACAATAACGAAAAAATTTGAGATCTTGCTAGAATTGCCAAAATGTGACACAGAGACTCGGTGAGAAAACACTATTGGAAACAAATGGTGCCAATGGACTTGTTTGACGCAGGGTTGCCACAGACCTTCAGTTAATAATAAAACAAAGCAATATCTGCAAAGCACAATAAAGCAGAGTGCAATAAAATGAGGTATGTCTGTACTGGTAAGTGCTATAAGGAAGATAGAGTGGGGTAATGATCTGATGGCTAGGGAGGGAGTGTTGGTTCCTTTAGTTAGAATGGTCAGAAAGGGTCTCTCTCTCTCTCCTTTTTCTTTTTAAGATTTATTTATTGAGAGAGAGAGAGAGATTGAGAGCGCGTACAAGGGGGAGGAGCAGAAGGAGAGGGAGAAAGAGAATCTCCAGCAGACTCCCTGCTGACCATGGAATCTGCTGCGGGGCTTGATCCCATGACCCTGAGATCATGGCCTGAGCCAAAACCAAGAGTTGGATGCTTAACTGACTGAGCATCCATGTACCCCAGAGATGAGATCATCTTGGATTAAGGTGGGCCCTAAGTCCAATGAAGAGAAAGAGGACTGAATGGGGATTCTTAGGTGTGTGACTTACACCACTGGTATGATTTATTGAGACGGGGGGAGGGTTGGGGGGCTTGGGGAGCTGAGCTGGGACTGAGACCCAACACCCTGGTCATGCAGAGTTTGAGATGCCTAAATGCAGATGCTGAGCTAGGCTGCCGGGCCGCACTAGTCTAGGGCTTCAGGGAGAAACGAGCACAGGGATAAAATTTGAAAGTCATCAGCATGTAGGTGATGTTTAAAGTCTTGAGATTAGATGAGGCCGTACAGATGGAAGAGAGAAGAGTTGATGTCAGAACTTCGAAGTGTTCCAAGACTATTTAGAGGTCTGGCAGAGACAGAGGGGTCTGAAAAACCACAGGGAGTGGGGTAGGGGAAATGCTAGACATGGGAGGGATTGTAGAAGTCACCTAAGAAAGGGTTTCTAGAGTGGAGGGAGCCTCACCATGGGCTTCACGTCGGTCTTTGGTGACCTATTTCAGGAAGGAGCTGGAGGCAAGACCTTGGCTGGAGCAGTTGAAAGAGACCATGGTGGTGCGAGGAGGCAGTGGCGGCAAGTCTGCACAACTCTTTGGAGAAGTCTCTCTCTGAAAGGAAGGATGGGAATGGGTCAGTTGCTGGGCGGGGAGAAGATGTGGGATCAAGGGAGAAAGGGGGTAATGGCAAAAGGATCCTTGAGGAGTTGGGGGTAAGTCAAGGGATGAGTGGTGGTGTTGGCGTTGGGCAGCTCAGGGGCAACTGTTCTGTTTTATTTCCTTTTTTTTCTTTTAGTTCATTATTAAATTTAAATTCATATAGCGTATTATTAGTTTCAGAGGTAGAGTTTAGCGATTCATCAGTTGCATGTAACACCCAGTGCTCATGACTTCCTGAGCCCTCCTTCATGCCCATCCCCCAGTTACCCCATCCCCCCACCATTCTCCCCTCCAACAACCTTGTATCCCTCTCTGATTTTGCCGTATTTTATTTTTCCTTTCTCCTGTGATCCTCTGTTTTGTTTCTAAATTCCACATGAGTGAAATCATACGGTACAAGAGTGAAGGGAGAATAAATAATGACCCTGCTAAAAATTCAGACACAAGAATTGACCATAAAATATCCAATCCCCCCCCATTTTCCTGATTTTGAACACATAAACACTGGAAGGGAGGAATACCCTTCGAATGCAACCAACTGCCCATTGGCTGTCATGCAGGACTCTGGAACCATCTGTCTTGTAAGTACTGACTCAGGCTCCACACGCATCTCTAACAGGTTCTAGCTCATCATTGCTTCTGCTTCTCCTTCTTGCACTTTCATTTTCAAAATATGAGAAAAAAAATCTGAAGCCTTTGATGGCACATAATCATGATGAGAAGATGGCCATTTTCTTTGCTTCAAAATCGCAAAGAATTGTTTTCAATTTAAGATGATCAATCCAACAAGTTTCTATATTTCCTTTTAGCCACCTCTGTTTGTACACCTGCTTCCAACATTTATCCCCTCAAGGACATTCCCAGGGCATAGACATCATAGAAGATGAAAGAACACTGCCAAACACCTTGTGAGCAAACAAAATGGTCCAAGATCTTGGGATAAAATATTGCAGGATGAACTCTTCCCAGTGGAATGACTGGCAGAACGAGAACACCAACGTTCTTTTGGTCCTTGGCAATATATCATCCACCCATCAGAGTTTGAGTTGGAAAACATTTGTTGAACATATTGCTCTCTGAATACTTATGGCCTGAGATTTCACTGACATGATCAATTTCATCATTGTCATTAAGAATCTCAGGTTCTCCTGTCTCTGCCTTCATCATCTTCTTCTTCTTTTTTTTTTTTATTAAAGATTTTATTTATTTATTTGACAGTCAGAGGTCACAGGCAGGCAGAGAGAGAGAGAGAGAGAGAGAGAGAGAGGAGGAAGCAGGCTCCCTGCTGAGCAGAGAGCCTGATGTGGGGCTTGATCCCAGGACCCTGGGATCATAACCTGAGCTGAAGACAGAGGCTTTAACCCACTGAGCCACCCAGGCACCCCTCTGCCTTCATCTTCTGATTCATCTAAGAATTGTGAACAGCTTTCTTTTTTTTCTCTTTGCCATTATCGACAGAAAGCAAAAAATTATGAATTTTCAACAGTGTTCAATGCGAGCTACAAAGATGGCATCTCCAGCATTCCTTATACGCTCTTGAAGATGATGCCATACTTTTGCCCCCTGGACAGGAAGGCTAAGAATGATGCAGTTGTGATGATCTATCTCACTATTGCATCGTCCCGCTGATCCAGGTCACTGTACCCTTCTTGTTCAGAAGAATTCACGAGTATCCATGAAATAGCAAACATGTTTCAAAATATGGGAAAATTAACCCAAAGTCCCCAAATGTAACTTAGATGTATTAAAGGGTCAAATGGTTGCATAGAGAGTAATTGGAAGACAGACTGACTCTTTCTCCTTTAAGAAGAGTAGTCACTTCTTTGGAAAACCTCTAATAAAAGTCAAGCAGTATCAGTTCTTACAAATAGAACTGCTCAGAAAAGAAACTTGAAAATTAAAATTGGACCTAACATATCCCGACGAGAGTTTTCACCCATATTTTGACCCATAGACAATCTCTTAAAACTTCCTATGAGTTAACATGTTTTTCCTTTTTGAGGGGTATTTGATAAGTGATTTGGAGTAAAACATCTTTTATAGATTAGTGTATTCTTAGTTTTTAATTGAAAGTTTATTTTTATGTAATCTTTAAAATGATACTCACGATATGTGTCCTTTGTTTGCTTAGTGGCACACAGCCCTTAGATTGAGGTGAATTATTTGAGAAAAGATGTGAATCACAGTGAATAGAAAAAACCATCTTATGATTTTATTTTAGTTCCTCTCTCTCTATACACACACACATGATATATGATTATTTTACAACATTATAACAAAAAATAGGCAAAAACTATTTTATTTTCTTGATGTGAATGCTTAATTTTGTACTGAAACTGGACTATATTTATAATTTTTGACATTTTAATTCTAAAGGACAAGATGAGACATGGGATTTAAGCTACTCTGAAATACAAATTTTTTTTTGCTCACCAATAAAAAATCAGGGAGACCTGGGGGACTCAGCTGGTTGGGCATCTGATTCTTGGTTTCAGCTCAGGTCATGGTCTCAGGGTTGGGGAGTCAAGTCCCACATCAGGTTCCGTGTTGGGCGTGGACTCTGCTTGGGATTCTCTCTCTTTCTCTTTTCCCCTCTGGTCTTCCTCCTCTCTCTCTGAGAACAAAACCCACCAAATTGGATATAATTATGTATATAAATGTGTATTTTTTCTTTTAAACTTGTATTTTTGAAGTACTGGAAATCTGGATGTGGAAAATAATCCAGAGCTAAATTTGCAAAATTATTACCATTTTGTGCTTCCTGCTAATATGCTCCATGTAACTCATCATCAGTTTCTTATGCTTCTTGTCTACCAGCGATGCTCCAATGTGGGTATAAAATAAACAATAGATGACAGGGAACTAAAGCAATTAAAGAGGGCACATGGTTGAGTCAGCAGAGGGCACTGGGAGTGAGGGGTTGGGGCAAAAGCAGACTCATCCATCTCTTAATGGATTTGTCTCAAAGAGGGAAGTGTGAAATAATTAATTTGTTGACTTGAAAAAAGTGAAAATAGACACGAATGCTCTTGGCTTTTTTTAATGATCCCAACCCCTGGGGCAGCTTTGAGAGATGTTTGCGAATCCGTGGATGGGCTGTGCGGGCCTGGCTCATCCCAGCGTGTGAGAGCTGGCCTCTGCTCACTGGGTATGTGGGACATGCCCTGGCTCACTCTTCCCCTCTGGGGTTCCTTTGTGTAGACTCCTTGCAAACCGTCAACCTTTCATTTGCTCTTGCCCCAAAACAGATTTCTGTTTCTAAGACTGTAACTCAACTTACATGACTGTATATTGAGTGTAGAATAGTCTCGTGTGGTCAGCCGTATATTTTCAGAAATGGCTTAGAATGGCTTCCCCTAGAGGCTAATGTTCTGGTGTCCATGTTGACATTCCATTGGCTTTGGATCCAGAGGCTGACATTTTCATTCTTCATCCACAGGATCTAGGAGGTGCATCCTCTGGGGGTGCTGAATCCTCCTGGGTCCCGAGTTGCCAGCAGTGGGGAGAGAGGTGGAGTGCACCTAGGGGGACAACCATAGATCATCACAGCCCCTGGGCTGCTTTGGAGAAAGCATGGTGGAAGGTGCTAGTACATGGGCATCCCTTCTCATTGGGTGGGTCCACCAGGCAAGTGGGGCCACACCCTCAGCCCCTTTTCTTTGGAACCATGGGATATGCCCACGGCCAACAGAGCCTTCCCCGGGCACCTGGCTGCAGAGGAAGGGCATCCCTCAAACTCGCCTGCCCTTGGAAATTGACTCAGACATGGAGGTGTTTTGCCAAGGTCAACAGCTTCTTTACCATGTGCCCAGGGGCCCTAACAGTGAGCAGGAGAGACAAGAGGACAGGAGAAAGAAAAGGAGGAAATAGGACAGGAAAAAAAAAAAAAGAGAGAGAGAGAGAGAGAACATCAAGAGGAATGAGACATGGTGGAAGCTATGCACTGGGAGTGATTTCTTGTGGGGGGTCATCACCTTCTAGGCTGGACTCAACCTCTGTGTGTTCTGGATAGTGAGTGCCAGGCAGAAGGTGCGTGGAGAATCAGGAGAGAGCCCACTGATTTGGCACGCTCTGGGGACTAGTGGCCGGACAAGAGCAGGGGGATTGGGAAAGCAAGCTCTGCAAGGCAGATACTGGGTGCTGGTGGCTCATTGCTGAATGCCAAATGCCCGGGAACAGCGCCCCACATGTCCTGGGCATGTGGTACACATGTGTGGGAAATGTTCTCTTCTGCACGGAGCCCGGTGAGCCCTGAAGGAATGCGGTTGGGTCTGCAGTGGTCCCTGTGTTCTGGTGGCTCCAGAGGAGAGAAGTCCCCCCTGCCCCCTGAGGCCACATAGTCAGGGATCACCTGTGGCCATGGGACAGTCATCCCCCGCTGGACTACCCACCTGGGGCGGCCAGAAGGAGTGACCAGTGGGCAGATCAGCCCTGAGATGCACTGGTGACAGCCGTCTTGGCCAGCACACACTCAAGTACTTCCTCACCTTGTAGAGAGTGATGATGAACTAAAATGAAAAGTGAATAGTGACATTACCGAGGCTCTGTGGAGCCCCCTGTGAGTGAGAACGCAGGTGAATGGAGCTCTGCCCATGGACTGGCTTGGTGGCTCTTCCAGGTGGGAGCCCTGGGAGGCATGGGTGAGGCTGGGGAGGGGGCAGGGGCAGCTGGAGAGCTCCCCTCAGAACTCCCCTGAGGCAGCATGTCCGCTCTCCCTTGCCACAGCTGTGCTGGGAGTAGGACTGTTATAGGAGCTTCTGGCAAAAGCCAGGCAGGAGTCTAGGAATCTCAGGGTCTCTAGGATACGGAGTAGGTTCCTTCCCTTAGGGTTCTGTGTATGTCTCCAGAGCAGGTGAAGATAAATGACAGTGGTCTGGTATTTGGTCTGGGGTTGGGGTTTCCAAAAGGCTTGATTTACTGTATAAAGTCCAGTCAATGAAAACCGATATAGAAACAAGGTGCTTACTTGGCATTTATAAACCAAATGGTTTGGAAAGCCACAGTATGTCTCCCTACTGCATGGATTCAACTTCCTTACATATTCTGAGCACTCTCTATGTTCAGGGATGCCATGTACAGATGTGCAGTTAGTGCACTGCACAAAGGTTCTGGGCTTGGCCCAGGGTGTGACCTGTGGGAAGGTGGAATGTGAATGGGTACTGAAATCCTGATTGTGATTTCCTGCTGGATGTGCCATGGGGCTGCCTTCACATGAAAAGGGGCACCTTTTTCTTTGCATAAGGGTATGGTTCTGCAGAGCTGTCATACAGGCTAGTAGGCCCCTGAAGACTTGGTTGGGGGTGGGGCTGGCTCTTCCCCAGGCTGTGCTAAGGTGTTGAGGATACGACAATGAGGAAGATGGAATCCCTTCCCTCCACTACATACTGACTTCTGGAAAGATTTAGACACCTAAACCATCAATTGCAATCCTACCACTCTTCTTTTCTTTCCCATCATATTCCTTTCTGATTTGTTGGAATGGTAGCCAGCTGTTAGTAATCTTGGAAGGGATAAAGTGCTCGTAGGAAGGCCCCAGAGTCTGTTTGGGGGAATTTGGCCCTTGTTTACTGTTGGTAGGAATGGCCCACGGTCCATGTGAGCCCAGCCCATGTGAGACTGAAGCGGGGTTCTTTCTATAAATACACTGGCTTTATGGCAGTCAAAGAGCAGAGCCCACATTCCCCAGGGCTTGGGGGCCTGACTCCACGAGGAAGCTGCAGGGAACACTGGAGTCACTTGGTTGGCCAGACACGGAAGGAAAATCCCCAGCTAAGCCAACGAGCCAGGCCAGTCCTCCCCAAGCTGACTCTCCATCCCAGTGATGACTGGCTTTGGGTATGCTGTGTAGACCTTCCTGAGAGAATAAATCTAACCAAACCTGATACCCGATGGTTGGGCATCCAGAGAAGCCAAACAGAGTGTATGTCATCCTCGCAGAGACTCCTGTCCCAATGATATGAAGGTCACCCCACGTAGGAGTGGGGCAGCCGGGTGGCCGGCAGTCCCAGAGCCGGCCGTTGTAAGCCTCTTCACCGGGAGGACAGGTGACTCCGGCAGCTCCAGCCTGGGATGGAGCCCCGACGGCAGACCTCGGTCAGACAGAGACATATGGGGTGAGCAGGCTGATGTGGGCCTGGGTTCCTCCTCCCGCTCTGTGGGCTTCCGCGCCATGGATGTGGATGGTGTGAGCTGGGACAGCTCTAGGTTGGCATCTGGGCCCTTATATGTGTCTGCACAGGAGGCTGTGGAGGGGCCAGGGTGGGCCCAGGGGTGGCGGCGCCTCCTAAGAACACAGGGCAGAGCGGCTGGGTCAAACCGGGTGGATGGATGTGCCACAGACCGGGTGGGTGTGGGAGGCAGGCCCTGGAGAGGAACCACTTCCTGAGGCCCTGAGGGTCTGTAGGGGGCCCCGGGCAGCTCCCCAGGAGCAGGGCTGTTAGAGGCTAGTTCCCATGGGTCTCCTAGGCTTTCGTCTTCCACAGACGCTCTCAAAGAGAGCCGGAAAGGGAGCCCACCCTTCATCTGACCCTCCCGACTGCTGTGGGAGGGAGGCCGCAGTACTCTCCTGTGTGGTGGCTGAGGAAGCAGGCTCAGAGGTGAGGTAACCTTTTGTGGACCGGACAGCCAAGCCAGGCAGGCCCTGCAGGTGGGGAACTCAGAGGGCCAGAGCACACGTCATTTTTACCAAGGAGTGAGGCTGAGCCCTGCGCTGGGGTGGGGTGGGGCTCTCGATGCGAGGCCTTGGCTACTCCTGTCAGGACTCCTCTCCCCTGCTCCCTTGGGCACAGGAAGGTGGAGAACAAGCAACACCACATCCCCCTCTCTTCTACGAAGCCACCCTGACCCTCCGGCTCCACGTAGCTGCTCGTTCCCCAAACTCCTCTGAATCATGGCAGCCCCTCCTAGTCACCTCCGCACCAAGGAATGAGCCAGCGGACTCCAGGGGCCCTTCTAGGAGCCAACGTGTGTGTGTGTGTGTGTCTCTGTGTGTGTGTGTGTGTCTGTGTGTGTGTGTAGGCTTTGCACACACGGGACAGGGCTGTGAGGTCTAGGCCCACAAGTGCCCCCATCTTGCCCCAGGGAGCTTATTCCTTAGTCAGCGAGATGCAGCCCCATGTGAGAAAAATAGCAATATGGTAATATTACTATGTAATATGGTACAAAGTATCTGGAGATATTAACTCTCTTGTTCCTTCCAATCCCATCTGGGGTTTCTGGCATTTTCCATGCCTTGTGCTGCTGGCATGCATGAGTGTGGAGGGGGGACCCGGAGAAGCTTCACGGGGCCCGCCGCCACAAGTGTCTAAGCTGTGTTCCTGTGGATGCCTTCCTTCCTGCCTCCTGTCAATCCGTAACTCCCAATCGGGTGGGTACGTGGCTAATTCTCCTTCAGCACCTCCCCAATCCGTCCGCTCCCCCACCCCCACATTCTGGCATAAGTCCATGCGGGAAGGCTGTTGTCCTTCGGAATTCTGAGCGATCGAGTTCTTAAAACAGCCCGGAGAATCAGCACAAAGCCCACCTGAGAGCCGGAAGAGCGCGAACTTGGATTTGGATTTGGGATGGGGAAGGCCCCGCTGCTGGAAAGCAGGGGGTCTGGGAGAGTGGCCACGGCTCATGGCGGTCTGCAGAAATGGCTTATGTCCACTGTGATGGTCATCTGAGAGGTGGCATTTTGAGGAAAGGGAAACTTTCACTGATTTTGAAAGCGAGATGATGGGAGCCTTGTGGGTTCTGGGAAGTACGGGAACAGCCGTGTCCTAACGGTATAATAGCGTCCCACAGGAGCGGTGCCAGATGAGAGGCAGTATAGATGGGAAGTGTGCAGGAATTTTTTAGGAAGAAGAGAGGTCACTCTTCTCTGGTCCAGGAGGGTGACAGGAGGGAGGCAGACCTGCAAACCTGGGCTTTGAGGAGGGGCGCAGTGGGGAGATTAGGAGGAAAGAAATGTCCAGGAGGGGTTATGACACCATGAAGGTGTGAGAGAAGGGGCGGTCACAGAGCAATGGGGACACCACGATATCTCTTCTGATGGCGGCAAACCCTGTGCTGGAGAACAACAGAGAAGGCGGTCTGGGCAGGTTGGGGCGTCCTCAAGGCCTGGCTGGAGACGGGGTCCAGTGGTGAAGGAGGCTCCCCGGGGAGGAGGCCCAAGTCTGCACTGCTCCTGGCCCGGGGCTGGCAGGGAGCTGAACAGGGAGATCTCAGCAGAGAGACAACCTAGAGGGGAGCCTATAGGCTCTAGGCTGTAGGAGGTGGGGGGGCTGGCATGGTGAGGAAAAGAGCAGCAGCTTGGGAAGGCCACCGTGGGAGGTCACTTCACGGGCTCAGAAAAATGACTTGAGACTTGCAGTCATCACACACAACTCTGACTTTGTGCCCTGGGCTGGTGATTTCTCATTGTTCTGTGACTTCAGTTTCAGTTTTGTAATGAGTATTCACAGTGAAACCCAAAATCTCTCTTGAAGGAGCAGAATGGAACATAGAACTCTCAAGACGCAGCTTACTGCATCTCCAGAGGCCCTTTATCTCTCTCGGGGCTGTAGACTGACCTTGACCTTGGGGTGTCTCCTCTACCTGTGCTGCTGCCTGCCTTTGGCCTCCCTGACATCTAGGAGGGAGCCACATCTGGGGAGAGGTGTTCCGTTGGGCTCCGGTGACATATATTTCTGTGATCACAGACTTTTTAAGAAACTCTCTGGGGATGGTGATTTTTTGGGGTGCAGCCCCGGCAACAGTTTTGTTTCTGGGCTGGTGATTCAAGATGACTGGACAGGTTGGGAATGAGATGATGTCTTTTTTTTTTTTTGGCATGAGATCTCTTCTAAGTAAATGAACAGGCTACTTTAAAAAATGCTGCAGGGGAAGACATGCGAGCACGTGTGTTTGCTCTGAGTACCACGGCTTGCCTGCATGCCCACCACCACTTTTAGGCACACCGTGGGCCCCCTGCGGTTCCCACCACCGGCTGACCCCCCTGGTGCTCACTGTGAGAACAAAGGGAGGCATTAGTGGCGAACCCACCACCCTTCCTCCCCTGCACGCTTCCGACAGCCAGCAGAAATCAATAAATTAAGATAAGGAAAATGACGTTTGGCTTTGTCTGGGCTTGGATGTCAGAGAGCTACCACCGCTGTCTTGGGGTTGAATGGAGATTCTGTTTCCTTCTCTGACTCTAAACTCAAAGGCTGATTCCGGCTTTCCTGTTGGGACCCACGCTCACCAGACGGTTCTGACATTTTGACTTACTGATCAACTTGTTTTGTGTTTTAAAGATTTATTTATTTACTTGAGAGATGGAGAGAGAGAGATCACAAGCCGGGGCAGGGGGCAGAGGGAGAAGCAGACTCCCGGCTGACCAGGGAGGCCAATGTGGGACTCGATCCAAGGACCCTGAGATAATGATCTCAGGCAAAGGCAGACGCTTCACCGACTGAGTCACCCGGGTGCCCTATTTTTTTTTTTTTTTAAACCACCATTTTTTTAAAAAGTTAAGCGTATGCATGCCCACACACTTATAGGGGGAAAAAACCCATGAAAACCAGCTAGCTCTGTGTAAGAGCCAATGGAGAGCAAAACCTTACCTTCCTAGAGCAAGGGCCAGGACAAACGTTCTTCGTGTAGCTGGTTAAAACAGATCGAATTTTTACTCGTTTACAACCCTACATAGTCTGTTAACACTTTGTTTCCTTAGAGGATGAGTATGTCATGGAGTTCTTCCATAAAGAGACACCATCTCCCTTTCAGAGAAAAGCAAGCCGGAGGGTTGCTGGCAAGACAAGCCAGCCCAGGCGGTTGGAACCGACACTCGGTAGGAAGGAGGCTGGCTTCCCGGTGCAGCTTTGGAAAGGCCCCAGTGTGTCTCTAGTGCTGGGCGAGTCCTTGGGGCTCCCTGGCCTTTGTTCCTGGATGGTCACTAAGTGCCCAGAGCAGGAGAACAGAACGTCTTTGAGATTGTCTTGAGCGCTGGTTCTGAGACTACTGTTAACACAATCCCAGCTGAAGGGTGATGTTTTCTTCTGCTGGAATTTCTGATTTAAGATAAGGCCGTGGAGCCTGAAGTTGGCAGTGTGGTGGGGACACGACTCGGCCAGCCTCTCTTTTCTGCAGGAACCTCAGTCTTTCCTTCTGGGTCTCAGAATTTGCTCAGCTAAGGGCACCATGGGTTAGGTGCTGACGCGGGAGGAGCTGCCGAGTTTATGCAGAGGTCATCCATACCTGCTGGGGATTGCGCTGCATTTGCTTGGAAGGAGAGGTGCACACTTACTAGGTGATGAGGAATGACTGGTGCCCACCAGTGAGCCCGATTCTAGAGAGCTCCTGGGCCTCGAGAGCCCATTTGCTGGGCATGCACACATGGGTCATGGGGCCTGGGACTGTTATCTTGGGCAGGCCCACAGGTATGTTTGCAGAGGACCAAACGGTCCCCGTTTTGAAGGCCATATGGCTTCGTCACGGCTACTCCACTCGGTAGCCACAGGTGAATGGCATGGCTGTGTTCCAACAAAACTTTATTTACAAAACAGGCGCTGGCCCGATTTGGCCCACTTGCTTACTGACCAGATTTTTTTTTTTTTTTTGAACTTTTAAAGGGCAGGAACAAGTTCTTATTTATGTTCGCCTCTCTGGTGTCTCTCATGGGGCCTGATTCATGGTACGAGTGCAGTAGTGCTCCATGAAGATCTTCCGGACACAGACTTGCAGATAGGTGAAGGGATCTTAGAACGAATCCCCCAGATATATGGATATGTGGGCAACTTATATTCCCATTCTGTTATCTTTTCAATTGCCTCTTTTCCCTCTTCTCTTTTTCCTTTCCTTTTCTCATATCCCTAAACATTTCTTATGCATTTTCTATGTGCCAGATACTATGCTAGGCTGTAGATAACAGCTAAATATAAAAAGCAACACATACCATTTGTCTTCAAGGAGCTTATAGTCCAGTAGCTGAACCCAGGGAAGGAAAAAGAAGAAGGAAAAAAAACCAGGTAAATGAAGAATTTAATGAAGCAGAAGACAAATAGAAAATATCAACAAAATCAAAGGCCAGATTATTTGGAAAGAATAAGAACACTGATTAAAAAAATAAACCCTAGCAAGGTCAGACAAGAGGGGAAAAAAAGGAAAAGGTAATCATTGTCAGGTGTGATAAGGAGACATCGCAATAGAGCCCGCCTTCCTTAAAATGCCAGTACTTTTGAAAATTTAGACAAATGGGTAAATTCCTAAAAAACACAATTTATCAAAATGGACACTAGAGAAAATATGAATCTTAACAAGGCTAAGACTAAGTGAAGTTAACTAAGTTAAGTCTAAACTAGTCGACGAGACAAATCCAATCTGCAATCTGAAACGTTTCCACAAGGAAAACCCCAGGCTTGGAGGTCATACCTGCACCAGTGTACAAGCCCACGAATGCTCATGGCAGCCTAAGTATACCAGCCCTAACCTGGGAACGACCCACATGTCCAACAAGATTGAACATGAGGAGAAAACAAAACCATGAAATTTGGCCCCTTGCCCTGAAGCAGTGTGCACTCCTGGTATGCTCTGTTGTACTGGGAAGTGTTTTCTCCAGAGAGGTGCCATTGCATGGAGGTGAGAGAGAGAGAGAGAGGGAGGGAGAGAGACAGATCTCTCTGCCATGGATCTGTTGGGAGGGACAGGCAGGGGGAGCAAGGTGACCGGAGATACTTGAGTGGGAGAGAAGGCCGTGTTTTTCCCTGGCTTGCCCGCTCTTGTGTCCTGGGGAGGTGGTTTCCCCTAACAAGGCCGCAGACTGTGGCGGGATCCCCATGACGACAGGATCCCCCAGGAGCTGCTTAACTGTGCAGCCGGTGGGGACTGTTTTTCAAGGCCCAGGACAGGAGGAGGCTGTGGGAGGTCTGGCCTGTGCTGGCTGCCCTTTGAGAAGCTGGCTCAGACTGGCCACGGGTGAGCCCCAGGATGGATGGTAGGAGCCGGGGGAAGTGCTCACTGCAGCCGAGGTGGCAATAGGGGTGAAGGCTGAGCAAGAAAGAGCCTTGGCTGTTAGGAGCAGGACCTCCCCCACCTCCCCAGGAGAGCAGATAGAGCAGAGCCCATGAGAAGACAGTACAGCTCAGGGCTGAGTCCAAACAGGCCAGGCCCAGAGAGCAAGGTGGCAGTGGGGGTCCCTGGAGACCCTGAGCAGGGGAGCACCTCTTTCCTCCAGCTGGTCCACTTTGTACCCAGGTATGGAAACACATGGATTTTCCTTTGTGTTGCATGGAGTGTGGGTTTACGGGGACATTTCATAACCCCAGGAAGATGAAATTCCAAAAGCTGGGCAACACATCGTTCTCCGCTGTTTCCACGCGGAGGATGAGGATGAGACGGGCAGAGGACAGAGAGGGTGCTGTGCAAGAAGCCGTGTTCAAGGACCTTCCTCCTGACCTCACTCCTGGTGTGGCCTCCAGGCAGGAGACACCGGACAAGCACAGGGGGTCACGGAACCAGGGCTGTGTTCTCACGGGGCATCTCCCGAGTTGCTGTTTTTAGTTCTAGGTTCTTGGGTTCTACTCCTGCGTTTACACACATTCCTGTGTGGGGACATGATCCTGTTGGACTTTTTGAGGATTCTAGAAGCTGAGCTTCTAGAATATGAACATAACATGGAGCTGCGAAGGTCTGAACAATGTTCTAGATCCCAGCTCCCACGCCAGATACCACTTTCCAGGGCCACAGGACCCGGGGGCAGGCAGGACGAGGCCTGCTGTCCCTTGGGTCCCTTGGGTTAATCAGCCCGAAGAAATGGCTCCTCGGGAAGGGGGGCTGGGGAGCAAGCAGGCGACCACGTGAGTCTGGGAGACAGGACATTGCCCAGGTCTCCTTCAGGAAACAGTCCCCTCGGCCCCTGGTGAGTCAATGAGCTTTCGTGGTCTGCGTCCCAGGTGCTGCCACCAAGGAGAGCCAAGGACACTCGTGAGGGAGTTGGTTCCGTGTCTTTTCATACAAGCCCTGGGCCAGTACATCCCACAGGGGACAAAGCAGGAAGGGGGAGACGGGGAGGCAGAGCCGTCCAGGTAAGTCAGAGGGAGGGCCTAGGCGCGGAGCTTCCCCACAGAGGGAATCTGGGGGCTCTGAAGGGGGGAGAGGAGCGAGGCCAGGGCCAGCTGGCTCGGGGAGAGGAAGGGCGCAGGGGTGGGCAGGGGAGGCCAATCTGAGGGCAGGCAGGCTCTCTGGTAGGCCGAGAGCCTAGGCGGCTCCGCCGTGGGACTTAGAAACCAGGAACAGGATGTGAGAAAGGACGGGGAAGGAGGCCTCTTCCCTGAGAAGGAACAATGGCCATTCTTCCACTGAAACGGACACTCCGTGAGAGAGGAAAGGCCTCCTGGTGGAGGGCGGGGGCAGCTTAAGGAGAGACGGGGAAGGGAAGGGGCCCCAGATGCTTGTGCTGACCCAGGCCAGCTTGGTCCCGGCCTTCCTGGACCCGGAGACGGACGTGCACCCTGGCCAGCCCCCGCGGTTGGCTTCACCTGCGTGTGACTTTACGGGGCGCCACCGACTTGGCTCCCACCCCTGCTTTGCAGCCCCCCGGGACCCCGAGGGGCAGGCCGGGCCAGGACGCCGGGAAGCTGCCCTGGGCCAGGGTCTCACGTGTTGTGTCGTGTGGTTCTGTGAGACTTACCATCTATACACACGGGAAGAAGGATTTCCCAGAAAAAATAGAGGAAGCAGGCCAATGTAATCAACGCGCACAAACCCCTCCTCTTTCCAAATATGCGCCTATCTCCAAAACAATCAAAACTGCCCCATTAAATAACACTTGTTCAGTACAAAGGAAGTGCGGCATGATGGGATCGCACGCCGGTTCCAAGTAAAACATTCCCGATTGTTCAGCAGGCAACAATGAACAAAAAAGCTGAATGGCATTCACACGTGAGTTCTGCTCTGGGCCAGCCCTTCCGCGCGCCTAAGTGCCCAACGCAGGGGTCACTCGGTGCCTCTCTCATGGTCACCTCCAGGGAGAGGCTGGCCCTGGGTTGAGGCTGGTTGGAACCAGGCTGGGGCTTCCAGAGCAGGTCCTGGCCTGACTGGCCATCCGTGTCCCAGCCTGCTTCCTGCTCCTGGCGCCTTGGGCCTTTCCACTACCTGCCCCTGGTCTGGCCCTCCATCCCCGCAGCGTGAGGCGGGCTCTGGGCCAAGAATGGCTATTGGCATATGACTGGCACAGGCTGGCAGCTGGCAGAGACCGGAGACTGTAGTCAGGGACCAAAGGCAGCCGAAAGGAGGGGGCAGTCTTGGTTCTTGCCCAGAGAAGGGCTTGGGGGCCTCAGTGACAGTCCTATCATCTATGGTGGCTGAACTGTGTCCCCCCGCCACCCCAAATTCGTGCATCGAAATCCCAACCCTCATTGTGACTGTATTTGGAGATCAGGCCTTTATGGAGGTAATTAAGGTGAATGGGGTCCTAAGGGTGGGGACCTGGTCCTATAGGATTAGTGTCCCTGCAAGAAGAGACACCAGAGAGCCCCACTGTCACGCCCCCGCCCACGGTCCCTGTGTGAGGTCACAAGGAGAAGGTGGCCGTCTACAAGCCAGGAGGCGGGATCTCACCAGGAACCTAAGGGCCAGCCGCTTGACCTCGGGCTTCCAGCCTCCAGAGCTGTGAGGGATAAGTGTCCACTGTTGGTTCCACACAGTCTGTGGATTCAGCTATGGCAGCCCGAGCGACTGAAGACATCATCCAACAATGAACCGGAAAGCCAAAGGGACCCAGAGGTCTTGGGGGCAAGCGGATCCTCCAGGTTATCTGAGGCATCTGTCTGCCAGGCCGTGGGGGCTATCGCCCCCAGATCCCACCCAGCGTTGTGGCCAGTGAATGCACACGTGTGCAAACGTGAGCGGGCCGGCTGCTGAGTGCACTGGCCGAGGCCCTAGAACACGGGGCCTTCTCAGACTCGTCCCCGGGCTGGCCGAGCATCCCTTGCCTTGGGCCTTAAGGCTGGCGTGACTCCCATGCGCGGGCCTTGTCCCAGGCGGCCCCAGGCGGTTGGTAAACAGCAGGGAGAGATAAATTCTTCATAAACGGGGTCCCGTTTTCATGCAAATGTGCCTGCTAATACAGACCGGAGGGGCACGTGCTACAGGATATTTACGACAGAAGCAGAACTGTTTGGAAACAGACGTTTTATTAGGTTCCCGGGAGGCACCAGCTGCTCTTCTAACATTTCTATTTCAGGGCTTTCTGTAGGAAAGCAGTCGCTCTATAAATAGCAGGGCGAGCGAAGTCCGGGAGGGGCTCTAAGGGTGCGGGGAGGCTGGGGTCCGTGGCTGGGAAACCCTGCGGCTCTGTCCCCGGCCTTGGGGGCGTCTTCCTTCTGTGTGGCCTTTTTGGCATTTCAGACTCTTCTTTCGATACTATCTCCATGCCTGTCTCTGGGCTTCTTACTCTCTTCTTTTTCAATCTTTCCGATGCTTTCCTTTGCTTTGTGTTTTCAAAGAACCTCGTCCCTCGGAAGAGTTGCGAGACAGGACAAGGAGCATCTGTATACATTTCCTACAGGCTTACAAGGGAACGTTTTGCTTTCTCTCTCTCTCTCTCTCCAAATACGTATTATTCATGTCTTTTGTGGAGCTGCTTGAGATTATATTGCAGACAACACTGCTTTTCACCCTGAAATGCTCTGGCAAATATCTCCTAGGAGGGACTTTCTCTTACATAACCAGGACACAATGATCTCATCCAACGCCATGATCTAATGTGAAGTCAATATTCACGTCTCACCAATGAACGTCCCGATACTGATTTTATAATATTCCCCACCCTCCAACCACGATCCAGTCCAGACTCGGTCACTGCGTTTTCTTGTCCTGTCTCTTATGTCTCCTTGAATCTGCAAGGATTGTTTCTATAGTTTTTCTTTGAATTTCACAGCCATCGATATTTGGGTCAGGACCTGGAAAGGGAAGCAGAATGGTTAGCAATGGAATTGGGGATTGATTAGAAAGAAGAGCCCTTATCCCATGATGGGAGAAGTCGGGGAAGTGAGCTTCTCAGAGGGGGTTACTGGGCGGGATCAGAAGAAAGTGCTCAGTCGGGACCACACAGGGGAGCTAGGAAGATGTCTAGGGAGGGCTGTTCTCTGAGGGAGTTTTGGGCCTGGGTTCTCTGGCAGTGAGCAAGGCAGGCATTTAGGAAAAGAAGTGGTATAAAGTGGGAGAGGACAGAATGGTCCCCACGGTGACACAGTGGCCTAGGTCTGTCCCCACCTCACCTACAGGAGAAGCCAGGGTCCTTCACCACAGAGCTGCACCCACACCTGGCCTAGGACATGGAGGTGCCGTGGGAGCCCGAGATGCCGTGAGCCCATGAAAATGGAGGTGAGCTAGCAGATGGTGGCAGGGACCTCAGCATTCCTCCAAGCACAGTGGTGGCTACTTCCCCTCTGCCTTTCTGATTGTGTGCACATTTTTCCCTTGACCTGTGAGCCATCTTCCCTCCCCACAGCTCCCCTCTCCTCCTATGAAAATGAGTCTAACAGCCGTAGGATAGTTGGGCGTCCTTGTCCATGGACGCGCTCCCTCACGGGGCTGAGTCCCCACCAAGCCCAGCGCAGCCCGTGCCATCCTCTTCATGCTTTCTTCCCCTCAGTCCCACTGCCTGTTCTCTGGCTCCTCTTCCCCGTGAGACCGGGAGCACTTCCTGGGAGGACAGCCCCTTCCTGAGAGGATCCAGCCCGGCGCCCCGCACAGAGGGTTCACTCAGAAGCTAGAGGGTCAACGAAGGGGCTCATTGGTACCTGGGCTGTTCTAGAAACCATCTAAGGAGACTTGGGTGACGACTTGTATTTTAGCTCCTTGCTATGAGGAGTGGCTTTAGGGATGGGGCCATAGACCCCATCCCTAAAAAAAAGAGGGAACAAAGAAGAGATCAAAAAAAAAAAAATGCAGCCACAGGACACAGGACACTTCTGCTGGTCTTTCATTATCTACAGCCTACATGGCCATCCCTGGCTGTAGAAAAGGCTGGATTATCATCTTTATTCTGGGTGAAAAGGCTATGCAGATGGCTCAGTCAGACCACCAGCAGTCTCTGCGGTGGTGTTTGCGGGGAGGTCTCGTGTCTTCTTCCTCACTCCCTCTTTCACGTGTGATGGGAAGCGAATGGAAGGTCCCAAGCCCTGTGTTCCTATGCAGGGTCATTTTTAGCTCTTCCTGGGAGTGGGGCGAGCTCGTGGCCACGTACTCTGATTGGATTACTCGTGTCGAATGGCTCGAGGTTGTCCACGATGTAAATACTGAACCCAGGGGAAATCTGTCGGGGTTTAAAGGCAGTGCTGAGCAAGGACTGTGCTAGGCGTTCATGGCGGGGCCCTGGGTTTTGCTGCACTGTGATTGAAAGCACATTTACTCTAGGGTGGGAATTTTAAATCTCCTTTTAAAAGCATGAGTCTCATGGGAATATGTTGGAGGCAGGGAACCGCTCCCCCGAGAGCAGTTTTGTAACTACTTGTAGCTGAATTTATTTTGTTTTGTTGAAGTATGCCAGCCTGGACATTTCCTCTTGTTCTCATGCTTTTGGACTCAAGCATGCAGAAAGCACACTTGCCTCTGGGAAGGCCAGCCGGCAGGACTGGGAATGAGGGACTCCTGCTTGCTGTGTCCAGAGGGTGAATCACCTTGCTTTGGAGTGGTCTGTGCTGGGGACAGGGGACTGGGACATAGGGGAGAGGCAAATGCTGCTGGTAATGGAAATGCAATGGGCTGTTGTCTCAGCCAAACCACACTTGAACATGAACTGCTACCGTTTATTCAAGTTGGCTCCCCCATGTCCTGTGTCTTGGGGCCTGGGCTACTCCCCTCACAGCCACTGATGCTGTTCCGTGCCCTCTGTGCATGGGGGTGTGCCACTGGGCTGGGCTTCATTGATTTGGCTGCCTCAGTTTCCCTGTGAGCCCTCACACTCTTTGTCAGGAAATGCACCCGGGAACGTATACAGTGTTAAGTCAGTCACCGACGTGCACAACATTCCCAAGCAGCAGCAACTGCCGTCCACCGAGTGCGCACCGTAGTCTAGGTCCCAAATGTCAGAGCTCTCATCACTCTGGCAACAACCCTGAAAGGAAGGGATTGTTTTCTCACATTGGAGATCAGGAGAACGAGGTTGGAGTGCCGGAGCCACTTACCTCCAGGTCTGCCAGGTCTGTGTGTGATGGGGTTTGGGGGCTGGTGGGATTCTTAAGTTGGGGAGAGACCTAGCCTGTGAATGCTGCGTCGGGGCCTCAGAGCAGGAGACAGAGGTGCTCTGGCTCAGAGGTGGGAGCCTTGCAGGCTGGGAAATGGAGCGTCTCCTCCCTCTGCAGACAAAGTGTCCAGAGCAGCCTTCTTGCCATCAGGAGCAGCTGCTGTGCTCGACAAATGTCCTCCAGCTTATCCAGTCCCTGTTTTCCTGTGATATTCATGTTTATGTCAAGGCCACACTCGTACTCCAGCTTTGGGGTGGAATGAAGAATTTAGCCCTGTCGAGGATGAGATCTTCCTTTCTGAGTTTTCCCCTTTGTGTCCACACCCGCAGTTGGACCCTTAACCATTCTGGTGTGTTGGTTGGTCTACTGTTTTGCCAGCCTTTGGAGGGGAGGCACCTCTGCCTGACGTAGCAGAGAGTAACAAATTCTTAAAGGCTGGTTGATTTATTTTTTTAAAAATTTTGGGTAAATATCTTATTTATTTATTTGCGAGAGAGCGAGAGAGAGCAGAAGAGAGGTGAGGATCAGAGGGAGAAGCAGCCTCTTTGATGAGTGGGGAGCCTGATGCAGGGTTCCATCCTGGGACTCCGGGATCATGATCTGGGCCGAAGGCAGACTCTCAACCGACTGAGCTCCCCAGGCACCCTGATAAATTTAGTAATAAAAAAAAGTTACTTCCTCATCTCTGTGTCTTCTACAAAGCAGCCTTTTAGTTCCATTAACAATTCATTTTTTTCTCCTATGTCTAGTGGGAGAGACCTCAAAGTGTTTAGGCTTTATTGTTCTGCTGAGCTATTTACAGGCTAATGTATTTGCTACTGCATAACTCCATGTAGTTCCCTTTTTTCGGGCATAGAATCATGCAGATGTGCAATTGTACTAAACCAACAGAACAGAGACCCCACTTTACTCCCGGGTACAATCCAGGGAATTCTTTTCCACTAAGTAAACAGGCATTTTTACATCTCCATACATAAAGTAGTTGGCAACATGTTTTAGGGCGTTCCCACATTCCATCCAGCTGATTCTCCACATGTCTAAAGCACCTACTCTGCAATGGGCATTATTGAAAATGTGTATCTTATGATCCCTGCCCTTAAGGAGCTTACAATTCAGCTTAGAATCATGACAAAAACAATAGAGAGCCACAAAGACAATACAGTATCAAGACCTAAATTTAAACTACCAGTTGGGATCCCTTGGTGGGTATGTTGTAACATTAGTTTAAGGGATCACAGTCAGCATTAAAAAAAGGAAAATAAGTAAAATAGGAAAGATTAACACATATATGACATAGTAAGCTTAAGAAGTTTTTGGTAAAGATATGGTTCTGTTTTACATATAAATATGGTTTCTTACTCTAGGTTATGGCCAAATACATTTGAACATTTTCAACAAGATGTGTGCGAGATGAGCAGAGGCAACTGTGTGAAGCGATGCCACGTGAGACGTGGGAGTTTTTTTTTTTTAAGATGTATTTATTTATTTCGGAGAGGGAGATCACAAGCAGGAGGGCAGAGGGAGAGAGAGAGACTCTCAAGCAGACTCTGAGCTGAGTGTGGAGCCCAATGCGGGGCTTGATCTCATGACCCTGAGATCGAGACTTGAGCTGAAATCAAGAGTCAGATGCTTAATCCACGATACCACCAAGGTGCCCCAAGACGTAGGAGTTCTTTTTTTTTTTTTTTTTAAGATTTTATTTATTTATTTGACAGAGAGAGATCACAAGTAGGCAGAGAGAGGGAGCAGGCTCCCAGCCGAGCAGAGAGCCCGATGTGGGACTCGATCCCAGGACCCCGAGATCATGACCTGAGCCGAAGGCAGCAGCTTAACCCACTGAGCCACCCAGGCGCCCGACGTAGGAGTTCTTAACTTGTGTTTAAGTCATGGACTTTTTTTTTTTTTTTTTTTAGATTTTATTTATTTGACAGAGAGAGAGAGTGCAAGCAGGAGGAACAGCAGGCAGAGGGAGAAGGAGAAGCTGGCTCCCTGCTGAGCAGAGAACCCGATGCAGGACTCGATCCCAGGACCTCAGGATCATGACCTGAGCTGAAGGCAGATGCTTAACCGAGTGAGCCACCCAGGCACCCCAGTCACAGACTCTTGAGAACCCCCTTTGAAAACTATTGGTAATCACCTTCGAAGACATGCATGTGCCTGGCATTTTGCACATGATCTCAGTGGTTCATAGCCTTTGCAGCCTCCCACAGGCCTTGGTTAAGCCCTTTGATCTAGAGATTCAAGCCAGGAGGGAGGGAGAGGAGAAAGGCTGGAGAGATGGTGGGTCTGTGTTTCCCCAGAGAGAAGATCATCCATCTCTCACGGGAAGTCAACAAAGGCTTCCATGAGAGGAGAAGCTCACAATCAAGTTCATGTTTTAGGAAGACTGTACTGGAAGCATGAGAGGCCATTGTAATAACTATTTGGGAGATGATAGAGGCAGATAGGAGAGCACAACTGTGCCAAGTTTTTAGGATAAAAAAATCATTGGACTTCGTATATGTTTGGATATGGGGGAAGGGAGGAGAAGGGAGGGGTCTGGGGTGGCCCCTGGGGTTTCAGTCTGAGCAGACAGCCATGCTCATCGCTGAGTCAGGAATAAATATAGAAAAGAAAGCAAGTTTGGGGAGGAGAAGGAGTTTAATTTCCTTGTTAAGAGACATGCCCGAGTATATCCAGGGACCTAAGATAGTGTCCCAGCATTCTCTCAATGAAACTAAAGAGAGGGTGCTAAGGAGGGCCACGTTGGTTTGGGGTCAGGGCTGGAGGAACTGGAAGAGGAGGGGGCTTCAGACTTGGGGGGGTATATTCTTCAGTGGAACTGTTTGGCAATCCTGGGGCAACAGGAGTGTCCCAAAGGCTCTGAAACCCCCAGGGACAGCGGAGATAGCAGGCAAGGTATGCTGGGTGAGCGAGGGCAGCAAGTGAATGACCTGGGGATGAAGCCGGGCCTCTGGAGGCAAGGGGGCCTGTGCCCCTGGACTGGGTTTGCAAATATAAGGGAAGGGGCTTGTCCAACCCAGGAGGGAAGGCCCAGCAGGCCTTGGCAAGGGTGTGTGTGCATGTGGGGCAATGTCTAGCTCCCTCTGAAACTCCCGTTGGGGAGTCTGCCCAGCTCCGTGTGCACCTTGGAGGAGGGAGGGCTCTGCACCTCGCGTTGTCTTCCCAGCCAGTGTCCCCACTGCATTTTGTTGTGACTCTGGCCTGCCTCTGATGGCCCAGCCACCGAGCTCCTGATGAGTATTTAGGGCTATTTAGGGCTTGGCACCAAGGCTTTGAACCTGGTGCGTGGTGCTGCTCATCCAGTCCTGACCTCTGCTGACCTCACCCCATTTGCCCTTGACCCCTGGACTGAGAGTGTGCCGGCCTGTCTGGACCATTGCCCTGTCTCCTCCAGTCCTGTGGCCCGGTGCCTGCTGGTGGGAAACATAGCAGGATCCCCCAGTCTCTTCCAGGCCCAGGAACCCGATCCAAGTGTGTCTGTATCTGGTGTGGAGGAAGGTGGTGTAGTCAGGAATTTCATGCTCCTTCACTTTCGATAAGTGCTGCTAGGAGTCTGGGTTCGAGTCAAATTTGTATTGGATGCTCTGGGTGAGCTCCTTTGCGATTCGTCTGTAGTGTCGCTAACTATATCCAGATGTCAGCACAGCATATGTACTATGGTGCTCTGATTAAAAGCACTCAGTACTAAAAATTTTTCTAATAAGAAAAATGCATAAGGAGAAATTAAATCTCCCTTTTTGTCTGGAACCTACCATAAAGATCCTGCATTATTTACCAACCACAAGAGTGTTTCCTTGGCTGGTACATGTGTCTCTCCTAGCACTTTTTCCAGCAGCTCAGACTTTGGCAAAGTCCCTCACTAGCTTCAGTACCAAGATTAGCCCATTCTCTTTCAGCAGGCGAGAAGCCAAGGCCAATTCAGAATTCTACTAACTCCCCAAAGGGAACTAGGTAATGGTCCCAACCTCATGGGGTTGCTGTGAAGATGGCAGGGGACAGTGTGTGGAAAATGTCTAGTATAGTGCCTGGTACTCACCAGGGTCTTGGGCAAGGCTAGCTCTTTTCCCGAAGAGGGTCATGTAATGCCCAAACCAACGGATTTTTACATCAGCTGGGGTAGGGACATTGAAGACTCTGGTGTGGGTTTGTCTGTAGTTGATACATTGAATGAAAGTCTCGAGAACATTGTGGAAGAAAAGAAGCAGGGAGGAGGAAAGGCAGATGCAGAGCCAAAAGTCTGAATCCTAGACTGACTTCTCTTTCCTTCCCTGAGTGACCTTAGGCAAGGAATGTAGAGTTGAGTCTTGAACAACACAAGGGTTAGGGTTGCCGACCCCCCTCACCGTCCAATATCTGCATGTAATTTTTGATTCCCCCAAAACTTAACTACTTATAGCCTGCTATTGACCCAAAGTCTTACCAATTGATTGACTGATCGATTAACACATTTTATATGTGATATGTATTACATACTGTACTCTTATAATAAAGTAAGTTAGAGAAAAGAAAATGCTATTAAAAAAATCATAAGGAGAGGCGCCTGACCGGCTAAGCATCTGCCTCTGGCTCAGGTCATGATCCCGAGGTTCTAAGATCGAGCCCTGCATCGGGCTCCCTGCTCAGTGGGGATTCTGTAAATAAATAAATAAAGAAAGAAAGTCTTTTTTTTTTTTTTTTTTTAAGAAAATCATAAGGAAGAGAAAATACATTCATGTTTCTACAGTGTAAGAAATCCACATGTAAGCGGAACCCCACAATTCAAACCCTTGTCTGAGGGACAACGGTACTTTTGTGAGTCTCGGGGTTTTCATTCGAAATGGAAATGATGCCTTTCTCAGAGGGCTGTGGGGAAAAGAAAGAGCACCGACCAACAGCTGTTTATTAAGTAGCAATTACTATTATTACTGTGACCTCTCACAAGAGGAGTGCTGTCTCCAGCACGTCACATGCTCAAACGTCTTCTTCGGTATAACAAAGTTGTTTTACTGTAGGTGCAGATGATTTATTCATTTGTTCATCTAGCAACTGCGGATTGAGTACCTGCTACGTTCTACATGTTGGGGATCCATAGTCAGCAAAGCTCTGGCCTTATTCCCATCTTATCCCGGTGAAAGCAGGCAGACTGCAGGCGTGTGGTAGGTCCACACTACCTGTACAGGTGATTAATGACAGGTTCATCATGGAGATCCCAAATCTGACTTCCCCAAACTCAGGGAGCCAGTGGCATCAGAAATCCATGGTCTTTCTGCTTAGCAGGCTCTTCCTGGTTGGGATGACTGCTGTGGCTTACACCCAGGACCTTCCCCGAGGCCGTCCTTTTGGTTCGGTCCTTGCCTTCCCCGGGCTCAGCAAACTCTGTTGCTCTGTGGCTCCCCAGCTGTGGCTTTGCTCCCTTTCCAGGTGATGGATACCCCCCGAGCTTGAAGGGAACAGCCAACTTCTCTTGAGAAATAACCCAGGAAACTAAACTGTGCTTCTGGCCATATGGACAACATTCTAGAAAGTTCTGATTCTTGTTTTCGGACCAAGGCATCTCCTTTATGTTTTACTCAGTCGTCCCTCAAGCTTGTCAGGTGCTCTCACACTGTGAGGTTTCTGTTAATGAAGTTCCTGGAGCCTGGCATCTGCTTTCCCCACCTACTAAGTCCTATCCATTCGTCAGGGCTCAGCCAGATAATCCCTCTGTGGCAGAGAATGTGACCCATTCCCCGATATCCATCCTCTTCTGATTCTGGTGGTCACAGAACCCCTGACCTTGAGCTGAATTCATAGCTAAAAGCAAAACATTCTCAGGCTTCCTCAAAGCTCAGTGCAGCTATGGAGCCTAGGACTGGCTCCTTCCACACTTCTTGCTGGCGGGAATGGGGACTTGGTGTCAGGACTCGGTATCTTGGCACAGCAGCAAGCTGGAAGGAAGGTGCCTGGGTTCTTAACAAGGTGCAGTTGCCCCATCAATCCTGGGTTCCTGGTGTTCAAGCAGTAATCTGAGGGAAAATCAGTGTCCTCACTCCCCCTCTCTTTCTCAAGCTATTGTTACTTGGTTTTCATTAGAAAATCCAAAAACTGATATCCTCAGATCTCACCCTCTTCTGTGAGGTCCTCCCAACCTGCCTATGTATCCCCAAAGTGTGTGATTTTGCCTCAGTTAGAATTGTCCCTTGTCTGTTTGGGAACCCAGAATTTTCTGTGAGCTTATAGTCCTTGACATAAGCCTCTGGAGAGTAGGAACCTGTCTTATTAGATATGGAACCCCCTCCCCCAATAACCCGCACAGCACTTGGCCTGTATCCTTCATGCATTTAAAGAAAGTCTGCTCAGTGCAATTTTTGGTGACTGGAGAGTGATTACCTGCTTCTCTTGGACTAAAAATACTCTTCTAAAGCATCTTGGCCCAATAGAAATATAAAGCAAAGGTATGTAATTTCGAATTTTCTCATAGCTGTGTTTAAAAAAAAATGCAAAAGGAACCTGGTGAAATTAATTTTAGTTTCATGTTCCATTTAGCCCTATATATTGAAATGTTGTCCCTTCCACAAGTAATCAATATAAAGATTATTACCTAGAGTGTTTTACATTCTTTTTCTCATATTAAGCCTTTGGAATCTGGTACGTATTGTACACTTTCAGCACATTTCAATTCCAACCAGCCACTTTTCAAGTGCTTAATGGCCACCCGTGGTGAGTGGATACTGTACCAGGCAGCATAGCTCGAGGGGACCCTGAGCCAGCCCTAGAAGGTTGGGGGCAATTTGGATGGGATGGAAGGGCATGGGAGGAATGCTGAGAGGCAGAAACAGAGAGTCTTTTTCTTTCTTCCTTCCTTTTTTGTTTAAGATTTTATTTCTCTCTCTCTCTCTCTCTCTCTCTCACACAGAGGGAGGAGAGAACAAGCAGGGGGAGCAGGAGAGGGAGAAGCAGACTCCCTGCTCAATCCCAGGACCCTGGGATCATGACCAAAGGCAGACACTTAACCTACTGAGCCACCCAGGCTTCCCAAGGAGTCTTTTTCTAATGGTTTTGTAGAACTTGCTAGACACAGGGCTCTGCAACAGACAGGGGCTCTCAGTGAATCTTAGTAACGGTTGAGTGACTTTGATGTCGAAAGATTAAGGTGGGAAGACAAAGAACGACTGACAAAACTGAAGAAGAAATGGAATCAGAAGAGAGGAGCTCTGGGGGTCATTGAGGTCAAACTCTGGGCATATCTAACAATATAAGGAATGAAGACACAGCCTTGACTGAGTGAGAGACAGGGTGGCATGGGGCTGGGTTTTCACCACTGCTGCCTAAGTGACCTTAGATGAGCCATTTCAACTCTCTGAGACTCAGTTTCCTCAGGAAGCCACCTGGAAGCAACACTCTGGTGGGCACAGAGAGAGCTCTTCAAAGGAGCCAGAGTCCCAGTGCATGATAAGGAGAAGCTCGTTGGACCAGCGCTGACAACCTCTCGGGCCACCAGACAAGGAAGGCTCCATAGACACCTCACAAGAAGGATATTTCCCCCCTATGGTTATTGAAACAACAGGTGGCCTCCATCCAAGGCATCCAGCCAAGGAAGGATAGGTTTTGCAAACAGTAGAGATTGACAGGTGGGACAAGGGAGGGGGCAGCCACCAGACAGTGGGGCGGACACAGGCAGTCGTGATACACAGAAGGCAGGAGAGAGACAGTGCCTTTCCTTTTCTTCACGGAAGTCCTTTTGTGGAGCTCTGGGATCTGTAAGAAATTCTGAGTAGATGGGGTACAGAATACCTCAGCAGCCCAGCTGGGTTGTACAAAAAAGAAACAGGACTCATGACTGTCATACGGGTCATTTGAGGGGAAGAAGAAAAAGTCCCCATGAACCCCCTTAAGGTCTCAGCTTTCCAGTATCTCATACTAAAGTGTGATTTTCATCTGTATTTATCCAGATAATGGCTTTAACTTTTCATGCACAGATCTGGCCATCAAGGATGTGGACCATTCCCACCAAGGCCATTGTGGGAGGAGGCTAGGCTAGAGGCTGATTTGGAGCCGAATTTAGGAGGGGAAACAGGTCCAAGTGTCCCAAAGGTCAGGGTTCCAATCACTGGAATGTATGGATGTCCAGGGAACAATGGAACGTGTGGTCATGGTGATGGTCTGGGAAATCTGAGTACCGGATCCACCAGAGAATCTTAGAAACTTATGACTTCGTCCTTGGGAAGCTGCCAGGGTTTCTGGAAATGGCTGTGCTTTTGGGTGAGAGCAGCTGAGCAAATAAACGTGCGGCCTGACACAAAATCACAAGGCCAGCGCTGTGAGTAAGAGGTCGGCCAACCCCAAGGCCAAGTGTGTCCTTGATGGAAAACTAATTCTCAAGGAGGAAGCCTATAACTAGACGAAGTTCCTTCTTGTCTCCCAGCTTGTAGAAACAGCCAGACTTTCCCCCCTCATTTTCTGTGTGGAGTGTTAGTTCTTTAAGACCTAGCCTAGGCCTCATGTGCTTCAATGTTTCCTCGTGGTGATGCGTTAGATGGCGCCATCTTGGATGGAGGGAGAGAGTTTCTGCTGTGGCACCTGGGGTGGCACCAGGTTCAACCAAGGCGCTCCACCAACATTTGTTTAAAGGGTACATTCATATGTTCACCTCTGAACAGTTCGGGTGAAGTGGCCCATGGCACCTCCCACTTCTTCCTTCTGCCCTCATTCCTCATGCCTGGTGGCTCAGTGGGGGCTGGGAGCCTGCCTTTCCTGCCAGAGTCTTTGTCCTGCTTTGCTACTCCTACCTTCCACATCGCAGAGAAAATCCAATACACCTGACGAATGCAATCATTCTAGAGTGTTAGGGATTTAATGCTTCACACCCACCCTGAGGGGCTGATGCCGAAGGTTCAGGGCTAAACCAGCTGGTTATGAATCAGGATTCTGCCTGTTACTGGCTGTGAGGCTGTGGCCAGTTCACTTCATCTGTCTGAGCCCTAGCTTTCTTATCTGAAAAACAGGGATGCTAATAATTTTTATAGCTACTTCCTGGGGTCCATAGAATTACAGGAGAGGAGGAGCAGGGAGCTCTTGGTACACTGTCAGCATGCCAGAGCTGTATAGCTGGGCAAGAGTCTGAAATTTATAGATGTGATTTTCTCTTTTGCCTTCCAGAGTATGTAAGCTTTCTGTTCATTGGCTGGTGCTGGAGGGGAGGAAGCAGAAGGGAAATTGGGATTTATTACAGAAAAACCCCCACCCTCCATTTTAGGGACATCACTTCGAAACAAGGAGCAGGCTGGACAACTTTCATAAATACAGGGCTAGAGCTTGTATTTTATTTATTTTTTTAATTTTTATTTATTTTTAAAGACTGTATTTATTTATTTGACAGAGAGAGAGAAAGAGAGAGAGAGAAAGAGAGACAGCGAGAAAGGGAACATAAGCAGGGGGAGTGGGAGAGGGAGAAGCCGGCTTCCGGCCAAGCAGGGAGCCTGATGCGGGGCTCGACCTCAGGACCCTGGGATCATGACCTGAGCTGAAAGCAGATGCTTAATCATGGAGCCACCCATGTGCCCCTAGAGCTTATATTTTAGACAAGGAGAACGCACAGCCACGACATGGCCCTCTGTAGTAGCACACCAGCAGTGAGTGGTGGTGTTGGTGGCGGCGGCAGTAGGGTCGTCTTCCTCTGGTGCAAACAACACAGGGCATGTGATTTGCAGAGAATTTAAAACAGAATAAAACAAAGCCCAAACTGAGTCTACTTTTTATGATCACCATGCATGGATATTTTTAAGCAATTTCTGGTAAAACAGTCTTCCCCACAAAAAATAATATGGTTGCCCTAATTTCTCAACAGTTGAGTTTTAATAATGTTTATGTAAATTTATGGGCACACGTTTGTTACTTACCCTTTCCTAAACATTTATATTCTCTGTGAAAGGTGTCGTGGAGAATTCCCAGTGAGGCGGTTGGTTCCCCAAACACATGCTTACCCAGCAGCTATGCTCTTTATTTCAGGAGTAAATTCATAATGATCTGGAAGTATCCAAGCTCACTTAGGGTCCCTGTCTCCAACCCCCGAGATGTAACATAGTCCTTAAAAAAAAAAAAAAAAAAAGGTATATCAAGGCGGGGGCTGGGTGGCTCAATCGGTTGAGCATCCGACTCTTAATTTCAGCTCTGGCCATGATCTCAGGGTCATGAGATCGAACCCCCAAATAGGCTCTGTGCTCAGGGGGGATCTACTTGAGATTCTCTCTCTCCCTCTCCCCACCTCAAAAAATGGTGTTATCAATTTAATGGAATATTATGTAATTATCAACAAGAAAAAGGTAGATCTATATAAAATGATGCAAAAACAATCTCGAATATATGATGTTCAACGACGTAAGAAAAATATGGAACACTTAACAGTATTTGAAAAGGTGACATGTGTATCTGTTTTATAAATGAATAGAATATCTCTCGAAGGACAAATAAGAAACGCTAGAAGAAAAAGAAGAAAGGGAGTACCGTGATCGTAAAGACAAAGACGCATATGTAAGCCGCCTCGATTCTGTCACTGTGTGACTGCTGGGAGATTTCATTTAGGTTAAAAATTCAGCTCAGCGGAGCAGAGTGTGGATGGTGAGGTGTAACATTTGTATTTGCTGAGCACAAATGTTAGCTCACAGATGAAATATTTTACTGAGTCCGAGCAATATTTTTCACACTGGCATTTATTTCTCTTTCTAAATTGTTAATTGTTCATTTTAAAGCTAACGAACTCATCAAGAGGGTCACGGCTATTACTGATTATTATGGGGCTCTTAGATGAATAGTTCAGCGGTGCAGAGAGGGGGGTTTTTAAAAATGACTTGCTCTGGGTGTCTGATGCCCCGCATGCCTGACTTTGTAATCAGGACATAAAAATGCTTTTCGGGAATTATTTTTATTTTATCCTCACCAGATTTTCACAGAAGAGCAATTTAATCAACACTTGTCATTGGTCACCTGTGGGGCCACTCCGAAGGCTTGCAGTGAATTCAGGAGCATCCTCCTTATTAATCCTATTGATCTGTAAACCATTTTCTCTCCTTACAACAAGCTTCTTTCTTACCGATACTACAATCGTTATAAAAAGGCCAAATATACAGGTGCTCCCAGGCTGTCTCTGAATGGTAGAGGCCCCGTAAAAGGAGCACCACCAGCAGGCAGGGCACCCTTGTTCCTTCAGTCAAGGGAGAATTTGTGGAGCTCAGAGAGAATCTGAGAACCTGCGGAGGGGCATGGAGTCAAAAGGGGAGACCAAGTATAGAGCCACTCCAGGCTGCTATGTTTTCCTACCATGGGTCCTGTTTTCCTGCAAGGGGCAGCACTGTGCCTGGCCAGGCACCTACCTGCACAGGAAGGCAGTGCCCCCTCCTACAATTCATGGCAGGCCATTCCTCCTCCCCTGGGTGAGTCTTGCATCCTAGAATTGTGAAGCACCCCTCCCCATCTCCTTTCCAAGACCTCATGATGGACCGAGGCCTGTGCCAGATGGATTTCAGCCGTGCCGAGGTGTTGTGACCTGCCTGCCTCCTCGGGGGCCAGGAAGGAGCCTGTGCGGGTCCTTGTTTGATCAAACAGGTCCTTGTTTGATCACCTTCTGCTTTGAGCCGCATGTTCCCACATACCCCAGCAGGCCACGCAAATACGATTTAGTAGGTGTGCCCTTTTGTGTGATTTCTCGAGAAGCACTGCCTTGGGGTAAGGACAATGCTGTTCTTGGCTGTTTGGGAAACATGGGATCTGTTTTAAACAAGGAAAAGGTGGTTTGACCTGTTTCACTGCCTTTGAGCATACCTGGTGGTCCTGTGGCTTCCAGATTAATTTGAGTAAGCAGTGGGCCACCTGCGGACAATGTGAGGGTGCTGGACGTGCAATGTGCAATGTGCACAGCTGGACGTGCGCCGCAGCTGCCCTCTCTAGCTCAGGTTGACATTCTGTCTTTGTGAGGTGCTGGGAGGGACCGCAGATCTGTCCCTGGGGCAGCGCTTTTTCTTCTCCAAACGAAGGGAAGGCTCTGGGGCTCCGGTGCCCTGTGCGGCACGCCACCTTCGAGACATCATAGTAAGATGGTTGGGACCCCGTTTCTGGAGAGATGGCACCCCCATGCCCGAGAGTGACGGTGACTGTTTCCAGGAGGTGGGACGCGTGAATGACATGAAAGCCAGCTGTTCCTCTTGGGGGAATTGAGGCTACATTCACTTTCTGCCGAGGTTGCGTGGTCTCTTCCGCGTGTAATGAACTGAAGTGCTGGCAGCGCGGAGGGGTCCAAGCCGCAGCATAGTCTGTGGTCCGTCACGTGCAGTCAGTCGACAAACACTTGCGGACTAGCTCTGTGCTGCGTGCGGGGCGTGCTTTCCTCGGCGACACAGCGAGACGAGCGATGGTAAAGGCTGGAAGAAGTTCCTGTGAACAAAAGCTGGCGGCGTTTTGAAGTTATCTCAGGGGGTTATTTAAAGGGAAATGTAGAATAGCGTCTTCCGTGTTTCTAAGTGTGCGTGGCCTCATGCCCTCCGAAATCGTGGCCTTGCCTCTGACCTCTGGAGAGCCCAGGGCAGGAGGACCACTGGGGGCCATCGTGTGTCCCAGTATTTAGGAATGTAACTCAAGCCTACCAACATTTAAATAAAACATGCTGTGTCCTCTTACTTTTAAAAAACACACATTCAGGGGCACCTGGGTGGCTCAGTCATTGGGTGTCTGCCTTTGGCTCAGGTCATGGTCTCAGGGTCCTGGGATCGAGCCTTACGTCGGGCTCCCTGCTCCGTGGAAGTCTGCTTCTGCCTCTCCCACTCCCCCTGCTTGTGTTCCCTCTCTCGCTGTCTCTCTCTGTCAAAATAGACAAAACCTTAAAAAAAAAAAAACCACATTCATAAAGATGAAATGGAAAAATGTGTAAAGCTATAATTTTTACATGATCCAAAGGTAGCAGGTATAAAAAATGGCTAAATTAATTATTATTGCATATGTTTAAATTTTTGAATGACACAGCATGAAGGCATGTAATTCTTAAAAAAAAATTTTAATTATTTACTTGAGAGAGGAGAGAGAGCATGAAAGAGCATGAGAGGGGAGAGGGTCAGAGGGAGAAGCAGACTCTCTGCTGAGCAGGGAGCCCGATGCAGGACTCGATCCCAGGATTCCAGGATCATGACCTGAGCTGAAGGCAGTCAGTTAACCAACTGAGCCACCCAGGTGCCCCAAAGGCATGTAATTTTTAAAAAAGATTAATTTGTTAATTTACATGCATGTAGTGGGAGGGGTAGAGGGAGAGCATCTCCAGCAGACTCCCTACTGAGTGCAGAGCCGATGTAGGGCTTGATCTCACCACCCTAAGATCAGGACCTGGGTTGAAACCAAGAGCTGGACACTTAACCCACTAAGCCACCCAGGTGCCCAACGGAGGCATGTAATTTGTAATTATTTCATATGTATTTTCTTAAATTTTTGTCTTCATTACAGCATGATCATGAATTCTGTCATTATTGTGAACATGGTCATGTAAGTTTGTTCTATCTATACGAGTGAGCTAAAGGATTTAAAAAATCTAAGTGTATTTAAAATACACAGCGTGCAAGTGTATTTCATAAAAAATGCGAGGAGCAAGAAGAAGGTCAGGGGGAGAAGCAGACTCCCCATGGAGCTGGGAGCCTGATGCAGGACTCGATCCTGGGACTCAGGGATCATGACCTGAGCCAAAGGCAGTCGTCCAACCAACTAAGCCACCCAGGCGACCCTCTTTTTTTCTTTTAAAAAATTTTTAGTTGTTTGACAGAGAACAGAAATCACAAGTAGGCAGAGAGGCAGGCAGAGAGAGGAGGAAGCAGGCTTCCTGCTGAGCAGAGAGCCCGATGCGGGGCTTGATCCCAGGACCCTGAGATCATGACCTGAGCCGAAGGCAGAGGCTTAACCCACTGAGCTACCCACGTGACCTAAAAGTAACTTTTTCTTATAAAACATAAAAATTAAAATGGGAAAGGGAAAATACAGATTATAATTAACATGTGTAAAAATGTTAAAACAAAGTTACTTAAAGAAAACTGAATTTTAAGTTTAATTTTCTAAAACTTAAATCTCACTAAATATTTGTGCTGATGATACTTCCTATTTCTAGCATTCAGCTCTCATCCGCAGCTAACATAAAGGATGTGTATTTTGCAGCACACTTGTTACACAGATACTGGTTGGAGAGTAACAGGTATTGTGAGGTATCTCGCCATGTTTCTTAGCTGCCACATGCAATTGTTACAAATATCACGCTAATTCTCAAGTAGCTCCAGGACCGGGAATTGAAGCAAAGAAACAGACAAGTTGTGGCCCTGGGAAGTGACGTGTCTGAGGAGAAAGAGCTGACACGTGAAAGAATGTACTTGCCTTTTCTCTCCCCTGCAAATCCTTTCTGTGCTCTGAACTACCATCCTGCCTTGTATCAGTGGCCCCAGTACAACCTGCAGAACTTCATGGTCCTTGGATACAGTGGATTTTTCTTTTTTCCCAAGGACATAGAACAGAAGATACAGAGAAGCTTTGAAGAAGCGGTATCTTGGGGCCTGAGCTGTGTTGATCACAGGAGTGGGTGTTTGGTTGATGAGCGAGACTTTGCCAGCCCTGAGCACTGGATCCCCAGCAGCGGAGGGGGCTGTGTGAGCCTTAGCAACGTTGTTCTTGTGAGTGTCCAAGGCACGGGTCTCAGGGGAGGATCTCTTTTCCCTCAGTCTCTTGGTAGTGCCAACCTCTCCGATGTAGCAAGATCCTGGGAAGGATTTCCTACTGGGGTGACTTCTGGTACCTTCTGGTGGCTCTGGCCTGCCCACTTCTGGGGGGCGGGGGCCTTTGAAGAGGCCTGGCTTGCCACATGGCTCATTTCTGTCCTTCCTGGAACAGTTCAGTGTTGGAGTTGAAGTAAAGGTTGTACAATTGGCTGGGAATAAGTATCCTTGTGTGGTCTGCATGAAGTTGCAGTCCGTGTTGGTCTTGTCCAGAGGTACACTGTAGCGGAATATCGGCTCTCACCCTGGTTTTCAAGATTTTATTTATTTATTTATTTGAAAGAGAGAGAGACAGAGGGAGAGAGAGAATCCCAAGTAGACTCTGGTCTAAGCGTGGAGCCCAATGTGGGGTCCGATCTCACGACCCCGAGATCATGACCTGAGCTGAAATCAAGAGTAAGATGCTCAACCAACCGAGCCACCCAGGTGCCCCTCTTACCCTGGTTTAGACCCTCACTCCCAGGCTAAGAGTGGGAAGGACGTGCCTGGTGCTGATGCCTGATGGTGCTTCTGCAGTAAATTCACAGTTGCCACGATGATCTGATGCTTTTGTCTGTCTCATTGCTGACTTTGAAGCCGAATTGGGCCACTCTGTGAATCCTGTGTGCAGAAGAAGTCATGCTCCACTGGAGTACGGGGAGTAGCGACAGGACTCTTGTTCCAGCCAATGACGTCTATCCTGTGTCTGTACCGTCGGTCCTGCAGGGAAGAAGACAGGCGGTCGCGCAGGCTCACGCAGTCAGCTGGGACCACAGTGAGAAGGCGGCGGGCCAGGCTCATCTAAAGCTATCAGGGCCTCTTTTCCCGTTCAGCCCGCCCCTCAGCCCCTCTCCGGAACCTGCTCGGTGTTTTTCCCTCACAACTCACACAGCTGACCTGGCCTTCACCGCCTTTGTTCTTGACCTTGCTTCCTATTTGCTGGATCTTCTTTCCCCAGACCCTGAGCTCTGTCATCTCCTCCCCACTGGTCAGTTCCCCTGGACTCATGATTCCTCTCCTGGCTGATTACGTTATTCCAGCAGCTTCCCTGGACATAAGACAAACACATGGGGAAGAGGTTTGAAATCCTTGCTCCCGAGGGTCTGACAGATGGAGACAGACATTCTCACTTAGAGAAAGAGCGTACAGGCAAAGATTTTTTGGGTTTTTTTTTTTTTTTTTTTAAGTGAATGCACGGGCAGATGTAAGACCCACACAACGTTTTGGGCGGGTGTCCATGCCACAAAGGCTCACCGGGGAGAGTAGCAGCCGGATACCATGGCCAGCCCCACAGGGCCCTGCTGGCCGCTGTCCCTCCCTTCACCTGGCAGTCTCACCCTTCGAGAAGGTTCCAAGGTTCTCACAAGTAAAACACTTAACTGTAGCGACCCCCACTCTTCATTTGTCTCCTCCACAAACTGAGCTTTATGCCTGGTGACATTCGGTGTGTCTCACGGCCCAGTCAGAATAGAACGAGGTTGTGCTGTTATGCCGTTGTTCCCAAGGATGCCCCATTTCACTGGTTTCACAGATGTTTTGGTTGGATTGTATTTTTAGACTGCCTCGGCCAAAAACATCTTCGCAAACCAGCAGGTTCACGTCAGTGTCTCACTACGGACAATTTTCTGACTCCGTTTCGCACCCCATGCTGGGGCTCAGGCTCCCCAGCCCTGTGTGCTTCCGCCCCCCCATTAACATCAGTGGGGGCCTCAGCAGACAGATTGAGGCCAAGGGAAGGTGGGTGCCTCGGGCTGCACTGCGGGGCCGTGAGCGTTGCAGAGCGGGATGCTGGTCCCCTGGGAGAGTGCATTGCCAGCCCGATGCTAGCTTAGATGGCATTTACATCGAGATGTACTACATCTTGTTATCAAAGAAGGCAAGACACGACACTGAGCAGGAGATCACAGCCACAGTGAGCGTCTGAATCCTCGTCCTCTGCCTGCTATTGCCTGGGCGTTAAATCTGGCAGGAGGTCTGATCGGGTCCATGCAGGGAGGTGTGACAGTGACTTGTGTTGTGGGCCCATGGATGGAGGGAGGTTCTCCCTACGTGCCGAAACTGAAAGCTGTTTGGATTTCTGCGCCCTGGCTAGAGGATCCCTCCAGGAATTGGCAGAGGTCCTCAGGCCTAGCCCAATGTACGCTCCAGGGCCTGTCTGACTGAGGGCCTTACAAGACCCAATCCTGGAGGGAGGCCGCTCTGAGACCCATCTGTGAAACTCCATGGCTGAGAGTGTAGCAGAAGCCGACCTGGAGCCCAGTGGACGTGCAGGGCCCAGCAGCCTGATGTCTGGTGGGTACGCCGTCACCCAGTGGGAGCCTGACCACTGAATGCACAGTGCTGGTGGCTGCTGGGGTGCAGGTGTGATCCTACATCGTTGCTCAACCTGAATCAGGGTTTTGTGACTGTGGGGGGCTCTCTCCTGTGGTGAGTTCTGTAGAGGTGAGCTCCCGGCTCAGAGTCCACGGTGGCCCAGGTGACAGAGAAAAGCCCTCTCTCCTGGCTGGAAGGCAGAGAAGCAGAGGATGGAGGGAGGGGGCCCTTTTGCCTGTGGCCTGGCCACAGCTCCCCGAAATTCACATGGATTCGGTAGGCACTCCCATTTGCTGAGCTCCCCATTGGCAGGATGCGGTCCGGGTGTTAAAATGTTCTCACACGTTAGGGGACCACCCTCTGGGGGGAAAGGTGAAAGTGGAAATTCAGGCTAGACACTCCAGAGAGAGATTTCCTGGAGTTCCTTAACGGGTGGACACTCACTTTTGGGCCGATTATCCCTGCGCACAGGCGAGCTGGAGGTCTGATGAGTTTTAATGCAATTATGTAACGAAGTTGCCAGGGATTTTAGGGATTTTTAGGACCCACTCTGCACCCGAGATTCTGTATGGTCAGTCAGGGGCTGAGTGCACACTCTCCCTTCTGGGACCCCTGAGTTTAAGTCCCATCTCCCAGGTTTTTTGCTGTGGAGCCTGGGGCAAGTTACTTAACCTCTCGGAACTTCAGTTTCCTTACCCCTAAAATGGTATGAGAAGTAGCCTGGCTCATAGTAGATGCTGAGTAAATGGTGATTGCATTCCTTTCCCTCTCCTTTGAGTTGGCAAAGGCCCATGGGCAACACAATCCCTCCTGGTTTTCTACTGACTTGCATGGCACTAGGCTTTGTCAGTGCAAATCATTCTGTGCCGCTTTGTATGATGCCCTGTTCCGCGTGTAGCCGCCTCCTGCCCCACCAGCCAGCTCCAGGCTCACCAGATGAGGTGGGATATGAGACAAAGAGAAGGAGAGCTTCCAGTCTCTCTGACCTCAGTTAGAGTCTCGACCGTGCTGGTGCTTAGCTGCGTAATGTTAAGCATGTCCCCGAGTTCCCGAGCCCCAGCACTCTGGTCTGTGAAGCAGGATATTAATTCCTTCTTGGCAGGAATGTTGTAAATATCAAAGGCAGTGAAGTATCTGGCACATGGGAGGCATTTGATAATAATATCCTTGTTATTCAGAGCAATGTTCTCATGCCCTTAAATCATTCTCTTTAAATAATTAGAACAGCAGTTCTCAAAGTGTGGCTCCTGAGACAGTAGCCTCAGCATCTCCTGGAGCTCGTCAGAGACACAGATCCCTGGCCCCACCCGGGACTCCTGATTCAGAAGCCCTGGGGACAGGCAGCCTCCGCAATCTGCGTTCTGGGATTTGGACGCACCACCAAGTTGGAGAACCTCTGAGTTAGAAACATTTTTCAAAACATTGTCTTTCAAGGTCATTTCCTTTGCCTGCCTTGTGATGCCTGCCTGCTCCCGGGTGTGATCCAGGAGGATTTACAAATTTAAGAGCCATGGAGGCCAGTGCAGAGCCCTGAGTCCTGGGGCTGAGTAAACACCCACCTGAATACAGGAGAAGGGCTCCAGCACCCTCGAGCCCCTCCCCCCATCACAGACAAGGGCTTCTGCTCAGTGTTCCGGGCTTTGTTTTCCTCCATCACCCCCCACCCCCCGGGAAGAGCTGCCCCCTTCCTTCGCTGGGAGCAGAAGTGGGCAGGCCCTGTGCCATTCCATTCTCTTGTAGCCTGAGCACAGGCACTTGCTCTCATCTTGGCTCTACTTCCCAGGGCAAGGGCAGCCGGTGCCTCGTGGCTGGATGGGCCCGCGGTTACCCAGGTGTGCGGCTGGAGTATACTTCTTGAACGGACACGGCCATGGTGCCTAGACCAGTATGGTGCCTGGACCCAGATAGCGTTATTCGTCCCGCAGGGTGGCCCTGATTATAGGGAAACCGGATGACTTGGTGTGTCGCGTTCTGTCAAGCAGCCTTCCAGAGGGTGTGCTGATTCCTTTCCTGTGGTTTGTTATCCCGCTCATGGCATTACTGACTGTGGGCGCGTCCAAGAGCGTTCGACTCCGAGTTCTGGGACCTGAAGGTCTCCTGAATGACAGGCGCGCCATGAGGGGCCACGGAGCTTTCACAGCCTGGGATGGCATCTGTTCCAAGAATGGAACGTTTCCAATAGCTCCCCAGAGTTTTTCAAGGACACAGGTATCTGGTGTCCTAAATGGACCTGGCCTCAGTGGGAGTCTTTAAGGTTTCGCTTCCCTTTTCAGACGCAGTGTGGTTTTGCAGGGATGCAGATCTGGGTCTGATTCTGGCTCTGCTACTCACTAGCTGTGTGACCTGGGGAAAGTTAGTCAACAACTCTGAGCCTCAGTTCCCTTCTCTCTCCAATGGCCGTAAGAGTGCTTGTAGGGCTGTTGGGGATATTGCAAGAGATCTAGAGCAAGTTGCTTGCACGTGGTGGGGGATCCATAAACTATTGTTGTTTTGTTATTACCATGGAGTTTGCATCTGGGTGACGCCTTGGAAAAGTCAATATACCTTCCCCAGTGGAAAAATAACTTTGGAGGACCTATTTCAAAATTTTAACGGAAGAAAGATGTAAGAGTTTCCAGAAGTAGAAAGCAGAGGTCTTTCCAGGAACGTCTGAGCTTCTGGTTTCACTGTCCCTCATAAGGTGCCCCTCTGGTGAGTCCCCCACAGTGCTCCTCCTAGACACGGGGTGAGGGACATCCACCCCAAAGCAGGCCCTTGAGCCACAGTCCAGCCTGTCAGCAGATGGGGGACTGACTCAGGATGCTGGCGTGCTTGGCTGTCCATTCTCCTCTAGGAAACGTGTGTCGGCAGCCCTGTGACTGACAGCGGTGGAAGCCCTGGCCAGCGGAGCCAAGCGGAAGACCTGCTTCTTGACTTTTCACTGTGATCTCGCAGTCAGGTCACCTGAACGCTTTGGGGTGGATGGAGCCGTCCAGATGAAAGGCCGGGTGAGACCGGGTCTAGAGAGTTCTACATAGGAGGAAGCCACTGGAACAGCCACACCGCGAGGCCGACGGCTCCCACACAGGCCCGGCCGTGGGTGGGTGGGTGCAATTCCCCTGGGTGCTCAGCGAAGCAGGTGTTTTGAAGGCAGAATTAGTAATTAGGTAAATTCATTCAAACAGGCTATTCTTAAAGATGAAGAGCACAACAGAATAGGCTTGCAAATGCTTTCAGATTCTTTCCAGCACGGTGACAGTTTTTTAAAAATTTCATTGACACTTTTTCTTTTTGCATGATTTTTTTTATGGTAAAATACACTTAACATAAAATTTACCATTTGATCTATTTTTATTTTTATTTTTTTAATTAAAAAAATTTTTTTTTAAGATTTCATTTATTTATTTGACAGAGATCAGAAGTAGGCAGAGCAGCAGGCAGAGAGAGAGGAGGAAGCAGGCTCACTGCTGAGTATCTCGATCTCAGGACCCTGAGATCATGACTGGAGCTAAAGGCAGAGGCTTTAACCCACTGAGCTACCCAGGCACCACTTGATCCATTTAAAAAATATATATTTTATTTATTTATTTGACAGAGAGAGAGAGAGAGCGAGAGAGAGAGAAAGAGAGAGAGCACAAGTAAGGGGAAAGGCAGCAGAGGGAGAGAGAGAAACAGACTCTCTGCTGAGCAGGGAGTCCGATGCAGGGCTCGATCCCAGGACCCCGAGATCATGACCTGAGCTGAACGAAGGCAGATGCTTAACGACTGAGCCACCCAGGCCCACAGTTGAGCCATTTTCAAGCGTACAGTTATATGGCATCAGGCGTGTCCACACTGCCGTCCAGTCCTCAGCACCATCCGTCTCCAGAGCTTTTTTTAATCTTCCCAGACACTCTGCCCTCGTGAAGTACTCACCCCTCTCCCTGCTTCTCCCAACCCCTGGTAAGCACCATTTATTCCGCTGAAACTTTTGTAAAGACCAAAGGAAGGTTCTAGAAGAGAGTAGAAGGTGCTTCAGATAACCGCCTCCTTCAGTGGTGTATTCTGGAACCCCGTCTTCTCCATGGAGGAACGGTGACCCCTCGGACGGAGGCACAAACAAAGGCTTGAACGTAGGCGGAAATGTTTTGCCTCCTCGGGCAGCGGCGCCTGCCTGCGCTGTGCCCCTGCTGGAAAGGGCAGCCGCGTGTTTACTGACGATCGCTTGCAAAGAAGAAAGACTTGGAACGCAGCGCCGTCTTCCTGAGCTGCTGACAGCTGCTCTTCAGTGGAAATCTCAGTGGAAACAAAGAAATCCCGCAGCATTATTGAAACGTGCACATGAGAAGTGGCTTCCTTCCAGAGCGGGGCCGATCTGGGTACCCGGGATCTTCGGCCCAAGCCTCCCTCGAGGTCTCCGTTGCTCCCCGCGGCTATTGTTGTCGCAGCTGCAGGAAGGTCTGGTGCGCGTCCTGATCACTTCCACTCGCTGGGGGCCCCGGGCTTCCAGACTTCCAGGCTGTGTCGCCGTCCCTTCCGGGAGCGGGTGTCTTCAGCAGAAGCAGGCTCTCCCTTGTTGAGAAGGTTCTGGGCTTTCTCAGAATCCAGGGGCGGCCGCGGCCCACCCAGATTTCGGTGGAAAACCACCACAGCAGGAAGGGAGGAGGAATCTGGGGGCATTTAAGAGAAGCGGGCGTTTTCCTCGGCTGGGCATCATTGGTCTTCCTCTCTGTGGCATGTGTGACATGCGATTGGGCCTCTTTCGGGCCTGGGCACCGTGTGGCAGGGTCGCTCACCTCGCCTGGATGCTGACTCATTACGTGCCCTCCTGAGTCATTTCATGTCTCATTTTTTTTTTTCCATCCGCAAAGTGGGGCTAATAACACCACTATAAGACTCAAATGAGAAAACATATGTGAAAGTGATTTGAAAATTGTCAAGTGCTTTCCAAGTGAGGTGTGGCGGGCCTGGCGGTGTGCAGTGTTAGAGGTGTGGGTGGGGTGTCGAGCCCCTCGGCCCTCTGGCTGTGCCGTATCTCCTGGGCGAGGGCTCCCATGACATCCTTCCTCTGGTCATCCTGGCTCAAATGCCACTTCTTCCGGGATGTCCTCTGTCAGCCCCCAGGCACCTGGACTCCCACAGTGGCCACAGTGCTTTGGGGTTTCTTGTTTCACTGTCCGCCCTCATCCCCCCACAGACCATAGAGCCCATGAGGGCAGGTGCCCACATGGATCTCCCCTGTAGCAGCAGCTCCTCGAACACGGGCCATTCACTGACTTCCCCGCTTGGCCACTCGCTAGCTGTGTGACCTCAGTTTTCCTGTCTGGTGAGTGGGTATTTGTGTCCTCCTCTCGAGGCCGGAGTGAGGACTGACACAGCGGGTGTGGAGCCTGGGAGGTGCTCGGAGGGGAGGTCCTGGATCCTGTCGTGTTCAGTCCACGGAGGCAGCCTCCTGGGGGACTTTCCTCGTACCTGATTTACGGCCATGGCCGAGCATGTTCCACTCCAGCCTCATCGCAGATGCATCCTCGATCCCGCCCGTGTTCAAACCGAGCAACCTCGGGGCTAAATTCTTTGGACCCATGTTTACTTATGTCACCAGATTGAGCAATGGGTTTGTGACATTCCTTTTCGGGACAAGGACACTCTCACGTATGTTTTCTCATCCTGATGCTCATATTCCCCTGCAAAAGGCCCAGCTGAACAGTGAAATACCACATGTCCAGGATTTCCAGGGGCAGGATAGCCCGACTCGGCCCATTCTTTATCTTTCCAGCGGACTTTGTTTGAGGCACAACTTATACACAATAAAACATGCGGAACACGCAGTGACGGCACAGCTCACTGAACGGTTGCGTTTGCTCGCGTGTGTGTGACCACCTCCCAGGTCGCGCTAGAGAGCATGTCGCCATCCCAGCAAGTTTCTTCCTACTCCTTGGCAGGAGCCAGCCCGCTGCCCACCTGACGGCCCCCACTTCTCGAGTTGGATCCCCTTAGGTTAGTTTGGCCTGTTCTTGAACTCTGCGTCGCGGGGATCCCGTAGTCACACTTGTTTGTGCCCAGCGGGTGCGTCACTCATGGGGCACGGCCGCTCACGTTGTTACACGGAGCCTAGTCCGGCGGGCACACCTCCACCCCCTCCTACCTCAGCTCCCTTCCCAGCGAGCCCCCCTCCCGGCCCCGCTCTCATGCCAGCCCTCCAGTCTTCGCTCGCCTGCAGGCTGGAATCTGGCAGTGGCCCTGCTGGGCGTGACCCCGGGGAGGGCTCAACAGCCATGCGTGGCTGATGGTGCCCCAGTGATGGGTTCCCCTGCAGAGTGTGGCTCAAAGAGCAAGGGCAGGGGCTTTTCTTGGCTCCAGGAAGGGGAGCCAAGGGCCTGGAGTCTGGAGAGGCAGACTGGCGATGAATGGGAACGCTAGCTCTATGACCTTGAGAAAAGCATCCGACCTTCCTAGGTCTCTCTCCGTGTTCTCTTTCCCAAAATGAAAAGGCTGTTGGGCTAGAGATTCGCGCAGGTTCCCTGTGATCCAGAGTCCATGATCCTGAGTCGTCCCTACACAATTTCATCTGTACCTCCTCTGTACAGGTGTGCTTCCCAAGTGAAGTGTCCACTGAGTGTATGTGTGTGTGTATGTGTGTGTGTGTGTTCATCCCATCTTGAAGCTCGACATTCCTGCAGATCTCATTTATTTTATACTCCAGCAGGGATTCTGGGCTTGTGGAGGGCTGGTCTCCTTGTACTGATGGATGAGGGGCTTTTTTTTTTCTCCCAGCTGACCTCAGGGGCTTGCCCCTACTCTCAGGCAAAGGGCTATCTGGTGGTCCTCTCTATAGAAGTTTCCAGAAATGGATGAAAGGACAGTTATGTTTGGAGAGTATTTTGATGTCTCGGTTCAGTAGTTTTTAGAAGGCCTTTAGACTCCGAAAAAATCTGTATTTTGGGATTCAGTTCAAAATGGGCCTCGGACTCCATGGTGTAATGGTGATTCAACTGTCAGCTGTGGGGCAGCTCCCTGGCCACGATGCTCCGTTTCCCATCTGTAAAATGGGTGAATAATCCTTGCTTTATCTTGCAGGATTGTTACCAGCATCCAATAGAACACAGGCCAGAGATGAGGCATTGTTCCAGTGAATCTGAGGGGTAGGCCGGTGGGTTTGGTGAAGAGTCTGGCTGGAAAGTGAACTGATTCTCGTTTTTATGTCCTGGTTTGGTTGGAGCCCATGATTTCAGTTCTTCCTAGCTATCTTTCTGCCTTTCCTTACCTCTGCGCTCTTCTCCTGAATACCACTCCTCTCTCTTACCTCTCCTGCTACAGGGTGCGTTCGAGTGAGCCCTCCTCTCTCTCTGCCTTTAGACGCCCGCTTATCCCTCAAAGGAAAAGCCTGAGTCCAGCTTAGGGGGGCGTACAGGTGTGCCGGGGCCTGCTGACCTAGACACGTGGGCTTCTATTGCTACCTGCTGGCGTGGGATATTTAGAACGATGTCATATCAATGCTCGGCAAGACTTTGATTTCTTTCTTTCTTTCTTTCTTCCTTTCTTTCTTTCTTTCTTTCTTTCTTTTAAGGTTTTATTTATTTGACAGAGAGACACAGTGAGAGAGGGAACACAAGCAGGGGGAGTGGGAGAGGAAGAAGCAGTCCTCCCGCTGAGCTGGGAGCCTAATGTGGGACTTGATTCCAGGACCCTGGGAGCATGACCTGAGCTGAAGGCAGTTGCTTAATGACTGAGCCACCCAGGGACCCAGGACATCCATTTCTTAAGTGAGACCTGAACGCACTGCCGCTGGAGAGGATGAATCCCCTGCCCCAGGTCCCCGGACGCTGAGCTCTGATTCCCCTTTACATTAGCTCTTTCAACCTGCTGTGTCCAGTGGCTCTACACTCCTTTAGGTGGGTTTTCTTTGTGTTAGGCTCTTTGAGGACCTGGCCCAAGCCTCACACAGGTACTCAATATTTATTTTTGATCAGATCGGAGAGTTAATAAATATTTGTTTCCGTTAATGGAAGTCGGAAGGAACAGATACATCAAGCAACGTGTTCTTGCATGTGAACAATCTGTGACTACACCTGGCTTTTGGTGCCAAGGTTGGGAAACCTCCCAACACTGCCCCCCGCCACCCCCACCTTTCCTGGGGGTGCCTTCTGCCATTACTTGTGGCTGAGAAGGTCCCAGCCAACAGGGGGCAGAGGTGAAGGGGTAGAGGTCCATCCTGGGTTTCTTCCTTCGTCTCCCATGCTCTGAGCATCCTTGAAACATTACCTGCAGGTTACTGGAGCTTTAAATTGAAATGTCAACCCCCTCTTTGTCCATACTTACTGTGCCGGCCCCGAGGGACAGAAGGTGCCACTTTCATCGTGGGGGACATCCTTCCATTACGTCTGCTGTGGGTGATTTCACCCAAGTGGCATCTGCTAGGCCGGTGATGGGCTCACAGGTAACGAGTCCTGGGATCTTTACCCTTCTATTATGTCACTGGGTTCCCAACTTCCCAGAATTGAGACGCAAGCACAGCACAGGGGGAGCTTTTCGGAGTTCAGCTTCACCTCCAGCTTCTCGGTGAACATGCAGAGCCCGACGCCCTGGAGCCTCCCTGTGCTGGGTCATTGGCTGAAGCTGAAAACAAGAGCATTGCTGTAGAGGAGCTAGGGCTGTGGGAGACATCCTCTTTCCAGAAGATCGAATGCAGAGGGACCCCCCTTTCTCTTTCCAGTGTGCGGTGCTGCCTGCGTTTCTCGGCTGTGCCCACCTCTGTGAGCCAGGCAGCTTGGCCCGACATCTCTTGGCATTGGGCAGGGGGATGGTGCTTTGGGTCTCCCCACATCCCAGCTGTCAGGCACCAAACTGCTGGACTCGTTCATAACATGAGCCCTGGTTACTCCGTCTTCATAGATCCAGATTCGACGTGGTGCTTTTCGTTGACTTACAGTAGAGATACAATCCCAAACCCGGAGGAAGGTGACAAGGGTTATTTCATAGCCTCCTTCAAAAGAGCTGGGATTGCCCTTCCAGTGATAAGTGAGGTAAGTTATAAGTGTTCCCCCCAAACTAATTTCCAGAAATAGTGGAGCTTTTTCACAGTCAAGATTGCCTCAAGGCCAAGGTCCACTGGAAGTTCAGATGTGGTACTTTCCCCACAAGGGAGCCATCTAACAATTACTATGGCTCTCTGAGGCTCCCCCTGCTCCCAGGTTGCTGCAAGGCCTGGACTGTCTCCAGGGACAGTAATAACGTTGAACGTTCTAGGTAAAGCTGGGGTCCTCTGTGCTCCTGGTCATCCAAGAGGTCACAGGCAGTGGGAAAGAGGAAGGAGCCCTAACTTCAGTCAGGGTTCACCTACCCTGCCCTCTGGGCTGCTGACCCTCAGCACTGGGGCGTTTGGTCCCCAGTGCCATGGAGCCGGTGAGTGTGATCAGTCATAGACAAGCTCCACTTTCCCTCCTATACCCCACTTAGCCTGTCCCTTTTAGGGGGACACATCCATGGGGACATGGCTCTGTATCCAGAGGTGTCAAGTCTGAGAGAACTCAGGATGTCAGACCAGCTGCTCCAACCTCCCTCTGCTTCTTAGGAGGGCCTCTCCTGGTCTGTTCATCTCCTTTTATTTATGACGAATGGGATCCTCTTGGGACATTGGCCACTCCATGGGTATCATGCAGTTTGGGCTGCCATAACAACAGATACTTAAAACATCTTAAAACAGCAGATACTTATTTCTTATGGTTCTGGAGCCTGGGAAGTCCAAGGTCAAAACACTAGCAGATTCAGTATCTGGTGAGGACCTGCTTCTGGGTTCATAGACGGCCATCCTCTCGCTCTGTCCTCAAGTTGCAGAGAGAAAGGAAGCAAACTCTTATGCCTCTGGGCACTAATCCTCTGGGGAGGGCCCCACCCTCATAACCTAATCACCTCCCAAAGACTCCACCTCCTAATGTCATCACACTGGGGATTAGGGTTTCAATATATGAACTTCGTGGGGGGACACAAACATTCAGTTCAGAATATCATGGGGCAGGTACATAGGTGTGGAGCTCCTCTCCAGAGCTCTCTGCCTCAGAAAGGGTGGCCTTCTATAGGGCCAGCAATCATTAGGGTTTACCTCTAAGAGAGGCTGTTTGCTCTGACCCATGAGAACGAAGCCAAGGATACCAGTCCATTCAACGGTCAGCTAAGCACAATCCCAACAGTCATTGCTTGGTCCATTGACTGTTCTGAGGGCTGGCCTAATGCTGGCCCAGCCCCCGGGATTGTGTGTGTGTGTCTCCTTGGGGTATGTGGTTGGTATTCTTTAGTCTTTCCTGGGACCCTCCTCAGGTCAGAGGTCTCCTGGAAGGCTAGTCTGGTTCCTGGAGGAGTCTAGTTGTGTATATGTAAATTCCTCCGTATGTTCAAAGATGTTTATTAAATAATTGCAACATGCTAGGCTCTTGGGGAGTAAGATAAAAAATAAATGTGGTCTAAGCCTTTGTATAACTCATAGTCTTATAGAGACTATAGGCAAAGAAACAGGTGTATTAGCTAGCTATCACTGTGTAACAAAGCCCTCCAGAAGTACCAGTAGTGAATGACAATAAGCATCTTCAGGGATTTGTGGGTTAAATGGGATGGTTGAGTTTCAGGCTGTAGGTCTGTGAGGGTTAGTTGGGCTGCTCTTATTCCATGGTTGTTTATCCCAGGTCCCAGACTAAGGGGCCACAGTGACCTGGCAGTAGCTCTTCTTTTGATAATGACGGAGCAACAAAAGAGCAAGTGGAAACACACAAAACTCTCAAGACCCAGGTCTGGAATTGGCACATGGCCTTTCTATCCACATAACTGTGGCCAAAACAAGTCACATGGTCAAGTCCAAGGGGTGGGCAAGGTTATTCCTCAATGGCAAGGCTACACGCATAAGGGGAGAAGAACAGGGCTGATGGTGCAATCCACTGTACCATGGGCAACTCCCATAGGCATAGACTTTTGGGGGCCATGATAGGGCCTGGAGGACAGTGATTGGGGCACTGGCCCAGGGCAGCTGGAGGCCACAGGTCTATGCCGCCATTAATTATATTAGTTTTCTGGGAGAGATTAGCAGGTTCTCCATGCAGGGTCTGGAGAGGTGCTGGTTCCTGGCTTTGGGGACTCTATGTGGCTGTGGCTCAGCTAACTCCAGTGTCCAGAGCATGCATGGGCATGAGGTTGACCATTCTTTGAGGGATCAGTAAGTGGCAGGGAGGGGGCCACTGAGGCCCTGCTGGGCCTGTTCTTGCTCTAGGAAGGGCAGGCCCATCTCTATGGCCGAGGCCCGCGACCGTCTGATGTCTACGCTTTGAGCATAGCCCAGGATGTGGCAGTGAGCAGCAGGCCGTGTGTCCGGGCAGGCTCTTCCCTCAAGCCCTTTGGCAGCATCAGGCCTCTTCGAGTGTGGCACTAGAGGCTTCCGTCCCTCCTGCACAGCTCCCCTTCCTGCCGTGGAGCCATGCATGTGGCATTCTCCAGAATCAGTGTGTCTCTCCCTGCCTCCCGGCCGAGGCCACGCTTGTCTTTGCCCTGACTTCTCCCGGAGTCTCCTGACAGGTCCCTCCTCTCCTACCCTTGTCCCTCTTCCATTTCTGCTAGATACAACCCCCACGTGAACTCCCTCCCGTGTAACTCGGAACACGCCATTCTCCGCCTCACCCCTTCTGGGGCTTCCCATCGCGCCAAGGAGACAACCCTGCTTTTTAGGCAGACTCTGGGATGTTGTGGCTCTTTGACAACAACGCTAAGGCATCATTTGTCTCTTCTGCCTTTGCTCTCCCACGAGCATGCGGTGGATTTTCCCACCCACTTCACGACAGGGCGACACAGTGGTTTCAGAAGCAGAAACGAGAATTTGGTCCCGGGGCTCAGCACTCAGGAGGTTCACGAAACCGTGAAACGCTGCCGCTCTTCCTGCTAGCTTGGTTTACACTCCTCTTCCGCCAAAATATGGTGTTTGTGTTAGCACGTGGGAAGTTATTATTATTGTTTGTAAGCGAATTAATAAATATTAAAATTGTTTCAGTTTCAGTTCCAAGACAGTACATTTGATAGACATAAGCTGCATAAACAGAAGCCCTTTGGGGATTTCGATCATAGAAATTTTAAAAAGAAGATTTTATTTTATTTGATTCAGAAAGAGAGAGAATGAGTAGGGGGCAGAACAGAGGGAGAGGGAGAAGCAGGCACCCTCCTAAGCAGGGAGCCCGATGTGGGGCTTGATTCCAGGACGCCGGGATCATGACCTGAGCTGAAGGCAGATAGCTAACCAACTAAGCCACCCAAGTACCCTGATAACAGAATTTTTAAAAAAGATTTTATTTATTTATTTGGGAGAGAGAGAGAGAGAGAAAACATAAGAATGGGAAGAGGCAGAGGGTGAGGGAGAAGCAGGCTCCCCACTTAATGAGGGTCCTGACATGGGGCTTGATCCCAGGACCCTGGGATCATGACCTGAGCCAAAGGCAGATGCTTAATGGACTGAGCTACCCAGGCACTCTAATAATAGAAATTTTTAAGGGCTGTAAAAGGTTCCTGAAACAAAAGGTTTGAGAACCTCGGGGATGGAGTATTTCTGAAACCTCTTTGACCCAGACTCCCCCTCCCTCACCCCTTTCAGGTCAGGAAGCCGCTGTTAGCACCTGTTGCTGTCTGGTTCCATTCGGCAGCCCTGGGACCGCCAATGCTATGGGGCAGGAAGGGGCGTCATGTCTTAGAGGATAGGGTTCAGGACAGATTTGGCTAACCTCGGTTCACGCCTAGTAGCTGTGTGACTCTGGGCACGTGACCTAACCTTCCAGGCCAGTCTTGTCACCTGTATGCTGACAGTGACAACAGTACTCACCACCAGTAGTACCTATACTTCAGGACTGCTGGGAAAGATACAGGATCACGGACTATGGGCACCAGATACGTAGCAAGCAGCTAGCAAGTCCTTGCTAATGTCACTACTCCATAATCATACAACTGCTACAGTTGTGTCTTTTTTTTTAAAGATTTTATTTATTCATTTGACAGACAGAGATCACAAGCAGGCAGAGAGGCAGGTGGAGAGAGAGGAGGAAGCAGGCTCCCCGAAGAGCAGAGTGCCCGACACAGGGCTCGATCCCAGGACCCCGAGATCATGACCTGAGCTGAGAAGGCAGAAGCTTTAACCCACAGAGCCACCCAGGCACCCCTACAGCTGTGTCTTAATTACAAAAAACAACAAGAACAAAAGAAGCATGAGACTAAGTCTAGGAGGAATGGAGGAAGAATTTACTGGGCATGTGAGGAGAGAGGAAGACAGAGGTATCGAGGAGAAATGGCTTCTCTGGGGTATGGCCTCGAAGCCCCGCCTCAAAAGGCTAGAGGTGGGTTTTCCCAGCGGGAGCCCTGTGGCTCACGAGGAGGGGGTCTCTCCTTAGCCAGTCCATGGCAGGTGGGATCTCCAGGGAGAGTAACTTGGGGACGCTTGTTTGCTCAGTCCAAGCCTTTGGGGGGACCAGGAGTGTGTGATGGGCCTGGCCTCACTGGAGGGCGCTCTGGCTGCCACATCCGAAAGGCCAGATACAAAGCCAGTTCTGTCTCTGTCCTGCGTGGAGCACATCTGTCCCCTCTCCCTTTGCTGGCCGCTCCCTGCTGTCTGTTTCCGAGTAACTGCTTCTTTGGCTGGTCGAGTGAAACTAAGACAGCTTTGACCTTGGTGTATTTATAGCCAGGAAGTAGGAAAGCATCATGAGTAAAACCAGAGCAGGGAAACCATATGAAGTCCCCCAGGGAATGGCAGAGTCTGTGTGAAGTGTGAGTGTGTGTGTCTGAGAGAGAGAGAGAATAGATTTGAATATGTGTGTGTGTGTGTGTGTGTGTGAACAATTTGGTCAAAGGCATGATTATTTCCAGAAGGAAGCCTGATTGGCTAGGTCAACTTAAAAAGACCAGCATTTCCTCCCTTATCTGAACTTAGTTTCACCACCTGTAAAATGGGCCCGGTGCTTGTGTGTGGGAGTCACAAATTTATAAATGGTTGCAGACATAAAGTGCTCCAGAAGGCATTTTGTTCCCTCTACAGTCCAATAAGAAAAACCACAAAATTGCTGGCCGAGGAGGGAAAAAAATGTCCAGACATCAGCAGTTCAACTATCTGTGGCATCCTAACCCTTCAAGTTTCTCTTGTCATGGTGTGGTAACCACAGAGGACAATCAGCCCGAGGGACGGGGAGCTTCAGTCTGTCTGGCATATGACGTCCTTGGCTCCAAGTGCCTCTCCTCAGACTGAAGCCACTTCTAGGACTTGGGAGCCACCACCAGGGGCAGCCCTGGGTGAGGGGGGCTGCTATGGCAGAGGTACGCTTCAGATAAAAATGGGGCAGGAGAATTGTGGAGGAGGAAAAATGTTCCTCCAGGGGAGCAAAACAGAGTTGCGTCCCTCCTGGGTGATGGCCGTGGGCACACCTGGGCCTGGCGCCTTCTGATCTTTGTTCTGTTATCTTGACAGCCGCGTCCCCTTTGGCAGCCGCAAAATAGGGGATAACATCTGTGTTAGATGATCTCTAAAGGGAGTGAGCCACCTTGAAATGACCTCAGTGGTGAGGTCGTGCAGCTAGATGGCAGGTCTGTGGAGGGGCCCCATGGCCTAGAGGTAGGGGGACCATCAACTTTCTCATGTAAGGTGGGACCTTTTTTGAGAACGAAAGGAGAGGCTACTAGTAATTACTGTGGGTAATGGGGGTAAACTGGGATGGTCTGGGTAGAGGAGACATATGGTCACTTCCTTGGAGGCCATGAGAGCCTGGTGGAGGAAATTAGCCCATGGGGTTTCCCAGGGAAGGGTGGCCAGGCCACTGCACGAGGGTATAGGAGGGTATAGGGTAAGGGGAGAAAAAGTCCCACCGTTTCTCCCGGAAGAGTGTTGGCCAATGGCAGCTGTGTGAGAAAATGGTTCCTCTGCTGCTGGAGGGACCCTCTCTGGAGGTCTGGAGACCAAACTGGAGTCATCCTCATGCTCCTTCTTCCTGGGTATTATACTTTCCAGAATCTCAAGCCCCAATGTCAGGACCCCAAGCGACCTTCCAAGGAGGGGTGGGGCAGATTACCACTTGAGAGGTGAGGGACTTGAGGAGCAGATGGGCCCAAAGCCCTCGGCCTGCGGGGAGGAATTCGTTTCCCAGCATCTGCTGAGGGAATGTTCGATCCACCACGCTACCGACCAGGAAAATGGCTAAGGTCCGAGTTTCTGACAGTGCCTTTCTACCCAACTGGTGACCTTCAGGGTGGTGTGGGGAATGAGGGAAGGAGGAGCCTGCCATGCTGTGGGACAGAGAAGATCCTCTGGGTGGAGAAGGGGAGCTTGGGAGCCTGTCTGGATGTGCGGCCAAGCCTCCATCCGGGTCTCTGTGTCTTTGTGGCTTCACAGGACCAGCTGTGCCCAGGGCATTGTGACAGGCAAGGTGACAGAGGCTGTGAACCGCCAAGTCCTCCAAGGACAGTGACTCACTGCTCCTGGAGTTTGGTGGAATGGCAGACAGTTGGAGCTGAAAGTGGCCTTGGTGTTCATGTCCTCCCAACTCCCTTATCCGAAAGATGGAGAACCAGATGTCCATAGTGGGAGGAGGAGGCAACGTGGCTACCCCACGCCGGGCCTCTCACTCGCATGCCTCTCAGTTAATCTGCAAAGCCCTCCGGGAAAGGAAATACAATCTGAGGTTAGCTCTGTCGTCCAAACGACTAGGTAGGGAGGCGGGATTTGAACCCAGTCTCAGGCTGACTCTGAAAGCCACATTCTTTGTAACCAGATGGCATCCCCTCTCCCCAGGGCTTTGTCGGGAAGAGGTCAAGCCCAGCTGAAAGTATGCTGATCCCCATCTCAGCCTTTTTTTAGGCCAGCTCGCATTGTAAGTATTTTCTCTTTGATTTTGCAACCCATGGCAGTTAGTGACTGGAGCTGCAAAGGGAAGATAAGCTTGCAAGAGAGGAACCTCCCATCTGGCCCTTGTGAACCGAGGGCAATTTCCGAGTGATTCTCAGGCTGTCAAATGCAATGACCCCATGAGGAGAACACTGAGCCACTCCGTAGATATGACCCAGGTTCACTTTTCCATGATCTCAGCAGAACAGGATAAGCCAGAAACATCAGGCTCAGCGATGAGGGAGGATGTTGTGGCAGGTCCCGAAAACCCACCCTGCCCCAGCAGAAGGATCCAGATGGGAGTGGGTGGGTGGGTGGGAAGAGTTGGGCAGGGGTGGTTGGGGGAGGGGAGATGCAGTGGATGCATCACTGGGCAGGTGTAGGGGACGGGAGAGGCAGGTGGGCTCTGTGTGGTCCCCTCTGGTCTGCTCTCTCCAGAGATGCTGACCAATCCACAGAAGGAAGGATGATGGGAACTGCATTCCCAAGAAGACAGTGAGTCTTATGTGGGGCTGGTGGTCTTTGTAGAGGGAGCCCTGAGCCAGCAGGAGGGGCAATTACGCAAGCTGTGATGGTTGCGGAGACTGTCCTAGAGGCAAGGGTCAGCCCAGTGAGAATAAACAAGTTGTTTTGGAAAATTTTCTGGCGCCCTCCCCCTCAGCCTCCATTCAGGGGCCAGAATTTCCCGCCTCTTTTGCCTTATTTCTTGATCAGCACTTACCACATCCTTGAGAAACAGGTCAACACACAGGTGGCCCTTTTAACCCGAGGGGCCTGATCCACACAGGGGCACCCTAGCCACTGCTGGCCCTTCCTGCCCCAGGGACTCTGCTGGGCTGGTCCCCGCCCCTCCCCAACGACGGTCCCGTTTCCACCTGTGAGATACTGCTCGCCTTTCAAGACTCTGCTGAAAGTGTCTTTTCTGTGCCTGCCGCCTCCCTCCCCCCAATATTTATTTATTTATTTATTTATTTATTTATTTATTTGTTTGTTTGTTTTTAAGATTTTATTTATTTATTTGACAGACAGAGATCACAAGGGGACAGAGAAGCAGGCAGAGAGAGAGGAGGAAGCAGGCTCCCCTCTGAGCAGAGAGCCCGATTTGGGGCTTGATCCCAGGACCCTGAGATCATGACCTGAGCTGAAGGCAGCGGCTTAACCCACTGAACCACCCAGGCGCCCCTACTCCCCCCCTCCCCATTTTTAACCTTTCTGCAGGAGGAGCCTTTCAAACATGCCCCAAACTGGGGAGCAGAGTATGGTGGGCACTACCCACGTGTCATCCGGAATCAAGACTCAGCCACACTCGCTTCATCTCTCTCTCTCTCTCTCCATGAATTTTTTATAGCATCGTGTCATTTCACTTCGGCACGCTAGACTTTGCATCTCTAAAAAAGACGGACATTTTCAGATATAACAATGTCATGGTTATGGACCTAAAAATTACCGCCAATTCCTTGCTATCATCCAATACCTGACCCATACTGAGATTCCAATTGTCCCCCCCCCTTTTTTTTTTAAACAGTTGATGTCTTTGAATCAAGTCTACCATTTGATTCAGTTGAGGTTTTGAAAGAATGGTGCCAATTGTTCTGCACGACTCCCACACGTGGCTTCTGCCTCTGTCTTCCCATTTATGCTTGTCTTACAGCCCTTATTACAGGCACCCTCAATTATGCCACCGCTGCCCCGGCCTTAGGTCCCTCCACAGCATGAGCTTTTTGAGAGCAGGTGTGATGGATACTCTTCATGTGTGTGTCGCGCACGTCCGACGCGGTGCTTTGTGCATAGTAAGCGTCCCATCGATGTTCCAACACATTACCGCCTCGAGTGAATTTTCTCTTTGCCACTTGAAACTTCAAAGTCTTCGGATTTTGGAACCCCCATGGCTGGGAGTGATCTTTGGCTCCAGAGGGGTTTGTACCCAGAGGGAGGGCAGATCAGATGACCTTGTAGACTCAGCGTGACTCTGCAGTTTTGGGGATCCATCCAGAGACTGGCTGATGCCAGACGTTGACTTCGTCCTCCAACCTTGCTCTGGGGTTTATCAACATCCGTATGGTTAAATTCCATAAGCTGGCATGATCTGAGGAGAGAAATTAGGGCATGACTTCTTGCCGTCAATTTTTACAGCTTGGCAAGGGACAGAAAGGTTATCCCTTGACCTCCCCGTGTTGCTCTGTCATTGAGTGAGGTTGCCTGGAGCGAGGGCCTGGCGTGTTTGGGTGGTGGCTTGTCCTGCCCCTCTCCTTGCTTTCTGACCCAATTCCCTGATCTCACAACCCTTGACTTGTTTATTTCTAGAGGTGTAATACATATGCTGTATTGAGAGTGAATGAGAAAATATGGCTTGGATCATGGAATTCAGCTCTATGATTCATTGGTTCGACAAGCTGGGTTTTTTGTTTTGTTTTGTTTTGTTTTCTTTGGCAAGTCTACCACCTGCCAGGCCTTGCCTGTGTGGGTTCTGGGAGTCCACAGGGGGCCAAGGCCCGTTTTACCAGCTATAGAAGAAGGAAGGTTGGACAGCCATGTCAGACTGCTGGTGTACCAGAGGGCTTCCTGGAGGACGCAGCTTCTCAACTGAGCCTTGAAGGATGCATAGGAATTTGCAGGGAGAAGGTGAAGAGGGAAGAACATTGCAGACATAGTCCAGGGATACAGAATAATATATGGAAAGGGAAATTGTATTTACTCGGTATTTTTTTTTTTTACCCTGTATTTTCAGAGACATTTGCAATGTCATTTAAACTTCTCACATGATTAAAAAAAAAATAGGCCTTGGAGAGGTTAAAAGATTTGTCCAAGGGGAGGAAGAGAATTAGAATTATGTCCGCAGATTCTCTGAGAAGCAGGTCAGCGTCCCAACTTTACTCTATGCCCATGTGGACACTCATTCCTCCATGAAGTAACTCTAAAAGTCTCGTTTGTGCTAGTCATAGAAGATCCAGGCCCGGTTCAGGGAGCACACAGTTGCTGCATTCCAGAAGGAGCCATCAGGCCTGGTCTACATGTGAGTAGAATCATCTACAGCCTGTTCACAACACCCCTGTGGTCCTCAGGACTGGGCACCAAGGGCAACAAGCCTTATCTCAGAGAAAGTTTCTCTTCCTGAAGTAGACACAGACTGTTTTATGCTGGCTTCCTGACAAGCTAGAAACACCAGACCACTGACCAAACAGGGTTATTTGGTGGTTTATATATTATATGAGAACCATCGTGTTTTATTATATATATATGTGAAATGATCAGAAATGCAGTTAATCTAGACCCAATCTTAGGGAAAACCAAGATTTTTCTTTTCTTTTTCTTGTCAGACGATTTTTTTAAAAAAAGTCTCTGGAAACTTAGAAGTGTTCTTCTAGAACAGTTCAATGAGCTGTTAAAAAACCTCTTGACCCTGAGGTACTTGGCCCTGAGGTGATCACCATGGCAGCAAGCACTTTGAAGACTCTCTGAGAGGAAGTAAGGGAACTAACAGTGACCCACACCCACCACACATCAGACACTATTCTAGACACTTCCAAAAGCTGTTCTGTTTAATTTTCGTTAATGAGCCCTACCTGATATAGTCACACAGTGGTTATTAGCCCAGTTTTCACCTGTGAGGGAACCAAAATTCTGACAGGTTAAATAACTTGCCAGTGTTACAGAATAAGGAGGAAAATTAGCATTCTGACCCCGAAGTCTCCTCTTCCCTCAGCACCATGATTACATTTCACACATGAGAGCGGATGCCCAAGACTGAGCTCTCAGGTCAGACCGTCTGGGTTTGAACCCAGCCTCCAGCAAATTACTCACTCTGGGCAAGCTACTTAGCTCCTTTTCCTCAGCTTTCCTCGTCGTGAATGGGGAAATAATGGTACCTTCCTCACAGGAAAGGTTCAAGGGGTTAACCCAGCTAAAAATCCTCAAAACAGTGCTTGGCACCAATAACCACCTCATGAAGGTTAACTCCTCACGTAGGGACCTTTGCTTGAAATCGAGGTTGCCTCTTGCCTTGGCCTGACTTATCTGAGAAGAGGACAGGGTGTTGGCCTATCTTCGAGGGCAGCAGACGGGGCCCCAGCTGAACTGTTAGGGAACCTGTGGGTCAACCAGGACGGGGCTTCTGCCTGCTTCCCTGCCCGGGAAACCCTCGCTGGTATGAAGGGGGTCCCAGAGTCCCCGAGGAGATGGGCTGCTCCTGCTGCACCAGATCCCTCTGCTAGACTGGACACAGAAAAGCACACAGTTTGGGAGAAGAAGGCTCCAGAAATTAACTAAAGGCTGAAACCCATCTGTGAATTCAGTGACGCCGCAGGTTCCTGAAGGTGCTTCCAGGGGAATCAAAGCGGGGGGCAAGCCTCCACCTGCAGAGGCAGGTCAAAACCTAGCCCAGAGTGTGCAAAACAAGGCCCATATCCAAAGCCGACTTGCCTGGGCATCAGTGGCGAGAGTGTCATCTCGTCTGCTGGGGGGCATGCGGGTGCCCACATAGCCCAGGGACGACAGTCAGAGAGTGGCTCGGCTGAAAGCGCCGGGCACGACCCATGGGGCAGGCAGATGAGGCGCTAGGGTCCGGCCAGGTGGTGCCGAGGGAGTGGGTCCAAGCAGGGAAGTGGATGGCGCTGGGCATGTCGGGGGATTTGTGGAGCCATGTGCTGAGGGGACAAAGAGTACCCAGCGGGGCAGTGGGGGAGGCCTCTGAAGACCAGCAAAGCCAAGGGGGAGACCATGAGGGCAGGGCTGGACCCCAGGATGGGACTTCGGGTCCACAGCCGAGGGGGCTGGCGCTGGGGTGGTTGGTCGTTCCTGCTGTGGCAGGCGCAGGGGGTTCCGGGGGAGAGAGGACTGGCTGCTGTGGCAATGTGGCACGCGAAGGGCACTGTGCGCTCAGGGGAAGAGGCCAGGCCCTCGGTTTCCCTTCTCGCAATGGGCATCATGCTGTCTGCTTTACGGGGCCGAGTATAGACATCACAAACGCCTCCTGCGTAGGGGCCCGAGGACCCGCAGGGTGCGGTGAGGTCGACGGCCCTCTCCAGCCCTCTCCCCGCACCCCAATTACTTCTACCCCCTCCCTTCACATCCCCGAATCTTGTTGGTCTCCTCTGCAAAATGGGATAAAAATGACCACCTTCTCTCATTGTGCCTGCGAATTCCCGGAGCCTGATTTCCCCTTGAAGGCAAGAACTCCGCGTTTGAGTCAGGCCCGTGTTTCCCGGCTGTCCCCACCAGCCTCTGTCGCATGGAAAAAGCAGCAGGCTCCTCGCCGCTGGGTACTGTGCGGGTCCCAGTGTCCCTCAGTGTCTCCTCAGGTCTCCCCGCTTGGACAAATGGCTAATGGTTAAACAAGGTAATGGTGATATATGCAGACCCCCCGATCCGTGTGCAAGGCGGTGGCGTTAATGGCTATCTTGGAGGTGACATTCCATTAGAGGTGATTGGACTTAATTTTAATGGCAGGATGACTTACCGTTTCATCATCCTCTCCTGGGCCTGAAGGTCAGTGGGAAAACTTTCTTTCCTCTAGGAATTACACTTTAAAATCCACTTTAACACCATGCCGGTCTTGGTTAATGCTAAAATACTGAACTGTAAGGGTAGAGGCACACCTCTGCGCAGGCAGGTGTGTTTGTTGGTGTGGGTCTCTTGGTTCTGTGGCCCTGGAGCCAGAGACGGCACAGGGTTGAACGCTGACTCCACCACTCGCTGGCTGGGTGGCCTCGGACAACTTACCTAACGTCTCTGTGCTTCCTAGCGTTGGTGTGAGGATTCCACAACGTGGTGTGTGGATAGTGGTTACAGCAGTGCCTGAAACACGGACTTGCCATGGAAACGTGGGCTCCTGTTATTAGTTCTTGAGGCAAAGGAATACAAGAAGTGGTCACTTATAAATCAGGTTCGAAACCACACGTGAGCAGGTAGTCGGGTGGAGGTGGGGAGTTCAAAGAAGGGTAAGTAAGCATGGAAAAGCGGGCCGGGGTCATCGTCCAGGCCTCTGAATGCTGGGCTCCCCTGAATAATAAACTAGTGCAGGGAGAGCGTCGTGATGACAGGAAGGTGGTAGGTAGGAGTATTCCTAGAGGTTCCTCCTGACGGGATGGGAAGAAAGAAGTAATTATGAGAGCCATTAGGAAAGGCGCCCCTGCAGGAGCTCGTACTGATTGGATGTGGGGTTGGGGGGGCGGGCAGAGGGGTGTAAGATGACTTTGAGGTGCTGGGGGAGGTGAAGCACGAGAAAGTGTCCTTGCCGGTGTGGGACAAGCTGGTTTGCGGGTTTGGAGGGGAGAGTGTGCTGGTGTTCGGACTCCAGGAGACGGGGCCGCTGGGGAGCCATATCAGGCCTGGTCCCCTGATTGGGGAGTTGTCTGCAGAGACGCGGCGGGGGCTTCTCAGTTTTTGGGTGGCACAGAGGATGGAGGACCGGAATAGGGAACATTTCAGGGGTTCGAAGCTGACAGAGGAGGAGCGGAGTGGGCAGAGGACAGGGGCCAGAGGGGGATCTAGTGGGGCCTGTGCCCTGGGGGCGCTGGGGGTGAGGCCTGCTGTCTGATGCAGCAGGGAGGCCGAGAGTGAGGAGAAGGGCCAGATCAGCCCGCGGGCAGCTGGTGCAGGTGCAGCCCTGGTGAGCCGGGCAGGCAGACAGGCGCCAGCAGGAAGGAAGGCCCCAGCGTGTCGGGCGAGCCAGCCGTGAGATTTAGGCTTAAGAATTAATACAAAGTGCCAGAAATGAGAAGCTATTGTCTTCCTCCAGGGGAAGTACCAACACACCTGGCAGTGTCGGCACCCTGTTCTTTGGCTCACTGGGCTGCCTTCCGGAACCCGGAGCAGGACACGGTGGTAAAGAGAGGCTCGGCTGTCTGGCCCTGGATTCCACGTCCGCGATGGAGGCAGGGAGGGGTGGGGGGCATTTGCATCGACGGTGCCTGGTGTCCCTTTCTGCCCCCTCAACACATGAGCTGTTGCTAAGTCGTTCATGTGCTCAGCCGGGCTCCCAGGGCTGAGGCCCCCCCCCCCCCCCCCGGTACGGGCTCAAGATGGCGCTGCCCAGGCCTGCATTATGTGTGGGCCGGGAACCGCCGCCCTCCTCAGAGCCCAGGGTTACAAGAATAACTAAGAGTGACATAAAAAATATAGATTGCAGCAACTTATGCAAATGCGGACATGTGAGCTGGCTGACACCATCCCGTCCGTGCGGTCAAGAAATTCGAAGCTCAGAGACTTGACTGAGGTCACGGAGCCTGTCAGCGGCTGAAGGGGGACCGAACCAGACGTTCGCACTCTTGGCTCAAAACTCTTCCCATCATAGCACACTAGTTTCAAATTTAGGGGGAGTAAAGTAAAAATTTTTGGTGTGAGTGGTGTGGACCATTTTGTGTGGTGCCTTGAGATGCATAACAGCGCTGGTGTGGCCGAATTTGCCCTGGGATAGCCTGCTGGTCCCAGGGGCACTGGCCTCTCGGGCTTGAAAACGCTGTTTTTCACCTTTTTTTTTTCTCTGCAGGAGAGAAACCGAGGCAGCTCTAGATCAGCGTTCTGCGGCTGTTTCTGGACCTGATACCAGTTTGGACAGTGGCCGTGGCAAGCTGCGTCTCCCCGGCCGTGGAGGGGTCTGTGTTCTGTGACTGGCAGTGTCCCCCACTAAGAGCAGGCTCTGGCTTGAAGGCCCACTGAAACTTCTAGAACCCAGGCCCTCCCTTTCTCTGGAGGGTAAATGTCCCAGGAGGACTTTCCTTGGTGGCAGAGAGTTTGCACGGCAGCTGCCCCTCGGAGGCCTTTGCTCTGCCGTCTGGGCCTCTGCTGTGCTCGGAAGGACCTTGAGATTCGCCGTGTCCACACCGAGGTGTCTCTCGCTGTCTTCCTAGTGTTGATGTCATCTGCTCCATGGCTGCCTGTCCCCTGATGGGAAGAGGGGGCAGCCCGCTCCCCCGAGAGTACCAGCTTACACTGAACACAGGTAATTCTTGCTTTCTTCTCAGAACCACAGCCCTGAGTTTCATTTGTACCATTTCTTCCAGTGTCCCCCGCGCTGCAAGAATTTAAGACCAAGTCCAGGGGCTGTGTGGAGAGACAACACATGTGAGAGCATTCAGCATCGCACCCCAAGTTGTCCCTCTCCCCGGACAGTTGGCTACTGTCGTATGACGCTCACGTGCTTCTGCAGGCCCTCGGTGGAGGGCAGGGTGAGGGTGGGCGGGATGCAGCCTCTGCCCTGTCTTTGTGGCGGAGGTGGCTCTGTGGCAGGACCGAGCACGTGCCCCCTTATTCTGGGGGGAGTTGGAATCCGTCCACCCCCTGTGGAGCAGGCTTGGGTGTCCCTTGACACATGCTTGATCCCCCATGTGCTCTTATAGAAAGAAACCCAAAGGGATGTGAGAGTAGAGATGTGGAGAGGCCTTGGATGATGCAAATGCTGGCTGTCTGTCAGACCATTCCGGCCGGTCAGGCTCGCTGGCTGCAACCCCCCAGAGTCCTGCCTCCTGCTGGTGGTCGCGCCTTCCCACACTGAACGGGACTGACCCGTGTGGCCCACAGAAGATTATGGGAATGCTCAAGTGTGACCTCTGAAGCTAGGTCCTACAAGATACTGAGGCTTCCTCTGCCTGGTTCTCTTAGCTAAGTCCCTCTGGGAAGCCAGCTGTCCCAAGAGGATGCTTGCGGACAGATTCACGGACGGGTCCCTGTAGTAAGGACCAAGGTCGTCTCCTGCCGGAAGGGACTTGCCAGTGTGTGACAGTGGGGCCATTGTAGAGGCAGACACTGCCGTCCCGGTCAAGCATTCAGGGGCCTGTCACCTCTGCTGACATTTTAGTGATAATCTCAGGAGAGAAACCCTTAAGCAGAAGCATCCATCTGAGTCGCTCCTGGGTTCTTGACCCCACAGAAAATGTAGCTAAGCAATGGTTTCCCTGTTTTAAGCTGCTCAGTTTGGGCTCCTGTGTTACATGGCGATGGAGAACTCATCTGTCTGTGGCAGGCATGCAGGGCCTTACGAGTCAGTCTGGACTCAGGTACAGGTTCCATCTTCCAGTGTTTCCTTCCAACATCCTGGCCTGTCTGCTGTCTCAGGCTGCTGGGGGACGTTTTGTCCCTTGTGTTCCTGCTGTTTGGGTCACCGTAGGAGTCCAGGCCCCAGAGCTCATTGCACACTGGTGCAGTGTGGGAGCCGGAGGACTCCTTCCCGAGGTCCCTGGGCCTGGGGACAGACATGGAGCGTGTGGTGAAGTCAGCCGGCAGCTTGGCAGGAGGACACACGTTAGCTGGCGGGCTTCCAGAACCCTCCACGCCTCCTCCTCCCCGCAAAGCTTCACTTCCCCCTGTGATTCCCGAGGCTGCAGGAGGCCACCTGAGACTCACAAAGACCTGGTCTCACAGGCACTATGAGGGACCAAGAACTCTGAGTTTTAAGCCAGAGAATCTGGGTCTGATGTGTTCTGTCTGGGGGTTGGCAGAGACCTCTGACACTAGAAACCTGACTTGAAGAGCTTGGAGAGCCCAGAGCTTGGCACATGTCCAGGCAATGGGGGATTGAGGGGCCACACTCTCACAGCCTCTGCCCTGCTCAGAGAACCCTGAGGAGGGGATGGCACCGTGGGGCTCCCACTTTCAGAGGGGTGTGGGAAAACGGGAGCAGCTGTGGGGTGAATGGGGGAGCTGGTGACAAGTGAGGGGGGCCGGGAGAGCGCTGAGGATGCTATCTCTGACGGGGAGGCCCCCAGGCGTGTCATAGTCTGGAAATCATCCATGGGCCCTCTTGTGCCCTCTTAGGAGCTAAGGTTTGCCACCGGTGGGAGGGCCACTGTGAGACCTGTGTCATGAAGAAGGGCGTCATAGATGCTGAGACACACCACGGCCCTCGGGGAGGAGATGAACTGCCGGTCCCAGGAGTCACCCAGTCCCAGCCAGATGGCTCAGATGAGGATCAGAGGGTGAGGCCCTCCCCGGCCGGTGGGCCACACTCTGACAAGTTCTTTGGAGCACCCAGTCCTGTGCTTCCTTGTGTGGAATGTCCCTGGGCTGGCGGGAGGAAGGTCCTGCCCTTGACTGACCTGCCCAGGGCCTCTTGGTGTGTGGCCTGGCTACGCCGGACAGCAGTGGCCCATTTGCTTTGACTGACGGTCCCTGGTTCCTTAGCACTTTGGCGGAGAGCAGGGAAAACACAGCGCCGTGCCCCATCCTCTCCGAAGGGCGGATGAGTCACAGGCCCCAGGGAACCCGGCATCCCCTTTCTGTCACTGAGCTTGTGAACCAGGCCCCCTTCCTGCAGAGGAAGTCCTCCTTCCTCTGCAGTTTTTAATTACGGAGTCGAAGTGGCCTCGTAGAAACCGGGGGGCACTGTGGACATGGAGGGCTGCTGCGGGCGGTGGAGGGCCGTGGAGGGGCCAGAGGGCCGTGGCTCTGCTTGATGCCCATGCAGACGGCAGCCCAGCCTCAAGCCCTCTGTCCCCAGGACCCCTCCTGGGTGGCCAGTAGCCATGTCTCCTGCCCCCTTTGGGCCAAGACCCTGACACGGCCCTCACGGCACCGGGGGGGGGGGCGGAGGGGAATACATCTGTCTTCTCCCTTAGCGACAGAACAAATGCGTTCTCTCCAGCCCGCTGCCAAAGCTTGGGGACGGGGGCCTCCCTGAGCCAAACCAGCTTGTTCACGCAGACCGCGTTCAGACTGGTGGGAACTGGAGAAACTGGTATCTCCCCCTCTCCCAGCACCGGCACACCCCTCAGCCCTTGCCCTTGAAGTCCCAACGGGGGAACGAGCACATTCTTTCCTGGGGCAGCTGCTCTGCTGACTTCCAGTGTGCTGTGCTCTGAGCTCACAGAATCAGAGGCAGCAAAGGGGGAGCTGCCAGTGCCCAGGCCCACGGGGACCAGCGCTTTGGAGACACCCGTTTGCTTTCTTCCCTCCGCATCCATCAGATGCGCTGGCTTGTCCTGCACAGACACGGCCAGGTCTTGCCCTTCTGCAGAGGAAGGTAAAACAAAGCTGTGGTCCTGGGTCCCTTAGGCTGGGAAATATTTAGAGGTGGGGGGTGGGGGGGTGACAGGCTATGCTCTAAGAGAAATGCAGGTTACTGAGCCAAACCTAAGAGCAGTTGCACATCTGTAATCCGGGTAAAGCTCTAAACCCCGCAGGGAAGTCGGGTCAGTCGGGGTCCAGCTGCAGCACGGGAGGCTGGAGCAGAAACATTCTGGGGTCGGGAGCCTTCTCTTGCCCGGGCTGGCGGCCGAAATGTGCCGTCCGTGGTCACAATTGCTCTGCCTAGATGCCCTGACTCGGTGGCCCATTTCTTTCCAAAGCAGGCGCGGGTTCCTCTTGTGGCAAAAATAGCCCCGCCGCTGACTTCATCTTTTACAAACGCGCAGGAGTCCGTTCACATGGGGTGATCCTGATGGGTCTTGTGGGGCATCCCCAGCTGCCCGTTCACCCTTGACCTTGCCCCGTCCTCCAAAGTCCAATGTAGAAAGAGGCTTAGCGGGAGCCTGAAGAATTGGTAGGGAAAGACTTCATTTAGTTTGCGTTTAAATTTGAATGGATAATTCATTTCCTTGGTACAAGAATCGAAACCGTGAAAAGCTTGTCTTCTACCCCTGCTCCCATCAACCCAACCCAAGTGAACACTGAGGGTAGTTTCTTGGGCATTTTTATGGTGCTTCTGTGTGTGTGTGTATAGTTTTTTCTTTTTCTTCCCCCCTTTACAGAAAAGGAAATGTGAATGGCTCATGTAAGATTGGAAGGATCCCCAGTCTCGCTTAAGGAAGGAGAAATGCACATTGGATGTGGATGGTGGGATGCTCTCGTGGCAAGCCTGACAAAGTCAGCGTTCTACGCAAATGGCTTTGGACTTTGTTCTCTTCGCTTTATTGAATATCTTGGCGATCTTTCCAGTCAGTGCCCAAATAGTGTCTTCATTCATATTTACAGCTTTATAGTGTCCTATTTACGGATATGCTATAAATTTATTTAACTAGTTTCCTATTGATGGACCCTTGGGTTGCTTCCAATCTTTGGCTACCACAAACAACACCCCCACCCTCCCCACCCCCAAGGACATTTCCTGCATGTGCAGGTATGTCTGTAGGACAAATTCCCGTAAGTAGGATGGTTGGGTCAAAAGCAAGTGTGTTTGTGATATTTATAAGGCTTTCCAGGTACTCTGAAAGGGGTTGTACCATATACACAGCTCCTGGTCATCGAGGAGGGATGCTTGTTCCCCACAGCCTCACTGCATGGACATTTCACAGCAGTTTTCTTTTTTAAGGTTTATTTATTTATGCATTTATATGAAAGAGTGCTCATGAGTGAGGGGAGGGGCAGAGGGAAAGAATCTTTCAAGCAGACCCTGTACTGAGGGTTCCATCGCAGGACTCTGAAATCACGACCTCATCCGAAACCAAGAGTCAGTCGTCTAACCGACCGAGCCAGACCGGCGCCCCTGATGGTGGTTTTCATCTGCATTCTTCTTTAAAGTGAGACTGAACATCATTCCATTCGTGTAAGGAGCCACTTTGCCTTTCCTTTTCTCTGAGCTCCCTCTGTGTCTCCTTTTGCATCTAAATAAAGATCGTCTTGTTGGCTCTTTTTCCTTAATCATTTCCGGGAGCTCTTTTCCTGTCGAGGAAGGGTTAGCTCTCTGTGATACGACTTGCAAATATTTATGCCCAACTTGTTGTCTTTTGATTTTTCTTACCTTGTGTGTATGTATAAGATTTACAAAAATTAGGTGGTAGGATACTGTAAACTTTTTTTTAATGGATTCCGGATACAAAAGAAAGGCTCTCCATACTCCAGGGTTCTACAGGAACTTGCCGTGTTTCCTTCTAGTACTATTATGGTTTCATTTTAATTTCATCTTTGATTCATCTGGAGTTAATGCTGAGACATAATAGGAAGTATGGTATGGTGTGCTTGACTCTTTTTCAGTTGTTTTGATAGCATTTATTGACCCATTCCCCAATGATTAGACATACTACCTTTGTAATTTACTGACCAGAACTGGGTCTCTTTCTAGTTTATTCCACTGACTGGTCTGTCTGTCCGTGAGCTGGTATAGTGCTGTTACCCTTGTTGAGACTTTATGACTTGCTTTGATATGTGGGATGGCTGTTCCTTCTTCCCTTTTCCCCCCTTTGCTCTGTTTTCTTTTTCCTTTTCCTGACCATTCTTGTTTGCTTCATTTGCTATGTGAACTTCAAAATCTGCTTACTTAGTTAAAAAAAAGTGGAAATTTTATTGAAGTCACATTGTTTAGAAATTAACATAATGGACACAATCATGTTAATTATCATAGAGATACTGACATGATAATGAATTTTCTTCAGAATGTGGTATGTGTTTCCATCGGTTCTACTCTGCTGTTGCATTTTTTTTTTAACATGGGCTCCACACCCAGCACAGAGCCCAACATGGGGCTAAAACTCACAACTGTGAGTTCAAGACCCGAGTCAGGATGAAGAGTTGGACACTCAGTCAACTGAGCTGCCCAGGTACCCCTCTTCTTTAGCATTTCTTAACAGTTTTTCTCTGAGACATCTTGCATGAACCTTAGGCTTTTTGAAGATGTATTGCCATTGTAAAAGAAAAAAAAAACTCTTGAAGGATATACCCTTTTACCTCACTGGATCCTCCAACAGATTGCTTTTTGTGATTCTAAGTGTTGTTCGTATCCAGTGTGTTGGTTGTGTACCAAGCTACGTTAATGAGCTCATTGTTTGTACTTGTTTTTTCTTCAGAAAGCCTTTAATTTAAAAAATAACAATGTTATTTGGGAAATTATCCAAAATGGATGGTTCAGCAATCACAAGAAGGCAGCTACAAGTGGGTTTGGGGAAAGCCATAATTGGGGTGGAAGTGCTAAAGAGTGTGTCTCCTGAGATTTACTGAATTCTCTTCAGTGAGGTGGAGATTTCAGAAGCTCCATTTTGGGCCAAGATTTAAAAGGTATAAAAGAAGAACCAATTACTTGGAAATGCATTTGTGATGAATGCGTATGTGGTCGTATTCCTTTAAGACCCAAAGCACAGAAGGAAAATGCCTAAGGTTGATTGCAGTGAGAAGCAAGTTTCTTGCCCACTACAGAGCCTGTGGCTACAGAAGGCAATGCAGAGGCATTGGCCACCAAGGTCTGCATTCTTAGCTTCCAGAACTACTCATCGGGCCCCACCAGGGGAGGGATCTTAGAACACGGGGAAAGAATGGAGATTCATCATGCATCTGTTCTCTTGGAGATGGAGGACAATGGAATTAACAGGTGGCCTATTTAATGACCCCAGGAGGGACAGTTACCATGTTCTGTTCTGTCTTGGTTGCAGTGTAAGGCAGACCCAGCCCCAAATAGCCCAGCGCTTCTGGAGTCTCTCATATAGTTTATGCAGCCATGGGCTTGGAGCTTCATCTGGGACTTGGAAGAATTTCAGGGAACAAAGCTTAGCTTCTTCTTCACCTTCACCTACCACAAGTCAGAGGAGAGAAAGGAATGGTTCGCCAGTACTGGTTCATTTATGCTTGGTGCCATCTGTACGTCAGTTTACGTAATCCTCTTAACAAGTCCTCTGAAGCCTCTTTGCTCTACCAGTAAGAACGAAGGCTCTGGGGGCCAGTTACCTTGCCTGAGGATAGTCAGCTGGTAAGTGGCTGACCCCGGGTCCAGCAAGGAAAACAGAAGCAGAGCTCTGGACTCCACACTCCCCTTGCTTTGATGAAAATAGCTCTGCCTTCACCTGCTTTGCTCCCACTACGTTTTGGTTTGAAGAATGAATTCTATTGTGGAAGAGTCTGGGTTCTCCATTCCATTGTTTCTCATCCTTCCACCCTGGGTGGGGGGGGGAGGTTTGAATTGGCAGCACCTGCAGACCCCTGGCTCTACCCATACCCCACACCTGCCACCATTGCTCCTAGTCGATCCTAGTGGATCTGAGGGGTCCCATTGAGGGGTGTTATCAGGTGGTGAAAGCTTAGAGTTGCTTAGAACTGAGAGAGAGCTAAGGCAGTTGTGAAGGTGATTCCACAACCTGCCCAGCCCAGCAGGGTCCTCCAACCCATTGCCACAATCAGCGCCATGTTGGAAGGCCCAGCAGTGGTGTAAAGCTGATGTTTTCCCCAAGTGCTATAATGGAGAGACGCTGTTGTGGCCACCCTCTCCCCACTCCCTTCATGCCACGCAACCAAAGATCCTCCAGCCAGCCATGCCAGTCACTCAGTAGTGTCTCTGGGAAGAATTAGAAACTCAGGAATCACTCAAATCAAGTTGAGGCACTTTTAAAAGTACTTGAGCTCCTTATATACTTTTACAGATTAAATTTCCTTTTGCATCTAAGGACTGGTGCTTCTGTTATCATCTTACTCAAAAGTGTTTAAGAATACTAGAAATAAGAGGATTTTTAATATCATCACTGCTGTCATCATCATCACATCCTTTGGCTTCCAGATTGGGTTGAATCTAATGTTGATGGGGGAAGCCAGCACCATTATCCTTACCACCATTGCAAAATAATACCAAATTACATAATCAGCCTTTTTAGGAGAAGCTCCATACACTGGGTCCAACACAACCCACTCATCTTCAAGATAGGAAAAATGGCCTTCCAGGTAGAAGAGCTCATTTATTCCACATTCCTTGTAAAGATAAAGGCAAATCTTCAGAAGGCCCTGTGTTCTGTTCTTCCTGATGGTTATGAGCAGTTACAGCTTGTGAGGATCTTGTGTCCTGGGCAGAATTCCGTGGCTGGATGGCTGTGTTTTGTGAGCAGCACCAGGGCTGTGTGTGGGCAGGTGGGTGTGCTCAGCACCAAACATCTGTGTGTTCTACCCTTAGACTCTTGATTGTGGACCAGAGGATGCAAGGACCTTCCATCAGGGGCTTAACGGGAACAGGCTCAAATTTTGAGGATGGTGGTGCAACAGAATGAGCAATGATTTATCATCTGTGGTCCACAGCTGGGGAAGAGTTGTATTCTATTAACAAACACCTAGATATTGGTGTAAGCATTTTACAAATATTAGTTTTTTTAATCTTCTTACCAGTTATTGTTTTCACTATATTGTTCCTATTTTCATTTACGAAAACGAGGGACAGAGAGGTTAAAAAACTGGAACAAGATCACATAGCCAGTCCATTGCAGAGCTGGAATGGGGGCCCAGGCCATTTGGATCCAGAGTCCATGATACACTTACTATTCATGAAGCATCTCTCATGTGCCCTGGGCTTGGCAGTGGAGATCAGGATCCATTCCAACATGGCCCCTTCCTTCTAGTAACTTACAGTCAATGAGGAGCTTATATTTTGAAAGAAGTTTTGCCCTGTAAGTCTCCATACCTCATCTCTTATACTTCATTCCTCTGTATAGCCATGTCAACTTCACTCAGCTACAAGGATTTCAAACAAATACTACAGAGGTATAGTGGTTAATTTTACATATGACCCAGCATAGGCTATAGTACCCCAATACTAGCTTAGGTGTCACTGTGAATGTATTTTTAGATATAAATAACATTTAAATCAGTGGATTTTGAAGAAAGCAGATTACCCATCATAATGTGGGTGGGCCTCATCTAATCAGTTGAAGTCCTTAAGAGAAAAAACCTGAGGCTCCTAAAGAAGAAGGACTTCTGCCTCCAGACTTGAGATTGCAACAGTAAGTCTTCCCTGAGTCTTCAGCTTGCCAGTCTGCCCAGCAGATTTCAGACTTGTCAGCAATTGCCTGAGACCGTTCTACTGGTCTGTTCCTCTGGAGAGCCCTGACATTAGGGGAAAAATTCTATTTCTGAGCCTGGTGATGAAATTCTTCAGTGGCAAATGACTTCTATAAGTATGTGGCCAGAACATAAGCGAAGGTGTCTGAGAACAGGAGAATCATCTGCAGGATTTCTGTGATGCAGACACCTCTTACGTGATCCTCACTGCATGTGAGTCATGAGTTGAATCTGAGAATTCAGAAATTCTCACCCTGGTCCTGGGCTTGGATCTCTACATACTCAAGGTTGGTAGGTCAGAGAGGAAAACCTCATCTCCAAGCATAAGGTCCGTTCTTCCAGCAGGATGGCTCATCTAGCCCAACACAAGCCACTGCTTTCAGTGTACAACACGAAACCTCTACCTCAAGCCAGGAGCAGGCTGGAAGTCTGTGCGTGATGATTCCTGCAACAGCTCTGAATGGTAGGCACAGTGCTTCTGATTTTCTATTTACAGAGATACATTTTCTGAAGGGTCGTGATCAGGGGTGGCATGTACCCATTTTCAGTGGCAGACATGGTGCTCCCTCTGCAGGGATGGTGAGGGTGTCCTATCTCAGTCCTCTGCTCATGACACAAAAGATGCTCCTGGGGAGGACAGTGTGGAGACTGGTCGCCAAGCAAGGATGCAAGGGAGTAGCTGAGGGTACTCCTGGGGACTGGAGAGCCTCTGAGGGGTTCTGCTTGTATCTGACAGTGCCCTGTGAGAGGAGACTGCAAATCGCCTTGGCCATGATTAATTCACCCCAATTAGCTGCAATAGCCTTGACTGTAAAGCAAATCTAAGGGGAAAAAATAGCCTTTCCAAACTGGGGACAGTTGCCCCTTAGTGCCACATTATAGTGATAAGCTCCTGGACCTTATTTGAGGTGAGAGTCAAATGAAACCCCAAGTTTTCCTCTGAACAATGCTGCTTCATGAAATAGACCTGTCATTCAGTGGGTCTGGCTGTCTCTAGGGGCCCCTTGCTAAGCCTTGGGAGCACCTTCATGGAAAGCTTGCAGCTTTGCTGACTCAAAGCACTGCATTTCCTTCTACTCAAGCCTTGGCCAGGAAAAGTCAGGTAAGGACCCATTCATGAAGCATGTCTATAGTGTGTGAATGCAACTGGGCTCCCACAGTTTGTTTGAGAAGAATGTGTTAAGGAGAGTTGAAATGGACCAGTTATCTCCAGCTCACCTCTACTGTGTTAGAGGTGGAGACAGGGCATGGGGCTGCCTTGGGGCCACTAGCCACCCGCTATGTTGTTTCTTTGGGAAAGTGCACTCCAAGTATCTCTGTTGGTTAGTGGGTTGACTGGCTGGTGAATTGAGCGATTCATTCATTTATTGAGGCAGTCATTGCCTTTTGTACACCAGGAAATCACCAGGGATGTCATGACTGTTCTTCTGATCTGAACAGCAGCAGTGAGGGGTGTCTGGTGGGAGATAGGGGACAGTGCTGCAAGGTGCTCAGGGAGGACCATGCTGCAGCCAGTCATTTCTACGTGTCATATCAGGAACCAAGAGCAGAGGGCAAATGCCACATTGCTTGACTTGGGAAGACTTGATGTTTGGGCCATCCAAACATCAAGTCTTCCTAAGTCAGAGAACGTTTGGGCTTCCCTGACTCAGTTGGCTGAACCTATGATCTCACTGGGGAGCAGGACTGTGTCTCAGATATTTTGGTAGCCTTAAATGCCTCACACAGAGCGAGGGCCAGCCAGTTCAGTCAATACCCATTTGATAAAGAGAAACCAACTTCTGCTGTCCTAAATCTTGCTTTCTTTTGTTTGGTTCGAAGTGGTGGAGGATGTCTTGGCTTGGCTGGAGTCTTGGCTCTTGCTGGGGTTTTGTGATAACTGTGTATTTTAGCAATATGCTTTCCAGTGAATGGAGGGGTTTCTAAAGCAAAAATGATATGTGGATGTTCCTAGCAGAATGGCTCAAACCTGGTGTCCCACCTTGGCCTAAAGAAGTCTAAGAGGCTGGAGAGGGAGGTCAATCACTTTATGAAGGCAAGCGCACTTAATTTTGTCGGTAATTATAATAAAAACACTGTTAGCTAGCTAATGTTATGGCGCAAGTGTTATGCACCCAAAGCTATGCTAAATACTTCTCATGCATTATCCCACGTGACTCTCCAGCAGCTCAACAAGACACTCTATTTTCCTCCCATTTTCGCAGACGAAGGAAACCGAGATTTCAAGAAGTTCATGTAGTACCTCCAAGGCCCTTTCTCGGGTCAGGCTCCCAGAAGCAGACCTCGAGAGATGAGGTGATGTGGTAGGGAAGTGGTTCCTGGAGAAACCTGCTCAGAGAGCCAGACTGGGAAGTGAACCAGTAGGGACCATCTCAGAGAAATCTCGGGGCAGGTGGCTACGGTCTGATTCCACAGGCCAGGCTGGCTTTGTGGGCTTGTATCGGGCACTGGCACGTGGGGCTCCATGCTCAGAAGAGCCCTGTGCTTGGCTCGATGCTCTGCTGTTGATGTCTTGAATTCCTTAATAACTTTGAAACAAGGGACCGGCATTTCCATTTTGCACTGTGCCCTGCAAGGGGGAAGAGTATGCCTTTCAGGGGTGTTCCCACTGGCAGCAAGGGGATTGGGGTTCTATACTCCTGCCATCAGCCCTTGATCCTTGGGTAAGGGCTGCCTTTTAGTCATTGCCATGGTTTTCTGGTTCCTTATATAAGCAAGTCAAGCTGTCTAATGGCTTGCAGGCAGTAGTCTGAAAAAGAGCCGTAGGTAGTGGCTGTTGGAAGTATAAGCCTCCTGAAGGCACAGCAGGCTTCAGACTCAGAGCCACAGATCTTAATCACTCTTCTTTCCAGAGGTCATATGGCGGCTTCAGTTCCTCCATGAGCCCTGTGTCCTTTGGCTCCTTCTTCCTTTCTCTTCACCTCCTGCTGCAGACTGTGGGTGAAAGCGGAAGGGGAAGTGAAAGAATGCTGAGTGGGGGTAGGCAGTGGTGCCAGCTGCTGGGAATGCTGTGATTCACCGTTTCTGGAGACAACTATTCTGGGCTGGGCGGGGGCCACCCAAGAGCCCGTGGTGGTTAGGCTGGGACAATGTCCATGCGCTCATTCAGCTTTCCCTTCAGTTACTTGGTCCTCGAAAGTTTTCTACCAAAACACGAGGTCTATACAGTTTTCTGCTTTGCCATTTCTGTGCATTTATTTATTTATTTATTTGAGAGAGAGAGAGAGAGAAATCACATGCAAACTTGTCAGGAGAGAAGAGAGAGAATCTTAAGCAGGCTCCACACCCAGTTCAAAGCCCGACGCAGGGCTTGATCCCACAGCCCTGAGATCATGACTTGAGCTGAAATCAAGAGTCTGATGCTTAACCTCCTGAGCCACCCAAAGCACCCTATCTCCTGTGCATTTTTAAAGATGTCATTCTTATGGCTTTGGCTCTTTGTACTAAGCTCCTCACAATGTGCCTTTTAAAGAACTTCCTTTTTTTTTTTTTTTTTTTTTTTTTTAGCTTAAAAATACTATTTAACAACACGTTTGTCCTTTGGCAGGCTGCATTTATAACTGTGTAGACACATCTTCTCTATCTCTGTAATGCTCTGCCTAAATAGGATTCGTCTTACTGGTCTACCCAGTGTTTCCTGTCCTGTGTTAAGTTGTGGAAACCTTGGCTACAGAAAGTCTCTGTCAAATGACACATTCGTGCAGCCATTCCCAGAAACTTTGGTAGGAGAAAATGGGCAGGCAGGCATACAAAATGATCCCCGGAAATAGCTTGCCTTGGCATGCATGTTCAGATAATGGGTTCTAAGTCCTAATAGCAGGAACTGCACTTAAAAAAAATTATCATTTTTTGTACATGCCCATGGACTGTACTGTAGGAGGCACATTCAGTACATATACTAAATATAAATAAGGAATAAACGTGAGGGTCAACTTGCATTCTGGTCTGCATTACCCACAGTGCTCTGAAAGTGTTCAAATGTCTCCTGCATACCTCTACCACGTTCTGAAAAAAGTCCTTCTCTGTCCACTGTGCACCAGCTTTTTAAAAAATCTTGACTTGGAAGCTTTGGCTGCTTGTTCTGGGCTATGCCTTGGTCCCTGGGTGGCTGTCCTCACAGCAGGACTCTGTATGGGAGAAGGGGGTTAGCCAGCGACTCTTCTAGAATGTACCACCAGCGAAATCACCTCCTTCCTCCCCTGTGTCTTCATTGTCTCAATGACCCATTTTACTTTGTCGTGTTCTCTCTTTTTCTTCCTCCTCGCATTTTTGCCACGTGCTCACCTTGTATTTTAATTAGGTCCGACTCACTGGACTAGCAAAGGTGGCGTGCTATTCCCGATGAAAGCCCCCATCTGTGTGGCTCATCCAGGCCGCTGGCCTAGAAACCAACCGGCAAACCACTGCCCAAACTTCGACCTCCCTTGCATGGGAAACCAGTAGAAACAGGTTCTCTTTTTTATTTCCACAAAATGTACATCCCCAAAGCACAAGGAGAAGCACATGCCGGATCCCAGTGTCATTGTTTACTCAAGATGCCTAGGAAGGCCGAAAGAGGAAGGAGTGGACATTTGGCCATCAAAGCCGAACTGGAGGAATCTTCGAAGGAGGAAGAGGCTGAAAAGCTAGGCAGAAGCTGTGATGCGAAGGCCATTCTTTGTGTCTTTACTCAAGTCCTGATCTCAGATGTCCCTGTTTCAACCTCGTATGTGGGAACATCCCCACCTCCCGCCATAGCTTGTCCTGGGAGGGAAAGAAACCGGCCAAGAGAGCCATTTTCAGAGAGTTCTCTGGGGAACAGAGGGAGTGAGAAGGAAGGAGAAACGCAGGCGTGTGTGGACTCTAGGGACGTCCAGGTGCGGCAGGTCTGGAATCCCCCTTCTGAACTCATCCCTCCCACTCCCCCAATTTCCATTCCTTGTGCCATGCTGTCCCAGGGGACATGACAGATGTCCCATCTGAGAAGGAATGTCTCAGGCCAGCAAAGAGTTAAATTATTGTGAAAGACTTCCAAAGGACCCTTTGCACTGCCCCCTTTCCAGTCGGCTCACTGAAGGAGATCAGCATTTATAAACAACTGGGTCATTTACTAGGGCTTGTAAGTTTCATATCTGAGGAAAATTTTCACTCTCTGCCTCCATGAGGATAGTCATAAGCAGTCCCCCCTGCCCCCAAAAGTATCTCCAGATGAAAAACTACAGACGTGGCCCCCAGGACCCAGTGCAGACTTGCAACCATCATTCTCGCTGTGTCTCTGTCTCTGTCTCTGTCTGTGTGTGTCTCTCTGTCATCTGCCACTTTGCCGTGGCTCACCATCTTTCCCCATCCCACCCACGTAACCTCAGAAACTATAGATGAAAAGTTTCCATTTTAAATCTGATATTACAAGACTGTCTATTTTGCAACTCTGAATTTTTAGTCTGAAAAATGGTACTTTCTATGAGATGTTTGATACTTTTTTTTTTTTTTTTTTTTTTGCCTAAGGGACCAAAATGGCTGCAAATACAAATCATGTGGTTTAATGAACTCTCTATTTCTTCAAACGTCAGAGTAATAGTGAAAACCTGTTTTACTGGAGAGAGCCCACTCTCATTAAGGCCTTAAACTTGAGTCTTTGAAAAAATAATGAATAGGGTAGCTTCATACCAGTTCTGCTACTTTTTCTTGCCTTGTAAGGCACCTTCTGATATTACCAGAATCTCTTGATAACAAGAAAGATTAAACAATATGATGCATCGGGACACTTTTTAAAGCAGCTTTCCCCCATCATTACTTGTTATAACCTGAAGGAGCAGAGGAGGGACTTCCTCTAGATTGTTTTGATTGGTGTTACTGTGTTTCTAGCTGTCTGATTTGGACCAATATATAGATTTCACCGGTGATGCTGTTTTTAAAGATTCGTTATTAAAGATTTTATTTATTTGAGAGTGAGAGTGAGCGAGCGAGCAAGAGAGAGAGAGAGAGAGAAAACGCACAAGTGCGGGAAGGGGCAGAGGGAGAGGATGAAGCAGGCTCCCTGAGCAGGGAGCCTGACACAGGGCTTGATCCCAGGACCCAGGATCATGACCTGAGCCGAAGACAGACATTTAACTGACTGAGCCAGCCAGGTGCTTCCCGTGGACTGTTTCTACTGATATGTTTGAGAAAGATATTTTTCTTTCCACCACCATCAGCTCCATCCACTGTGTTAATCAGCTCCTGGGTGCATTGTGCGAGTCACCGGTCTTAACATGTGTCTGTTTTTGGCAATTTATCGCACTCCTTTCTGGTACTACCCTGACGGAGCTTGGTTTTCCCCTCTCTCCCCATGTACAAGGAGAGACTTGCAGTTGAAAAACGCTATCAAGTATATTGTCATAAATCCTTTTCTCTGTCTTTCAAGCTACAAGACTTCGATTTTCCCGCATGGTGTTTGCTTTGTTCTAATGAACTTGACCACACATCGTGTAGGATGTTGCTTGCTTGCTTCTCACGGGCACCAGGTCCTCAGGGGCTGCATACAGGACCAGCTGCATAATTTGTAGAGTCCAGTGAAAACTGGAACTGCAGGGCTCCTTGTTCAGCATGGTTAGGAAATTTCAGGCTGGTGACAGCAGAGCCTCGGGCCAAGAGTGGGGATCCTGTGCAACTGTACAGATCATCCCCCCGACGAAGTGTGTCATTCTACAGAAGTAACTTGATGACTAACCCTAAGCATGATCTATGACTTAGCCTTAGTTTTGTTCCTTTGCTATTTTTAGTTTGTAAACAGAGTAGGATCATCCTGCATCTCTTGGTGCTTTGAAAAGTGTCCACCGACTCCTGGCTTCTGTTGCTGCTACTGAAAGTCTACAGTCAAGCTGCCCCCCCACCCTGGGTTTCGCCCTTTGCCAGCTTTTCCTTACAATGGATCTAATTTTGTGTATCTTGTTTCAAACCAATTTTGCTTCCTGAATCCTCTCCTAGAACAATTCTCAGCCCCGATCTTTAAAATATTGCCTCTTAGTGTCCTTCTTTCCAGAGCGCCTATGCAGTGCACGCTGGAGCTTCATTTATCTTCCGCATCTTTAACTTTTCTTTCATTTTGAGATTCTCTTTGTCTTTCTGTGCTGTCCTCCAGATGATCTCCTTCCGCACCATATCCCGGGCCACAGTTCTCTCTTTAGCTGCCTAATCTATGAAACCCACTCATTAAGTTTCTGGTTTTGATGACCTACATTTTGTTTCTAGAAGTTGTATTTGGTCCCTTTTCAAATATGCTTGCTCTTTTTTTTTTTATTTTTTAAAGCAGAGTCTGATTATTTACTCATAATTTCGATCCTCCCTTTTACATTTTTAAATGATCTTAACCATAATTTTTTAGCCTCTTCCGATAGTTTCATTACCCGGCCTTCTTGGGGTTCCCGAGGTTCATGACCCTTGCTGCCTGTTGTGTCTGTTGACTCCGGTCCTTCGTGCTCCTGTCCCTTGAAGCATTTTTGTAGTTTTTGATTGTGAGCTTCTCAAAGAATGCTCGCGGAGGGGATCTTGGGTGGCTGAGGTCGGGGATTGGTTGCCACAGAGAAGTTGGTTATTTGCTCCAGGAGGTGCTGTGCGATATGATTAGATCGGGACTCTCTCTATGTTATTTAGTAGGCTGGGAGTTCCCAGACGGTACAGATGTGTCAGCTTAAACCCCAAGGCTGTGTGAAGTGCGGCCTGAGGTTATGAGACTCAAGGTGACTTCTTTTCCCTGCCAGAGCTCCCGCTGTGACCGGCAGCCAAAGCGTCAGCACCTTGCCCCGGTGTTCAGCCGGCTTTGGCCTCAGGGATTTCCTTTACTGATCTCAGCTGTGCTTTTAAAACTGTGTTTGTTATTTTTGTACAGCATATCTAGGTATTTTGTGGCCGGAGGTTTTTCAGATTCTCCTCCATGATAATGCCACAAATGATAGTTTCTGTCATTCTGAATTTCTGAGCCCAGAAAAAGCTTTCTCACTATGATTACATATTTTGAGATCTCCCTAGTCGTTAGCGAGGGGTAGTGGTGGAGGGTTGCACAACACGGCGAATGCACTTAATGCCACCAAAAAATGGTTCAGCGGGCCAGGAAGCCTGGCCAAGCTCAAGGCAATTCTGCAGCACTAACCAGAAGATCCACCCCCCCTTATTTTTGTGCACAGTTTTTAATTTAGATGAGGTTTGGGTTTTGTTCTGCAGAGAAAACAACGAATGTACTCTTTGCTAAAAATGACTGGAGTGCGCAAATGGTTGGATTTATTTAGTACCAAAATGTGAGATGTTTAAAAAAGAAAAAATCTTAGGAATTTGAGGACACCAGGATGGTTGCTCAGCATTGAAAAGCAAACTGAGGAAAAAAGTATTTCAGTTCCCCTGTGCCATGCCCGCTCCCCAGCTTTGAATAATGCAAGCGTCTCTTTCTGCTGTTCTGTTCTTTTTGCTGTTGAGTTTCCCGCGCCTCAGAGATCCGCTTTACCAGAAAATGAGAAAGTCTTTGCCCAGGGAAGCACCAGAGCCGTGAAGTCAGATTACTGTAAAGGTTTCATGGCTGAGTCAGCGGGAGGGCAGCTGGTGATCACTTCCTGTCTCACCCAGGGGAAGGAGCTGCCCCGGAAAGGGACGTTGTCGCCGGCCCAGCTTTGGGTGGTTCCTTTACCTCTCTAGGGACCAGGAAGGCTCTCTGCTTGGAAGCTGCTGATGTCTGGTTGGGGACAATCTAGCCCTGTGGACCGGGGAGGGAAGCCATTCATTTATTCATTCATTCATCAGTCTTTCCTCTTCTTAGTGGAGTGAGGAAGGCTTTGTGGGAAACGAAGACAAGAAGCTTTCAATATGACTACAGATGTGTACTTAACGTTGGTGTTTTTTTGGATTGGAAGTCTTCATTACTCTGACTGCAACGCAATCACATCCCTGTTTTTGTTGTTACTCTGCTGCAAACATGGTGCAGGGGCATGGCCTTTGCAGATGAAGGAACGCTGGGTCATGCATTCATTCTTTTTTTTTTTTTTTTCTTTCAAATAACATTTATCCAGCATTATGGATTAGGGCTTCGTACTGGTGCTGTGGGCTCCCACGATAAATGATAAATAGTTCCTGTCCTTAAGAATCTCTATCTAATGCCTCGTGGAAAGGCCAGCACATATATAGAAGGAAAATGCTAAACAGAACACAATTAATCTTCAAATGATCTAATTAAAGAATCAGAACAAGTAGTCCCATCACTTTTTTTTTATTGTGATAAAGCCTACCTAACATCAATTTACCTTCTTACCCATTTTTTAGCGACATTAAGTCTGTTCACACTGCTGTGCCAGAATCACCCCTATCCATCCATCCCCAGGACCTTTACATCTTCCCAAACTGAAACTCTGTCCTTATCCGATATGAGCTCCCCCTTTCCCCTGCCCCAGCTCCCGGCAGCCACCATGCTACTTGCCATCTCTGAATTCGACGCCTCTAGGGATCTCATGTAAGTGGAATCCTACTTTGTCATTTTGTGTCTGGCTTCTCCATTACCTTTTTAATCAAAGGAAATACGACTTACTGAAAGACACATGTCCGGCCTGTCCCTGACTGACTCACCCCTTGGCTTGGCCCAGAGGAAGACGGTCAACGTTCCTTAATGGGCCCAGCTCTATGACAACACGACCATTTTTGTATCTTTTCTTGAAGATTCCATTGTTGTGATATTGGTTAATTCAAGTCGATTGACAGGATTATAGCTTTAAGAGGTTACCACTCCTTGGAATCATGTCCCAGCCTCCCTCATCAGGGGCTGGAGGAGTGAGCTTAGCAGCTTGCAGGTGGACAGTGAATTGGCCCCACGGACAGCCCTGCTGGCTTCCACAGGCTGTGTGTCTCATAGGACTTCACATGTGAGCACGTAGACGGCCCTGCTAGTCCCTCAGTCCAGATGCCTGCCAGAAACCGAGGCCCCAAGGACTCCCCTCCAGACATGTGATCTGAGCCAGGCTGTCTAAAATATTTCCTCTGGAACCAATCAGACACTCGCCAAAGGGGCAATATCTCACTGACTGCTTTCAGTCACATGTTATATTTGAGATCTGCCCTGTGTTAGGAGCTGAACCATGTTGGCTTGTCTCACTGGAGTTGAGGAAAGGCCTGAAGTCACGAGGAGGGCTGCTCCAAGTTCCCCGCTGCGTTTCTGGGGCCCTTGGATATACAGCTTAAATGTCATACCTTACAGCAAGTGTGGTCAGCTGAGTCGGCGTCAACATGGCGGCTTCTTCCGGCTCATCTCTCTATTCCATCAGAATATAAACTCCTCGGGGCTGATCTGATCACTCCAGGATCCTCAGTGCCTGCAGGAGAGTCTGGACCAAAGGGTGAATATCTCCTACAACTGGAGGAAACATCTATTGTCAGGACAGTGAGTGGATGAACATACTGACAAGCATGTTGCTAGAAACCAGAAAATGATACCATGGATCAACGCACTCGTGCTAGCTACTTAATCAAGAACTATTCCCAACTATTTTAGGTCTTTAAGAAACTAGAGTGGGGAAAAGATGTGTTTTTTTTTTTTTAAGATTTTATTTATTTATTTAACAGAGAAGGAGATCACAAGTAGGCAGAGAGGCAGAGAGAGGGGGGAAGCAGGCTCCCCACTGAGCAGAGAGCCCGATGTGGGGCTCGATCCCAGGACCCTGAGATCATTAACCCACTGAGCCAACCAGGCGCCCCAGTTTTTCCTCTTTTTTAAAGAAAACTAATTAGTTGTTTTCTCCTAAAATAACATCACTGATTACCTTTCTTCTTAACAAGTGTCATGGAGTCATCTGGATGTATCACTGAAACCCTTAGCATTGAAAGAGGAAATTAACTACTTGAATTTTCAGGATATCTGTGTCTATTGGGTCTCTCTTTGGTTAAATGCTAATCTCACCACTGAGGATGTGAGGTAACGTTTGTGAAGACATTGCTGTAACAGGGCTGCTGTGTAACATTTTCTTGCCTAGGATTTCATAAAAAAACCAAACCAAACCAAACAAAACCCCCAACAAGCTGAGGTCTTGGAAAATGTTAGAAAAGAGCCTCTCTATAGGCTGACCACAGCAGCACGTTGTTGCTTGTTTTCATTCCCCAGTGGACTCTGATTGGTTTTGACCCGGCAGTTCCTCCTCTGTCTCCCGGGCTTGGGCATCACTTCTGTTTTTTGACCACCAGCCAGCCATGCTGTCGTCTTCATGGAAGTCATGCAGTGGGAGGTGGTGTGGCTCTCTCTGACCCCTCCGGGGCCTCACACAGATATGAAGTCCATTGCCAGCACAGCCACTCTCTTAGGGAGGGTGCTGGGATGCCATGTAGACCACCAGAGCAGGGGCTAATGAACAGAACGAGGGCGGAGGCTTTCTCTCAGGGTGCCCCCGAATGTCATCTGGGAGCCCTTGCCTTTTTTCTCCCTGTTTCTTTCCCCTTATGTGGTTATCACTACACACCCCTTTTTCACTTGCAGTGACCATGTCTGGACAAGGAAGCCAAAGACGACACCTATCATTGGAGCAACATTCCGTGGTCCTCAAAGATGCTGGCTTTTCAGTTCCCCACAGCTCAGCAAGAGGGCCCCTCACTGCACAACAGACCTTTCTGGGCCACTGGTCATGCCGGGGATGATTCCAAAATAGAAAAGATTTTTGGAGCACGGATCCCGACCCCCACGTCCCCAGTCCCTTTTGGACTAGACAGTCTCGGGACCTCATTGCATCCCTATATCTATGACTAGACAAGGGCTAGGGGCATGGGTCAGTGTGGGAAGGGGGTCGACAAGAAGGCAGTCACTGGCCAGGCCCCACAGCCTCCCAGAGGTGCAGCGGCAGGAAGCGCAGTGCTTCATGTGTCCGCCGAGGCAGAGCAGGGGCAGAGACAGGTGATGGGAGGTGAAGCTGGGAGCAGAGCCTTCCCTGGCGTAGCGATTCCCGATGGCGCCCTGGAGGAACTGCTGGCCATGGCAGTCCATCTGGGGGGGGGTGCATCTCCACCCTCCAATCATCTTCAGTGCAGAGAAAAGGTAGCTGAGTGGGGCTGCGTGGCTGGGGTGCTACTTGTACCGACCATGCTGGTCTCCACTCAGCTCTGGCCCCAGGGCCCCCTTTGGCAGGTGGCTGGTGGAGGCCACAGAGAAGCTGAGTGGGTATGTAGTGTGGCTTGGGAGCATTTCAGCACGGTGGCGAGAGAGGGTGCTTGGAAGGCGAATGGCCCTGGGATCTTGCCTCTGAAATCTACCAGCATTTTGGCACTTCCTTTCACTTGCTGCGTTACACAGGGTAACAGTAGCAGCCATAACAAAGAAGCTTCCAACTTCAGAGCCTTCACACTGATGTCTACATCCCGTTTGGATCCGGGACTGACCATCCTCAGGTGGTGATGCAGCAACCCAGGCTCCTTCCAGCTTGTGGCTCTGCTGTCCCCTAGGACCTTGGAGAGCTCTGTATGGAAGGCGAGAGAAAGTGTGGCTTACGTTAGCCTGAAGTGACACCCACATTTCACTAAGTGGAAGGCAGGGAAACGTAATCCCAGTGAGAACTTTGTGCTGTGGCCAGGAGGGCGTGTGTGGTGATGGACAGTTAGTTTCTCGGTCATGATCATGGGGTAAACTTCTAAAGCTTCGATTTCCTTATGCGTAAATAAAAATTGAGCCTATGTCCGAGAGTCACCACGAGGATGAGAGCTCACACATGTGATGTGGCTAAGGTTGTGCCTGACATGGACCAGGCACTTCTGCGATTACAGCCGGCAGGGGAGGGGCTGTCTCATTGGCCGGAGCCATGGGGGGTGGGAGGTCCAGGCTCATGAGCACTCCAGCTACTGCAAGGGCTCCCTGTCCATTCTGTTCTTCTGCATGAAGAGGATCCATCCATAAGATGGTTATGCAGTATGCATTCCAGATCGTGATTATTAGGTAAATGTGAGACTATGTCATAATGCTTACTCGGTAATATGTATTATGCATGGTAATTATTTTGTAAGTGAACGGCTCACTCTACCATACGTCCCATGGACTAACATGCCTGCGGCATCGATGTAAGCTTTGGGACATTTTCCCGTTGTTTGCTATCTCTCAAAAGGCTTTGTTATCAAAGCACACAGATCACTGCAAAAATTGCCAACACACAGATAGCTATAGAATGGAGCTGAAAAGTGTGTTTCCCACACGTGGTGCCCCCTCTCCTACCACTTGGATAAGCAACCATCGTTAACACTTTCAGTAAATCCTTCCAGAAATTCCCTGGGTTCTATGCAAACCTATTGAAATCCTCTCTTTTTACACAAAAGAAAATCATGCTAAAATGTTATTCTGCAACTCCTTCTTTTTTCTCTGCTTCCATGTCTGCTCTAGCTCACTGCTTTTAACTGCCACACTCTTCGTCATGGCACAAGCCACAGACCAGAGCTTTACTGGGAACTAAAAAGACATCAGACTCTTCTTTCCTCCATGTGAGTTGATGGCTAACTCCCCAAGCTGACCGCCCCAGCAAAGTGCAGGTTCCCTCTGAAACCACAATCCCATACAGGTGCCACTATAGTCCACCTGCCTCCTACTAGGGCATCCTGCAACAGCCCAGGACATGAACAAGTGCGGTTTAAAATCTCTTGCTTGCTGTCTCAGGGATAGGGTCATGAGGAGGTGGAAGAGACTGTCAGAAGTCTGCAGGAACTCCTTCCCTGCACCTGTAGCCTCAGGCTGGCTCAAAAGAGCAAAGTGGTCTTTGTTGTCCCCTTGGGCACACTTGGTTCAACTGTCAGAGATTTGGGCTCGGAGATGGTAGATCACAAAAGGAATCCTCTTCTCGCCCCATTCATTTGGATTAAAACTTCTTCAGGTAGTGAGGAAACCAAGTGGTTCTCGGAATCTTACCGAGGTCTCAGACCGGCGATAAGGTCCCTGGGCACTTGGAGATCTTGGTGGTTCGGTGTTCAGTGAGGCTGTGAAAATGACTGTGAATCATGTCACTTGTCCACGCCATGGGAACCCATCTGGCTTCGGCCTAGAACGGCGTTTTCCAATTTTCTTGGGTTCTTGTGCCTTCTGATTTCCTTTTTCCCATCTTGGCGGACCCCCTGTACCAATTTATTTAGCATTTTTATATTTGAACAATTGCACTTTTTGACTTACAATCTGTTTTAGTCTGTCTTAATTCCCAAGCAACGTCTTGGAGTCACAGGTTGGGTGTGTTCTGCTATATTATTTTGCATAAACACATGATGAACAATCAACTCTTTAAAAAATCTCTCTTCTGTGTACCTCCCGTGATCAGTGCCCACACGGTGCTTTGGCAATTGCCACCCAAGTGACCCCCACATCTCTCCAAGGGAGATGTCTCCCTTCAAACAATTTAAGAGGAGATCCTCCTGCGATCTTTGAAACATGTAGGATTTACTCGATGGGAAGACAGCGTCCGTTTATCCTCCTGCATCAGCACAGAATGATATTTTTGGCCACAGGGATCCTCATGGAATGTTTTTTGCTTTTTCTGGAAAGCAGATAAATGCCTCCCTTCCCAATTACCGCTGAGGATGAGTAGTAAAGAGCGAGGGAGCGTCCAGGGACTCCGGCTCTAGCAGATGTAGACATCTTTTTATTGCCCTGCATGCACTGGGCCAGGCTCACATTAGTGTTATTTTTAGATTTTCAGATTGACTTGGTGAATCTGGCCTCCTTTCCAACAGGTCATATTAATGAGCTGCAGATGGGTTCATACTTGATTCCTCTTGATCACGATTTATTTTACACGCAGGCAAATGTCCTCAGTGTCTCCTTGGGAATAGTCACCTCGTTTCTAAAAGCCCCGCTTCGTCTGGAAACAGGTTTTCTCTTTGGCTGGACTTCAGAGGAGAGACGAATCTAGACGGAATTCAGCGAAGCGCTTGGATGCGCGCTTGGCACCCCTGGCAGTTGTGTTGGGCGTTTGGGATCCGGATGGTTCTGCCTTCGGCTACACTGAGAGGTTGTTACCTATCAGCCTGGCGGGTGAGGCCAGGGCTGTGTCACTGGATGACTTTAGGAAGCTTTCTCCCTCTTATTAACATACTCACGAGCTCCATTATCCCAGCAATCTGCCCAGATGATTCCCCTCCTTCCCTGGCCACACCTTGAAGTATGGCTGTATGTCTGGGTCTCCAAAGGCAATTTTTTATTTTATGTTAAACCAACCTTTCCTCAAGAGGCTTTTATTTTCCCCTTTGGCTCCGTGTGAGATCTGGGGGCAGTTTACTCAGGGTGACCCGAGAGCTGGTCAGGAGGTTAGCGTTGTGTTCTCGTATAAAATAATGGGAGCATGAGTCTGCACATACAGTAGGGCAAGCCTGCCCACACCGAGGGAAGCTACAGATGGTGCCAACAAAGAATTTCCACTGGCTCAGGCTGGGCATTGACTCACTTGACTGATAACAGAGAACCCACTGATGGAAAGTGATGGAAAGAGAAGACAAGAGTTTCCCTGTTCATACTCCAAACAAACATCTGTCTGTTTTCCGGTGGGTTACTCACTCAAGATGGGTTGATCTCAGTCTCGCCAGTCAGACAGCGGGGTTTATCCCCGAAACATCCAGCTTGGTGATGTATCCAGGATGCCAGGGGCTCACTGTCACCCTGGAGGCATGTAGTCACATCCATTCCCCATCGAATGCTTGGGACCAGGAGAAGGTTTATGTGTTTGCCTAGATAAACGTGCAATTTGAAAGCTGAAGCTTCTGTATAAAACATTTTAAGTTCGTTTTAGGTCCGACAACTTTTACTATATTATTATCTGCCCTTTGGGTTCCTTGAGCTCCTACTCATCATGGAACCCACAGAGAGTTATCTTTTTTATATCAAGGTATAACTGACATAGGACATCATTTTAGTTTCAGGTATAGAGAATAAGGATTCGATATTCGTGTATGTTGCGAAATGATCGCCCCAGTAAGGCTAATGAACATCTGTTGCCACACATAATTACAGATTTTTTTCTTGTGATGAGAACTTTTAAGATTTACTCTCTTAATGACTTCCAAATATGCAACACAGTGTTATTAACTGTAGTCGCCCTGCTGTACATGAGATCCCCAGGACTTACAAAATTTTAACTTTTGGAATGCAGAACTCACGTTATCCAAGTACATCCTGGGAGAGCCTTCAAAAGGGCCAAATCTCAGGTGCCCTACAGTTGACTGGATCTCTTAGAACATCTCTGAGCTGAGGGGTTGAACCAAGCACATCAGCAATGAGCCTCGCTGGCTTTGAGATGGAAAGACAAGGGGGAGCTGAGGTCTGAGGTCGCGCTGGTCTACGGACAGCCTGGCCTGCTCTTTTCAGGGAAGGTGCAGACGATGGGAGTGGGAGGCTCCCCCAATCCCCCCATTTCTTCTTTGGGGCTTCCAAGCCCACTTCTGATGGCCTTGATTACAGGGTCTGTTACCTAAAGAAATGAGGTGTCCCTAGCAAGAAGCGAACAATTATTTTCATTCATCCTGAATTAAATGATCAGGGTGCCTGGTGATCATGACGTGACTTTTGGACAGGTGGCCACCAGAAAACCCTGTTTGCTCACCTTAGTTCCCTCCAGGCACCAACATCTCTGAAATCCTGCAACAAGACTCTGGGAAGTCACTCGACTCCCCTCATCATCTCTTAACCATGACATTTAATGGGCTGATATTTCCTGGTTTGGCAGAGTTAAGAAATTTCTAATCTCTGCTGATAAAGGAGTTTACTGTTTTTCTAGCACATGATCCTGAGGGTTTACTGGCTTGAGAACTGTAGTTGACTTCAGTAGATCTCTCTTAGGAGGAACAGGGGCTCATAGTGGATTGGAGTTTAATTACAGATTTATAGATACTGAATGATAGGCTCGATGCCTATCATTTATCCTCCAAAGATTTTTTTTTTTTAAAGATGTTACTTACTGGGAGCCTGGGTGGCTCAGTGGGTTAAGCCTCTGCCTTCCACTCAGGTCATGATCTCAGGGTCCTGGGATCGGTCCCGCATGGGGCTCTCTGCTCAGCAAGGAGCCTGCTTCCCCCTCTCCCTCTGTCTGCCTCTCTGCCTACTTGTGATTTCTCTCTGTCAAATAAATAAATAAAATCTTAAAAAAAAAAAGATGTTATTTATTTACTTGAGAGAGAGAGAGAGCATGAGCAGGGAGGGGCAGAGGAGAGGGAGGAGCAGGCTTCCTGCTGAGCAGGAGCCTGACGTGGGGCTCTATTCCAGGACTCTGGGATCATGATTGTGACCTGAGCCGAAGGCAGACACTTAACTGACTGAGCCACCCAGTCAGTTCAAAATTTTTTTCAAATTTCAAAAATTTTTTAAAGGCTACAACTGGCTCTCATTTATTTGAAACAAATCATGCATCCCTCTTTCTGAAAAGGCCTGTCTTCCGGACCCACGTTTCCTTCAATTTGCTGTTGGAATTAAGCCCCTTACTTAACCAAGGAGAGGCCTCAGTGGGGCTTCTCATGCACATTAGCTTTTGATTGGAGAATGTCTCACACTGACCCAAGTCTCCCCCCTGCCCCACCGCTGAAGAACCTGGTTGTTTGGCAGGCCACTCGTCCGGGCCGTTTGGGGATCCAGATGCTGAAGAAGGAAGGAGCAAAGTGCCCAGTGCCTCAGGGTTTGTGGATTCTTCCCTTTGAAGACTAGAAGGGGCTTTGCAGATAAGGGTCAGCGTTCAGAGGCCCTCGCCAAGTCTGTGGAATGAAGACAAAGGAGTATAGAATTCTGAATTAATTGGACCAAGGTTAAAGATCCCAGCTTGGCCTCTTACAAGCTGCATGACTCTGGGCAAATTCCTCATATTCACTGGCCTTCAGGTTCTCCGTCTGGAGAATGGCAGGTAACCAGGCCCGTCTTGCAGAGCGGCTGATCGCTGGGATGAAGTACAGCAGGCAAAAGCCCTTGGCACGGTCTGGAGTGTTCCCAGAGTCCAGAGTAGTCAGTGCATTTCCCCTCCACGTGCAAAGGGAAAGCCACTTGGTACAAAAGGCAAGTCCCCCCGAGTAGGCCCACAGGGCGAGCTTTGTTTGGGTTGAGGCTCTCAGGACGGAGACAGCATCCTGCCTCTGAAAATGATTATTCAGACCCAAGGCTGCCGCAGCAGATACAGCTGCTTTTTAGCCCCCGATTATGTCGGTGTTAGGAGCCTGACCTGCGGTTTGGCTTTCCTGTCGTTGGGAGATGGACCGGACCATCCCTAGCATGCCCGTGGGCAAACAGAGTCGGCAGAGTGGGCTGTGATCCCTGGGCGGGCTCTCTTTGCTTCTCTTGCACCAACGGCAGGAGATCGATCAGTCGATCAACAAACCGACCAGTAAAATCATGGATGCCTTCTCCCTGCGGGACGCTGGCTCATGCTTTCTGTCTGGGGTCCGCAGCAGGACCTCTGCAGGAATATGGTGACACATATTCCTAGGGCGGCCCCAGGAGTTCTGTGTTGTTTTCATCTTAGCCTCCCAGGTGAGGAAATAGTCCTAGAGAAAGCTCTTAACAGTTTACACAGCATTTCGATAAAGCATAAATATTTTGAGTCTAAATGCCGTGCCTAATAGCGGTCGGAAAATACGGACAGCAATAGAAGGAAGAAGGCAGCTTAGTGGCTCTTTGTCCTGGTCCTCGGTGAAGCAGCTACACTTGCGCCCTTTGCATGGGCTACAGGGTGGAGGTCCAGGTGGTGAGGACACATTTTGATGACACAGAAACAAGGGCTGCAAGAGATCAGTCCGCAGCCTGTGAGCAGAGCCAGGGCTCACTCCCATTTTCCTGCATTGCTTTATGTCTCTAATTAGCCAGAGAATTTTTGGAAATCTAAGCCTCTCTTGGATGTGCCAGTTCCCTTCCTGCCGTAGAGGAGGCATTTGTCCCAAGTGACTGGAGCCGAGGCGGGTTGATCCTGTGAGGGTACCTCTGTCACTCTATGGTTTCTAATCTGGGAGCCTCAGGTCCCAGGGGGAGGGGGACCACCATTGCAGGGCACCTGAGGAGACCTGTGCCGGCCAAGTGTTCCCTGCGGAGTCTGAATGATAGCCCTCCCACCCGTGTGAGCTATTATGTGGCAGATTCTATGTAGGTGGTTAGGGTTAATAAAATGTACATTGGCTTGGGTAAGCATACCTAAGTTCTTTTTTATAAAACAAGATTTTATTGAGAGAGAGATACAAGCATGAGCAGGGGGCAGGAGGGGCAGAGGAAGAAGCAGATTCCCCGCTGAGGAGGACCTGATCTCCAGGACCCCAAGATCATGATCTGAGCCGAAGGCCGATACTTAACCCACTGAGCCCCCCCAGCCACTCCAGCATACCTGAATTCTGTATGGACTTCCGTCAGTATTTTCTTAATCAGAAATATTAAACATGTAACCATTATTACATGTGAGTCAGCCACATTTTGGGGGTTTACAAAGGGGTCCCCATGTTGAGAGTATGGGAGCTACTGATACGGAGCAGATCCAAGGCCAATATGGGGACAAACCTTTGAAATCGCAGACCCAGCAGGGCAGGCGCAGGCCTCCCGTGTTGGGGGCATAGCAAGAGGACAGTAGGAATAAGGAAGGGCTTCTGTGTAATGAGGCCTGGGAACAGCCCACTCATTTATAGGGTCTGTGGCTTGGCAACATGTTTACGAAACACCCACTTAATTTGTTAATTTTTAAAATGCGCTTTTATCTAAACTCACTTTCATGTTGCGGAGATCCAGGCTGTTTGGACAGCTAGCCCTGCAGAAATGGAGGCTCTGACTTATTTCCTGCCTCTCACCTTTCAGAGGGAAAAAAATCACATTATCGAATGGGATGGTGGGAAGTAGGCCCCCACGTCCTTTCTCACGGCAAGGAGAGAGGCCACCAAGTTGAGTACCTGGGCACCACCGTGCGTCTCCCGGTGGGGTGGGGTCCCCCGCGGCAGCCTGTCACCTGGGACCCTTCCCTTCTGTCATATAGTGTCAGGTTCCAGGCCTAGATTTGGGGGCCTGTACATGCAGGCTGTGACTGCCTCACCTTCTTTTCCTGGGTCCAGCCCAGGACATGTTCAAAAACATTTATTGAATGAATAAATCAGTGAGTGGAGAATATATGAATAGTTAAGTATGCCTTTGGCTTTTCAACTGAGAGATTGAAAAAGTTTTAAAGAGATTTTGAAGTCCAAATCACTATTCAGGGGTGCCTGGGTGGCTCCGTCGGTTGAGCGTCTGCCTTTAGCTCAGGTCACGGTCCCAGGGTCCTGGGACGAAGCCTGGGACGGAGCATGAGGCTTCTTGCTCAGCAGGGAACCTGCTTCTCTCTCTGCCTGCGGTTCCCCCTGCTTGTGCGCTCGCTCGCTCTCTCAGAAAAATAGAGAAATAAAATGTTAAACAATATGTTTACATAGTTTTTTCCCTTTGTATTGCCTGCGTGGATTTATAGGCGGTCAGAGTGTTAAATGATAAATCTTATCTCCCCCCAACCTTGATTATTGAAACAACATATGCTCATTGTAAAAAAATAAATTAAGGAAGTGAGGAAAAGCCTGACTCTCCCTCATAACCATACGTCCGTGTGTCTCCAAGAGCACATCTTTCCAGACTGCCCTGGGTGTGTTCTGCACGGTTTCCATGGAGCCCCCAGACCCTGCTCTGTGCCCAGAGAGCTGACCCATTGTGGCAGACACCCGGCTTTTTTGCACACCCTTTCCCGGCTTCCAGTTATACTCAGCTGATGAGTGGCACTGGCCAGAAGGAAGCCTGTGGAAGGAAAAGAAGTCAGTACACTGCTCCCTCCCCATGGCCACCCCCTGGTCATCTGTCCTTCTGGACTTTAGTGTTTACCTCTGACCGTTCCTGGATGGCTCCAGTCCTAACCAGGTCCGGGACACATGACCCCATCCTTGTTCTTCCTGCTCATGGGGTCATGATGGCTTCTCACCATTGCTGGTCTCAGTGTCACCCTCCTGCTGTTCACTCAGCTGTCCACAGCTCTGAGATGGGTCCCTTCGCTAAATCTCTATAGGAACCACACCAGATAGAGTCTGCGTCGGGCCTGATTAAAACAATACCCCCTGTATTTACATATGTGCTGCTATACTATGCATTCCATCTGGGTCCCTGCTTTTAAAGTTAGCAATACTTGGTGATAGGAATCTTTTAAGGCCAGTAAGTACAAATATGTTTCCTCATTGTTCTATTCGTTAGGATTTTCAATAGGATCTAATTAAATCCCAAAAATATTTATTGAGTTTCTACCCTGTGTAAGATATAGTCCCTGCCCTTAATGGGGGTTACAGTGCTCTGTGGGCCTTAAGACAAGATAACCGGGTGGAAAATAAGAGGTGTCATCCAGGAGACACTAGTTACGAGTCATAAAATTTCAAAGGAGAGAGTGAGGGTCGTGGTGAAGGGCTTGTTGGAGGAGGCAGTGCTGTGATAGCTGGTGTGTGTGTGTGTGTGTGTGTGTGTGTGTACTTAAACCAAAGGGGACAGGAGCCTGGAAGACATCCCAGGCAGAGAAGGTGGCATGACCGAAGGCCTTGAGCTGAGACCTTTGAGGTTTTTCGAGCTGTGAAGAGTTTGGTTCAGCTGAGCAGAATGGAATGTTCTTCCACGGTACTTTATTCATCTCACATCTTTTTCTTTCCTTTTTTTTTTTTTTTTTTTTTTTTTAAGATTTAGTTATTTATTTTAGAGAGCGCTTGTGAGCAAGTAAGCAGATTTCCTCACTCAGTGTGGGGCCCGACTCGGGACTTGACCTCACAACCCTGAGATCACGACCTGAGCTGAAATCACAAGTCGGATGCTTAACCAAGTGTGCCACCTTTAAAGGAATTCATCTCACCTTTAAAGCAATTTGCTGGAATGGATATAATTTTTCTGTCTCCCTTCTATATGATCATCTCCTGTAGGCCAGGGAGCATCCTTCATATCCTTTTATAGACCATATACTTGGAATAGGGTAAGGATTCCCAGTAGAGGTTTGTTGAGTGAATCCGAATGGAAAACCCTCTGATGGGAGTGGAAATTCGTTGTCAGATCGCAACGGGTCCCCAGGGCCAGGCTGAGTGGTTTGTGGGAAATGCTCTGAACTTGCCTCCTCCTGGTCAGTGTCCCCTCTCTCTCTTCTTGCTTTTCCAGGCTTAACTGGAATCATAGATATGAGCATGGTGTCTGGACAGGAACACTATCTCCTGAGACGAGAGGTCCCATTTTTCCCATATATTCGTTCTCCTCCACGTGGGTTGGGGTGGGGGGGGGGGGGAAAGCCCTGACTCATGTTAACCAGAAGAACAGCTGCACGTGGTTCTACCGAATCAGGCTGGTCTTTGGAACAGACAGCAAAACAAGAACCGAGTTTGGCTTTTCTCCCAATACGAAAAGTCCCGAGGATCTCTCTTTTCCCTTCTGCTCCAGCAAACCCGAGAAAAGCCAGAGAGCACCCACTTTTGCCCAAGTGCTCAGCTTCTCCCCGTCTTCTCCACATCCTGCCTCTGGGGCTTGGTCAAGGCTGAAGGCATTGATTGTCGCACAAGGGAACCCCCAAAAGGCTGGCAGATTTGTACAGCACTTGGGAATGCAGCGGCGGGACGTAGGTGACAGTGGTGGGCAGTGACCACAGTCATGAAAGAGAGGAAGGGACAATGAGTGTGGGCATGAATGTGAACTCCGCCACGTGCTGGCTTGGTGAGCCCTCACTCTGAGGCCACTCGCCCCCCTGAGCTTTCGTCTCCATCAGCAGAATGGTGGTATCTATCCTCACAGAGTTGTGCAAACAAGGGAGTCAAAACCAGACAGAAACACACAATTTGGCTCAGGGACTCACCGCAATCGACTCTTTTCTCCCTGCACATGAGTACTCTACCTTTTCTATTCCAAACTCGGGAGGGACAGAAAGTTCCATTTCTTTGTGAACCAAGTGTGTAGCAATTCGGATGTATCTGGGGAGAATTATCCATTACCTCTTCACCCTCAATCCCTACAACAAAACAATAGGAAACAAATAAACCAAAACTTGAGCGTCTGGCTTCCATTCCGAAACCAGGTGTTGGGTGGCTCGTCTGTCGAGAGATGCATGCCACGCAGACGGATGGCTTCCCGAAGCCCAGAACGTGCTCCTCAGGGAGGAGAGGGCTTCGAACGAAACCAGTTTGTCCCGATGGACCCTCAGGCTGTCCTGTTGCGAGGGTCTTGTAAAAATCCAGATTCTAAATACTGTTTACTCCTGAATAATTTGTAATTCCTTTCCCAGTTCAAATAACTATAAACTCCTACAAAGTGCTTTATAAACACTCATTAGAGCATTACTAACGTCCTTTGAGCTCCACGTGATTACCTCCATTTGGCAGTCGAGTAAACTGAGTCACAAAAGTTGAAAGATCTGCTCAAAGCTTTGCCAGGAGCGAAGACAGGGCAGGGCCAGAGCTCAGACATCCTGGCTCCTGGTCTGGCGAGCGGTTCCACGGAACGTGCTGGGATCGGCCGCGTCCGGGCTCCTGACCTCTCAGGGTCCTGCCATGCCACAGCCTTCTGGTAACCCATCATCTAGAACTGGCCAAGGTCCCCTGGCCCCTGAGATACCACTGTCCAGCAGCAAAGGCTTTGCTTTGAAAAGGCCCTCAGCACATGTGTCCAATAGCCACCTATGTCCTTCTGTTCCCAGAGTCCTGTCCCACTGATTCACAGTGTCTGCTTATACGGGTCACAGAGGGATCAGCAGAGAGAAGCAAGACATTGGTTTCCTGCTTTTCCTGAAAAGCTGAAAGCAGCCAGGATCCGTGGGGTAGTATACATTTCCTGGATTTCATCTGCCCTGCATTTAAACCCACTTATGATTAAGCTCTTCCATCTCCCAGGGTTAACAGAAAAGGCCGGCAACATGCTCTCCTAGATTGCCGGCACTAGGCTGTGGGCATGGGACCCAAGCTCGGCCAGCTTACAGCGCTGCAGGGGACGAAAGTGACTGATACGAACGAAGAGGGGGCTTTACCGGGTAGCAGGTGGAGATGCCTGCGTCCCAGGCCTGTCAGCGGTGGTGCCGCGGGGCCAGTGGGATGGAGGAGGCGGCTCTGCCATCAGATTGCTGCTGTCTTTGACCTTGGCTGTGGTTAGAACTGTTGTCCCGAGTGCACTCGGCCTCCTGCTCATTTCTGGAAACCTCGGGATTGTTTGTGAGTTAGCAGTTTTCCTTCCAGCAAATTCCTTCCTGAAGCATACCAGAGTCAAGGGTTTTGTTTGTATTTGGTTGGGACTAAGTTGCAGAATGAGAGCGGTTTCTCTTTTCTTTCCTCCCAGTATTGAGAGATGGGTTCTAAGACTCCGAGGAGACCAGGGTACAGCGGAGATGGTAAAAGCATGGCACAATGCGGGACGTCTGAAAAGGTTAGGAGCTAGTGTTTGAGACGAGCTAGCTCATTCGTCTCCAGCAGTGCTGAACCCACATCCGCAACGTTGCTGGGTGGTGCCTTGTGGCCGATCTCCCTGCCGTCAGCATGACCGGCGTCCTCGCCGGCATGATAGCCCCTGGCACTCTAGCCAGTGGTGGTGACTTAGACCAGCATCGATGTGTGCCCAACCTCCTGTCTCCCCCGGGCTCCTGTCAGCAGGTTGCTCCCCATCCAGGATCCTTCCTGATGCGGCTTGCGTGTGGTGAGGGAGGGCTGCCCACAGCGGTATGCGGGGAGTGCAGAGCATGTGCCCCGGAGCTCTGCGTGCTTTTGCCCTTCCTGGTACTTGGGGATGTGAGGAAGCTGTCCCGGGCATCTGGAAATCTGAAGAAATGGTGTTTTCACCGATACCAGGGTCAGCGAGCAAAATGCCTCTCACAGACTCATAGAAGAAGGTAAGAGAATAAAGATAATAATTTCACTGTTTTTTTTATGGAGAATCTCCCTTGGTCTTCCTACTATCCCTATGAAGAAGGTGCTATTGTTACCCCTAATTCACAGGTGAGACAGCTGACTCGCCCGGGACTCTACTACTGAGTTATTGCACATCCAGGAGGTGCCTGCCTGCGACCAGGTGGCTTCTAGAGCTAACTCTCTCTCACACTTCCATGGAAAGATTATAAAAATATATATTTCCAGGGGCCACACCCAGAGATTTCAATTCAGCAGATCTTGGGATGGTGAGAGGCCGGGCTTGGAGACTGAGCGGCCACCATGCAGGGATCCCAAATGATAAAGAATGTGTCCATGGGCAGGTATAGGGCAGCTGCTGGCTGGCACAAGAGCGGATGTGGCCACTCCCCTCTCCCCAGGCTCAGCGAGATGCCTCCTGATCGCTGTCCCCTTTCCTGACTTGGCCTCAGAGTCCTTCCCAGTGCAGGTAGTGACCAGCGGTCACACGGAGGTGGCTTCAAGGCAAAGGCAATTTGTCCTCTTCAGCCTGCAGAATGCGGGAGGGGGACTGAAGAAGCTGGGTCTTGTCACAGGTCACTACCAACAAAGAAGGAAAGTAATTGGCTGTTTCTGAGCCTCAGGTTTCTTTCTGCTCTGTCGCGGGAAGATGGTACAGAACCTTTCATTTTTAGCCTGGAGAGCATGGATTCTTATCTCTAAGTTGCTCTATGAATTTCAGGTTATTCCAGCTACTTTAACATTTTATGACATTTTATAACATATTACAACTGTTGTCGAAATTGTGCAAGTTCGTTTGTTTGTTTTCAGTCATCCAAATGACCAGCTTCTCCCCCGTGGATTGGATTAGTTTGCACATGCTGGATCTGTTCATTAGGACGGCTCTACACACCACATCAACTGTTCAATCAGCAGCAGGACACGGGGAAGGGTTCTGTCCCACCCACTCCTTAAGGTTCCAGGCCGATGGAGGAACCATCCATCCTCGATGCTAGGCTTCCGAGATCAGGCCCCCTATGTGTTCACATCTAGGAGACTGATAGTAGTGAAAGACAGTGGAGAATGGCCCAGGAACATCTAAAGAGCATTGGTTGGACGTTGCAGTCCATTGGTCGGAATTGGCCACATGGCTTTACTCCGCCGCAAGGAAGGCTGGGAAATGGAGGCGAGTGAGCCCAAGAAGAGAGGGAGACGGGTCTGGTGAACAGCCAGCTAGAGTCCCCTTGGGGAACATGAGGAGCTATGGGTGTGCCCAGAGGAGTGGCCGAGTACCACACAATCCAGAGTGGGTGCCTGGGTCACTGGTATCTAATTCCGTCCCCCGGTTGGACAATGAAAATACATTCAGTGGAACAATTTTCAAATGGTAAATGGTAAAAAAGCCCCAAACCAAGGAGAAAAAAAAAAAAAAAAAAAAAAAAAGAACAGTGCTTTAGAATTCTTCCCATTATTTTAACAGTCTTTCAGGGCTTTTTTGGAGTTCTTTATATATGTATAATTTTAGAAACACTTGTCTGGCTCACCTCGTGGTTTCGCTCATTAGCTGTTTGTCTCCCAAAATGTTTCCTTGGACTCCCAGGGAAACCTATCCAAATCCGTCCTGGCCTTCTCCATATTCTAAAGTATTCCTCCAAGACTGGAGGAATGCATTAACGTTTCTGGCTCGGAAAAAAAATGTTGGCCCAGGTCCTCTTTCTTGAAAGTCCTTGTGCCTGGGCCCATAAGTGGTAGGCTCTGGGTCCATTGCAAGTGTGACATCTCAAGCCTCATTCCATTCACCCACGGGGACTTGGATACCCACCTCACAGGACAGTGGGGAGCTGTAGGGGAGCCGCTGTCTGGCGAACAATAAGCATGACCTCTACTGCTGTTAACTCCAGGGTCAACAAGCCATCCACTGGCGTTCCGCTGGGTCGGGCTGTGCGGGTGAAATTTATACCTGTGGGGAAGCAGCTAAACATTTATGCTTGGAACAAAGATGTGGTCATGGGGTGCTTCCCATGGGCCCAGCTCAGAGGTGTCTCCCAGAGTTCTTCCTTGAAATAAACCCTGTGTGCTCTCCAACCAACCCTCACTGTGCCGTGACTCAGTTTCCCCGACAAAAGGGGGGATACGATGACAGTTCTAAACTTGTTTGCAAAACACTTTGAGAGCCTTGAAATAAAGGTGGTATTTAGTGTGAGTTCAAAGAGTTACGTGATTATTTTATTGCCCCTTTTATTCCTGAGATTTTTCTGTTTGCTTGGCTTATAAACCCAAGCCAGAGCCATAAAATCACTTTTATGCAAGCGCCTTTCACACACATTGTGAACCAACTGTGTATTTCAATCAATGGACAAGGCACTCAGGAGGGTGAGGTCGGAGACGTGCCAAATGGGAACACTGGTGGCTTCTGCCTAACTGAGGCCATGACCATCCACTGTCACCGAAACTGCTCCACACTCGACCACATGACCCACGCGTGCACATATTGGATCTGTTGGTTAGGATGGTCCCAAACACCAAATCCATTGTGTTTCTCAACCCATTGTTCTTTCTTGTGGGGTCAGTCTGTGACTCATCACATTCTTCCCGCAGTCCCATGACCCCCAAGCAGAGGATGAAAGAGGCTTCAGTGTAAGTGACCCAGGGTGGGAACCCCTTCTACAGCGCCCCAGGTGGGTGACAGCCATAGCCTTTGCTAGCCAACACGGGGCCCACCCTCCCCATTTAGGGACTCATGCCATTCTATTGTTGGGCAGATCTGGTCATAAAATGCTCTTCCTAAAGGCGAGCCGCCATGTTGGCTACGCTCAGGTGAGTCCCAGGTTGCCCTGGGTTCCCACACTGGGCATGGAAGCCGGTGACAGGAAAGGCTTGGAAAGCTCCGGTGGTCCCGGGCCTCTTTAAGCCATTGAGCGGGAAGAGAAGATGCACGGGACCCAAGGGTCATTTCTGTTTATGTTCTTCTAACGCTCAGTTTCACAGACCATGGCAAGGGGTGGCCCATTTAGATGATTCAAAGTTTAGGATTAATTTATAGGGACAAACTCTTCAGGGACAGCATTTTCGCTGCTGCTCTCCTTCTGTGCATTCCACTTTCGGTCGTTCAGGTCAGGAGCCACTGCCCACCATATCATGCAGGAACAGGGAGCCTCTGTGGCCTCTGGTTCCATTCACAGGAGCTTACAGTGAATGATCTGCTCTTCGAATTCACTGAGTAAATCATTTATTCAACTGCCATTCAATAAACCCCTCCTGTGTAAACAGCCCTCCCCAAGATAAGGGAATCCAGATCCTTATGCTTGAGAAACTTATATATTCCTTAGGGACATGAGAAATTTTACCTGGACAGGCCCTCTGTACACCTCGCCCCAGGAAATCCCATCCTAGGATGCTGGAGGTCTCTGTTATTTCCCTCCATTGGTCTCTTTCTCTTTCTCTCTCTGTCTTTCTGTCTGTCTCTCTTTCCCATACACACACACACACACACACACACACACGCACGCCCTGGAAGACAAGTTTCTTTTACCTGGCAGCCACCTTACCCCATGGACCACGGAGAATGAGAGCAAAATGCAAGCAGGTGTGAGGCTGCCGGCCAAATGACCTGATTTTGAGGGAGACCCAAGGCCGGGACAGCTGTCCCAGGGGCGGGAGTCAAACAGGGATGACCCAAACCCTGGGCTTGGTTGCTGGATACTTTGTAGGGAGCTCCTGAGAAATGCTCTGTAAATCTTTATAGAATAAATGAGTAAGGGAGTGAGGGCCCGAATGTGGAGTCCTCCCGCCTCTACATGGTCCCAAGTATTACTCATCCTCATTTTCATTCTTCTGTGCTGAATGCTCTAGCCTAGATGATTCAGGGAAAGGGATTTTTAAAGCTAGTCAATTCCAGAGATAGCTCTTGCCATCTATTGGCCCTGGGCCCTCGTCTTCCAAGAGATTTTATAGAACAGAGAATTCTAGAACCAAGGCCTTGTGGGATTCTCTCTCTTTTAATCTCTCAACAGAGGTAGGTAGGGGCATGTATTATTATCCACTTGAGTCAGTCGTCCAAGGAAACCCAGCGGTGAGAGCACTCATGTTTAGGTCGTTCCTTTTAATGTGAACCTGAAGTCCTTGGGAAAACATTTACAGTCATAGCGTCCAAGTGAGGCAAGCAGAGGTCAAGGGTCACCATCCCATTTGACAGATGGAAAACTGAAGGCTGTCATTGATGGAGCGAGCCAGGGACAGAGCACAGAAGGGAAGCCATCTCTCTATGTTGCGCATGTAGATGAGTTACTCTGAATGTCCGCTGCTGCGTGCTCTTGGGATATGCCTCCTGGAGTCGGCCTTCCCTGGCCGGTGCTCAGAACTGCCTCGATTCAAAGATTCTGGACTCAGAGGACTCCCTCTCTGACTACAGACTTTCACTGCTGCTGCCCCTTGCCAGGAACTCTTTCTGGCCTGTCCACCTCCCCCTCCACTCTAGGCCATTTTCAGTCCATTTTACGACCGCTCCTTGAGCACAGGAGACCCTTTCCACGTCTCATTGATTCTTTGCTGAACATTCCCCCAGCCTCGGTTCTAATTGCTCCAAGACATACCTGCAATCAGTCACATTCCCTGGGCTTTAGACCCTGATGTCCAACTGCCTGCTGGACACACAGCTCCGCCAGGACATCTCATGAGCACCGAAAACTCAACACATTGAAAATGAATTCACTGTTCTCTCCCCAACTTGTCTTTTTTTTTTTTTTTTTAAGCTTTATTTATTTATTTGAGAGAGAGCAAGTGGGGGGCGGAGCGGAAGGAGAGGGGAGAGAGAATCTCAAGCAGACTCCTGGCTGAGCATAGAACCCGACAGGGGGCTCAGTCTCATGACTCTGAGATCATGCGGGACCTGAGCAGAAGGCAAGAACCAGTCACTCGATCTATTGAGCCACCCAGGCACCGCCCCCTGCCCGCAACAAACTTGCTCTTTTTCTATGTTCCCTTTCTTGCCATGATGGTGCCACCATCTACCCAGGAGGTCATTCAAACCCAAGACCGGGTATTGTGCTTGGCAAGCTCATCTCCCTTAGTCTCCCTCCAATTGACCGTCCGGGGACATCTTAGTTCGCCCATTTCTGTCTCTCTGCTGTCTTCTATGGTCCTTTGTGGTCCAGGCCACTGGCCTCCCTCATTGGGATCACGCCGGCCTCTCCCCCGAGCTCACCTCACTCTCTAGGCTTCTCCTCTCCAACTCCACATCCAAACTGCAGCAAGAGAGATGATTCTAACACACAGATCTGATCATTCTCCTCCTTATCCCTGTGGCCTTGGGATAAAAATCACGCGTTGCTGGGTCTCTGTCCTCCTCCTGCTCCCTCTGCGGTCTGGCCTCTCCCTGCACTCCCGTCTCACTAAACCACTTCCTGTCCCTTCTGTGCTTTTGGCTCTGCTGCCTGGGAACTTTGTATGCGCTGTTCCCTCTGCCTGAAATGTGACCCCCTTCCCCATCTCATCCACTCTGGCTCAGCTAACCCCATACTCTCTGTGTGTCGCAGCCCAGAAGTCACCTTCCCCAGAAAACCTCTCCCGACTCTCCGATCTGGGGCAGATTTCCCACCTGGGTTCCCACAGCACCATGCCACCCCCCACAGAACCCCAGCACCATCATCTAGCTGACAGCCCACACGTCCTAAGCACTCACTCTGTGTTAGGCTGTTTCTCAAGGCTTTACTCATGATCACATTCAGTCGTCACTACAGCCCTAAGAAGAAGATGCCATTATTATCCCCCCATTCTACCGACGAGGAAGCAAAGGTGAGAACAGTCACATACACACATATCTGGTAAGTGGCGGGAACTGGACTTGAGGCAGTTGGACTCAGGATGCTACAAGTTTTCACGATTCTAGCTGCATTTGAATCGGCCTTTGAAAACCACTCTTGCTCGTGCCTGATCCTAAGGGATGTTTTTGGTGGTGGTGGTGGACAGTCGGCACGAGTCCATCATTCTAAAAATCTCCAGAGGTGAAACTGATGTGCTGGACCAAGACCCAATATGCCGCATAGCAGCCACCTGTTCCATTGTCTTGGGTCTGCAACGAGCTTCGTGAGGAACAGGGAACATGACCTCTGACTCGCCAGCTCCCCTCAGCACCTAGAATAGTGCTTGGCCCACAGTCAGCTTTCATTAAGTGTCAAGGAGTAAATAATTGTTTTTATTCTGGGCTGTCTGGAGTCCTGGGATGCTAGAAAGAGCCAGATAACCTGGCCCACTGGCCCCATGAGTTCACAGTTGCCATCCTCAGCCCCCCTCATGGCCTGACTCCTTCCCAGGAATTGTGGAAGTTTCCCCCACCTGCCCCCATCTGCCATGCTCTCAGCAGATGGCCCAGCCCCCACCCATGAGACCAGGATCTCCAGAGCAAGATCCCTTGGCTGGCCTCCCCCGTCTCTGTGGCTCCCCAAAGGTCTCAGGGCCTTTACTCCTTGATCTTTTACCTTTTCGGACACAGAAGGTTGAGGCTTCATTCTGCCTCAGGCTCCCCTCCCCAGCCTGAGCCCCTGGAATGACATTAGTCCCAGTTCCCAGGTGGCACCCTCCATCATTTGCTATCTTTGGAACCCGCGCGCATCCTCCCTTCTGACTTCCCAGCCGTCACTCGCACCAAATGTCTCTGCCTCCCAGGCCCCACGCTCATGCCCTGGGCCATCCTGGTGGCCTCACAGCCGACCGGCTTATTCTCATCTTTCAGCGCTGCCCCCCGTCCCCCACGCCCATGTGGTCATTCCACACCTCTTGCCAACCTTCCAGTGAGCAGAACAAATGTACGGGGCCCTGCAAGCTTCCTCACAGATTAGGCCTGAATTTCTGTTTAGAACACCATCTCTCCTCCTGTCCTCTCTGGTCCTGTTAGATCTCTTCCTTAAACATTTCCTGCCATCCCTCTGTGTCTCTCGTTTCCCCCCGTCAAAGCCTCGTCCAGCCTCAGAGCCCAGTTCAATGCCCAACCTGAGCCCCATGACCAGCCTAGCAGGACGGGGGGGCACCTTTCTATGACTTTGTTCTGCAGTTCAGCAGCATGTGCTGCTTTTCCAGACTTACTATCGATTTTCTTCCCTCCTTAATGGACTGTAGGCCCCTTGAGGGCCGGATCTGGCCTTTCTCCCCTGCAAGTGCTCCGTGGTAGCTTTGCACAGAGAGAAGGCTCCATTCTGCATGATGGTTGCAGAGGGACACGCGCTCTCGCAAGCTCCTCTTGGCCCTGCACAGACTCACAGTGCCGTCAGCAGTGCCCAGAAGCCGGCAGGCTGTGCAAAGCAGGAGTTTTGCCCCTATGTCTTCCCGGGGCCTAGGCAGGCCTGCTGGGAAGCTGTTCATGGCCGCACAGTTCCTGGGATAGCAGCCAGGCAGCAAGAAGCTGCGCACCTCGAGGGCAGGGAATGGGCAGCCTCTCCTCCAGGCAAGGCCGCACTGGGGCCCAGTGGGGTTACTTGGGTCAGGGATCAGAGCCCTGGTCAGGGTGGCCCCTTTCCGTGTGGGCCCTCCTGGACACCCTCACTTTCCTCCAGCACGAGTTCCCTGGGACTCCCCTCCCACTTCCCAAAGAGGGTTGAGAAAGGACTCCCCCGGGGGGGACAGACTCAGCGCGGCGCTGCGAGACTAGAGCACAAAAGCCAACAAAACCCACCTTACTTGTAATGCACCCGCCCTGGTCAGTTTGTCAAGCCCTACTCTGTTTCCTCTGAGCAATGGGACAGGGAAAAGAATTTAAAAAACAGAACAAAACAAAAAACCCTGCTCTAAGTATGCACAAACTTTATGGCCTCCCTCGGCTCCTTGTGCTTCTCCTTCCCCGCCAGGGCTGGCTGTGAGCTCCCCTCCCAGACTTTGTGCTTTCCATCCTAACGTTTCTGGCAGCTCCTGCATGAATGGCTAACACAGTCATTTTCTCCCCTCCGCCCCCATTATCAAAGCGTGCTTGAATAACTGTTAACTCCCGGTTAACAGAATCGTGTTAATCATCTACAAGCCCGGGGGCAGGGAAATTATTCTGTGTAACCTTGTCCCAGTGGCGGGAGAGCCCCTGTCCCCTGGCAGCTGACCTTCAACGAAAACCGGACCTAGAAGCTGGTGAAACCCAGACCGTGAGGGTGTTACAAGGGCTGTTCATCAGCCAAGGTCAGAAAGCGCTGGGCCAGGGTGACCCTCATGCTCTGCCTTCCCAGGCGGGAGGATGCCTTTCCATCCCGTCACCCTTGCTCCAGGACCCTGTAAAGAGACCAGGCTGCACTTTTTTTCCCCCCCAAATTGTTTTGCAAGCGAGGGCTAATCTATCGCACATTCTTCGTTGCTGGGAGACTCTGAGTGGCTGTACAGGCTGTTCTTTCCCGGAGCCATAGTTCAAAAGTACTGCTGACCCAAACACGGACTGTAACCCTGCCCTCCCTTGTGCGGGGCTGGGACGGCCGCTCGGATGTTCCCCCCCACCCCCCACCCCCACGTGGCTCCAAGTGGCCAGATCCACCCTCCAGACCCAGTGGCTGGGAGAGAGACCTCCTTCTGAAGTTGGGTGGGTGGCGCCCTTCCGGGGCAGGGGAAGCAGGAGCTGGAGGAGAGGAGCCCCAAGGGGAGCAGGGAGGCTCCGGGGCCGCCCCTTCCCTACCCCAGCGGTAGGTAGCTCCGCATCTGGATCGCGCCCCCGGGCGCCCGAGGGTGGGAGAACCACCTTGGAGAAAACGGCCCCTTCATTCACTAAGCGGGTCTGTTGCGGAGGGGGAGGCCCGGGGGAGGGAGAGCCGCTGTCCGCGCTCTGGCTGGGCTGGCTCGCTCCCCCCTGCAGCAGCGCCCCGCCCGCCCCTTGCGGAGGGGAGATCCGCAGCCAGAGCAGGGCGCGGCCAGACTTATTAGGAAAGATGCGGCGGGGTCTTGGCAGGCGCGGCGCGGCGCGGCGGCTCCGGCGTCCCCGCGCGTCTGGTTACTGCCAGGAGCTGCGCTCCGGGCCCTGCCGGCCTGGCCAGTCCCCAGGCCGCGGCTGCCCACGCGCCTGCGCCGCTCCAACCCGAACATTTCCACATTAGGCTGCCTCCCCGCACTCCGCGCCCCTGGCCGTGACCTCGGGTGACCTCCGCGGCGGGCTCGGAGCCAAGCCTTCCCCACAGGTGCTCTGGCTGTTTTCTGGGTCGCCCTTGTGATCGGGTGTCCAGGCACTTGGCAAAATTTAGCAAAAGTTCTCTGGTGCCGGGTTTCACCCTCGCGCTACTGACACAGACTCTCTCGGGGACCTGTGAGCCGAGCTTGCGGGCCTCGGCGGGCACGGGTGACCGCGCCCAGCCAGTTTCACAGGCACAAGAGGCTGGATGACTTCGCCTCCCTGTTCAACCCTACCCCTCCCTTGAAGCTGGTCTGAGTTCCCTTGATTATTGATAATTTAAGTTCCCTTGATTATTCCTTACACACAACCCCAGGTCTCTATTTGCCGGGGCATATATGGCAGCCACCGGGGGCCCTGCGGGTCTGGAAGGGGGGCTGTCCTGACGGGAGCTGGGCTGTCAGTGCTCACTCGGGAGGCCGGGGAATTCGAGGCTTACTTAAAAAATGACACGTGTTGAAATGATGATAATTTGGATAAAGTGGGTTAAATAAAATGTTATGAAAATTCATTTTACCTGTGTCTTTTTACTTTTTAATGGAGCTACTAGAAACGGTCCCATGCGCGCCTTGTGCTGTGTTGTGGGGGACAGTGTGGTTCTAGACAGTCCCTGCAACCATGCGTCCTTGTCCTGCATGTCCGGGACTGCAGGGTGCTTCCGGGCTGTGTAGCTCTGGCTCCTTCCTCCTTTCTGCCTCCCTCCTTGCAGAGCTTCGAAGTCATGTTGCAGGGCCCAGGGCCCGCGTCTCCTACGTCTCCTATCAGGGCAGACTCTGGGATAGAGCCTCCTGTGGCCACCACCCCACCTGCATATGCACGCTGAGACATTGTCCCACTGTTTGGGGGTCAGGAGGCTGTACCCAGTCCCAGGCAGACAGCACTAAATGTGGGCGGTTTTATTTCTCTATTGCAAGCGGCACAGAATGATGAGCCTAAGTCATGACGACTGGATTGCAGTTACCGGCACTTGGGAGAAAGTGTCCACCGGGTCTGGGCTTCAGACCTGTTCGGTAGAACTCAAAAGAAACTTTGAGAAGTTCTTCTTTTATTAAGAGCACTAGGATTTTAAATCAAATAAAATGCCATGTATCACAATTTATTTCGTTCTATAGGCAGCATTCATGGGAAGTCAAAATGTCATGAGTTAGACATGTCAGTGTCAGACTATTGTCTGGCATGGTACCTGTGTCCCCTGTGGCTGTTTGAACTTGATTTGTGGCTACTCCAAACTCAGATGTAATGGAAATATAACATGCTCTTGGGTTTGGAGAAAAAAAAAGTAAAATATCTCACTAATGATTGTTTATATTTATTATAAATATTTTAATATTTTATATTTTTTCAATCGAGTTATATCATTTATAATTAGTCTTGTTCCTTTTTTAAAAAAAAAGATTTTATTTATTTATTTTACAGAGAAAGTGGTTGACGAGAGACAGAGCATGAGCAGTGGGGAGAAGGCAGAGGGAGAAGAAGGAAGCGGGGAGCCCGATGTGATGCGGGGCTCGATCCTGGGACCGTGAGATCATGACCTGAGCTGAAGGCAGACGCTTAAAGGACTGAGCCACCCAGGTGCTGGTTCCTTTTTTGAACATAGGTACTAGAAAATTGAGAATGGCTTATGTAGCTTACACTATTTCTATGGGGCAGTGCTGCTCCAAGAGAAGGATGCATTATTTATTCTGACACAATTACAGATATAGGTGAGCATCTCAGCCAGGTTTATCACAGCGCTGGAGCCTGGAAACTTGGACTCTGAGTCTTCCAGCCGTGCAACAGAACATATGTCCAGTTCTGTAGGTGTGAATTTTGGTTCCTGGAGCCAGATGTTCTCTGGGGGACCCACCTTGACTTAACGTCTCCAGAAACAGCCCCGCAGGCCCTCTGGGAAACTCCCAGGTTCTGCAGAGACTTGTCAGGTAGTAATTACAGGTGTGCAAAGACCCTCCTGCTTCATACACTTAGTCATAATGATTTACCTTTACCAGGCACCAAGGTGTGCTGGGAGATTAGCTGAACAGAGAGAAGACGCGGCAAGCAGATCACCTTGAAGTTGACCTGTCAGCCCGATTTCATAGCACCTGCCTGTTCTAGCCCGGGGGCTGCAATTTATTCTTTGGGAAATTGCAAATTTTGCCTGCAGGCCCCAATCCAAATCCTGGCTTCTCTCTCCCAGGTTCTGGAAGACAGGATGGAGGCATCTGTAGGGCAGGGGAATGAATTTCTTTTCCAGGGAGTTTTCCACCTGAATTAGCTTTTATGACACCTTCAAGCATTCTCTAAGACTTTGGTCTTTAAACACACACACACACACACACGCACGCACGCACGCACGCGCGCGCGCGCGCGCGCGCGCGCCTGTGCGCACATTCAAATCCACATCAGAATGTCTTTGTTCTTTGGCCCCCTGGAGTCAGGTGCTGAGTCATCTACCTGCTCCCCTTCCCAACCCCTCCCAAGCAGGGAGCCCTGGTTTGGAGGCAGTGGGAAGAATCCTGGAGAATCAGGTGTTCCTGCCCTTTTGCACGACCTGGGCACTGTGCCTGCCTGCCCCACACGCTGAATGCTGCTGGGAAGGAGAAAAGCAACATTCATTAAAGGGGAGGAAAAATTAGGCCCTTTTCATTAAGGTCAGAAGATTTCTGCGGTTGGAGCAGCTGGCCAGGTGCATGAGCAATTTTCTTAGCTCCTTGGCAGCAGCGAAGTATTTGAAAAATAATGGGGCCCTTAGTCTTATAAGTAAAAACGCATTTATCTTGGAAATTAAAAAAAAAAAGTGCTGGCGGTGGAAATTTTCGGATGAGATGCATTTCTTCGCGCCTGAATGTCTTGAATGCCTGCTGGCTTTGTCTCCCTGCTAAGCTGCTCACACTTGCAAATCTGTGCTTTTCAAGGTGAGGAGCTGAGAGTAAAAAAGGGCTGTGAGATGTATTTCTGGGAGGACGAAAACAGGAAACAAATTGGAAGGACAGCGTGTGGGGTGCGGATGCTGGGTTCAGGGAGAGTGTTTGCTTATTTGGACAGAGAGCAAACGTCCCATGCCACCCAGTGCTAGGAGCTCAACACTCTTTTAACCAGCCCTGGAAACCGAAGTTCTCTTTGGAACTTGGTGGGACTGTTATTTATTTATTTTTTTTCGGCTTAAATTGCTTTTATATGGTTACCCTCACGACTCCTTTCTGTTTGGGGGATATTTTTCATATTTTTTTTTATTAAAAAGAGCCCCAGAACATCTTGATTTTGAAAATGCACGTTCACCCAAATAAGGCGCCAAGAGCATAAACAAGGTGGCCTCAATATTTTGTGTCAACAGCCAATGTTCCAAGGATGCACAGCCGAACTTGAGGGCAAAGAAGGAAGGAAAAGGCTCAGTCCTTGCCCCTAGGTGTTCCAACACCTCCAGTCCCCTCCTCTGACCTCCTTTGCCGACTTTCACTTCTGTGATTTTGAAGGGAGAGAAGGCAGGTTGGAAAGAAGGAGGATACTGGGTGTGTAGGTTATGGAGGGAAGGCTCAAGGTGTGCTTGGGGAGGGAGAGGAAGGGATGGGGGATGGGGAGTTGCTTGTGAAGGGGGGGTCCAGTGACCTGTGGGCGAATTCTGTCAGCACAGATCCGTCCATGGCCTCCTAGGCTCATGCGGTAGACTGTGGTTGCCGCCATGCCCCTCTGGGCGAGGTCACAGGGCTGTGTTGGTCTATCTCATAGCAGGGGCACCGGAGGACATTCTAGGGGCTCCTCATCACCTCTGACAGTCACTGAACAGTTCCACTGTCCAGAGAAATCCCAAAGATGCTCATACCATCTGCCATGCGGCCCAGGAAACTACTGGTCTAGTCAACCTTGGGAGCCACCTTGGCGTCCTTACTTGGCATTTCCCAGACCCACCCGGTCACCGGACCTCATTACCCCTCCCTGAGTTGTCTGTCTGCTCTCCCTTCCTGTCCCCTCACTCTGCCCTGGGTCTCAGAGTACAGTGTTGAGGGGGAAGGGACAGACTGAGCTCAACACTTATGGCCGTTGACCCCAAAAAGTCTGTGCTCGGCCATCTCCGCGGGCCTCTCAGGCCTCGGGGGCGTGGGTCAAAAGCAGATTCTGCAGGGAAAATGGCGACGTGGAGTCCAGAGACATTATCTACCTCTTATTTTGCAGACACGGAGCCCAAGACTCATCCAGGTCATGTGACTTGTCTGGAGCCGTTGAGCCAATTGGAGAAGAACCAGCGCTGGCACCCAGCTTTCCTGACTCTCTGTATGCGCCCCCCCAAACTTACCTATGGGGAACGTTCTACCAGGCCGTTCTCGTCACCGCCGGTGGAGTAATAGGTGTGGTTTTGTGCTATACTTATGCTTGTCACTAAGTCTATCCCCTGGCCTGCATGGCCTCTGTGTATCACCACATTTCCTGGAGGCTCTGCTTCTGACCTGGGTGACTCTGCATGCCGTGGAACAGAGGGGGTCCCTTGGTAGAGTGTTCTGGACCAGGAGTCGCGCAGTATTGTACCGGGGCCAGCTGTGGCCCACTGGCCAGAACCAACGGTCAACGATTCAGGAATCTTGGGCGTCACTTAACTGTTGATAACGTGAACGCGGCTCTGGGGAGAGGATTTGCACCACAGAAACTGGTAAATGCTACAAATCGGGGTTTTCTTTTCCCTCAACATTTAGCTGGTTTACCAGCTCACCATGGATTTGGAGGTAGAACCCTGCTTAGGGCAGGGAGCTACTTCCAGGCAAGATGTTTAGTGCCAATTAAAAAATGGAAGGTGGCCCTATTGTGTATGAAGGGAAAGCATCAAATCTGGGAAAACTACCATATAGGAGGTGAATGTCATTGATTGAGGACTGAGGAGAGCTCCAGGGAGCAGCAGGGCTATCTAACATGATGAGTGACAGTGAGGCCTGGTGGGACTCTGACAGCCATCTCGGGACAGCTTCCCCAGGGTCACCTATGAGCTGGTGAGCTGGATGTACCTCTCGGCCCTGGGGCAGAAACCTGGTGAAGGGCAGCCACGGTCCATCACTGTCTCCCCCAGTCCTGCCCCTGCCCAGCACATCAGCAAATGTTATCAATCCATCCCCGGTCCACAGCTGATTGTGCCCACTGCTCCTTACTGCGGCCACTAGCCAAGTGCAAGGCTCTGTCCCATCTTTCCTAAGATGCCCCCTTCCCTGCATTCTTGCCCATCTCTAGTTACTGTCAACACAGCAGCAAAAGTGATGGGGGCAAGAAGGAGGAGGAGCAGGAGAAGAAGGAAGAGAAGGAGGAAGAAGAGGAGAAGGAAGAGAAGGAGGAGGGAAAAAAGGAGAAGGAGAATTTATTATATCATCCTTCCCTGCACTTCATCAAAACCCTTCAACAGCTTCCCATTGTACTTAGAATCGAGCAAAGCTCTGTGAGAGCTGGCCCCTGCCCCCTCTCCAGCTTCTCTAGCTCTGTGCTCCTGCATCACTCTTGCCATACTGGTCTTCTTTCAGTTTCTTGAAACCAGCCTCAGGACCTTTGCACACACTCTTCCTGCCTCCAGGACTATGTCCTGAGTCATCCCATGGCTCCTTCATTTCCTTTAGGTCTCATCTTGAGTGCCCCCTTCTTAGATGGAGCGTTCCCACTCACCTGGTGGAGTCCCTGGGGAGCTAGCAAGAGGCTTTGCACACAGGACCGGTGGGAACCAAGCAGTGTGGGACTTTGGGGTGAAAGGAACTGTATGAGTTCACAGTGTTCCCTTAAATTAGCCAACACCGTAAACCTTACAACAATACTGCTCAAAAGTCTGTGTTTGCTGACTATACAGTTCTATGTCCATTTGGGCAGAGGCCTGGGAAGGCGGCCAGCAAACCAAGGGGTGCGTGGGGATGATGGGGGTGCGGGAGCCCTGGGCAAGCCACGCATACTTCCAGACACTCCCATCTTGTCCTAAAGCTCTGACCGGCCTCTGGTTTGTTATTGGAACGAGCACCGATGATTCACGTTAAACAGATCCGAAGCAAAACTCATAATTTGTTTTTCTTGAAATGGTCCTGAGAGGTGCTTTCCAAGAAATAAGAAAAAAAAATGAACTCGCAGTGACTTTGAGTCTGCCGAGGGGCAGTCAGTGGTTCATTCCCAAGTGCAGAGCTTTCCCTGTCGCCCAGTGCACAGGCAGTGAAGGAAAGGGCTGCCGAGCCTGGGAGGTCGAAGTGCTTTGCTGTTGTTCTTGCAGGGTCCTCAGCGGGTGCTTATGGGGCCCCGGGGGCAGGGGCTGGGGAAGGGGTGCCTCCAGATCCCGTCATGGCGGCACAGCACATGGCTTAGAAAACTGGAACTGTACCCACTGACAGTTCTGGAGCGCAGCAGTCTGAAATCAAGGTGTTACAGAGCCACGCTCCTTGCATGAACTCTAGTGGGGAATCCCGCCTTGCCTTGTTCAGCTTCTGCGGGTGGCTGGAAATCTTTGGCATTCCTTGGCTGGTGGCTGCCTTGGTCTAATCTCTATCGTCATCATCACGTGGCATTCCTCCCTCTGTCCCTGTCTGTGTGCAGATGTCTTCATAAGGACCCCAGCCACGGGGTTTAGGGCCCACCCTCCTCCAGCATCATCTTAACTTGCTTACATCTACAAAGACCCCCTTGCCAAATAAGGTCCCGTTCACAGGTAGTGGAGTAAGGCCGTCCCCATCTCTTTCTGGGGGACACAACTCATCCCACATAGGAGGGGTCCCCTCGCTCCTATGCGGGTAGTCATGTCACATGTGTGTGTCACAAACATGCCGAGCTGATGAGGAAACCTCACCTCCAGCTTGAGTAAGATGTGACTTCCGAGTATGGGATATGCAATTCACCAAAACATTTTGAGGTTTGGAGTGAGAGCCTGCTGGAGGTTGGGAAGCCTCCTTCCTTCAAAGATTTCCCAACATGTGTTACACAGGTCGCCATGGCAGGCTGAATCGTGGCCCCTCAGGAGATGTCCACGTCCTGAGCCCTGGAACCTGGGGTTGTGTCACTCTCCATGGTAAAAGGGACTTTGCCGATGGGATTAGGTTAAGGATTTTGAAACAAGGAGACAATCCTGGATGATCTGAGTGAGCCCAATGTCATCACGAGGGTCCTTATAAGAGGGAGATGGGGGACTCAGAATCCGAGAAGGAGACGTGACTGCAGGTGCAGAGGTTAGAGAGGTTAGAGGGATTTAGAGCTGCTGCACTGCGGGCTTGGAAAATGGAGGGAGGGACAAGAGCCAGGAACGCGGGCAGCCCTCTGCACCTGAAAATTCGAGGAAGCAGACTCTTCCTTCGGAGCCTTCAGAAGGAACCAGCCCTTGATCCTTGATCCTACTCCAGTGAGATGCATTTTTCACTTCGAATAAATCAATTTATCTTGTTTAAGGCCGTTAAGTTTGTAGAAATTTGTCACAGCAGCAACAGGAAGCTAATACAGTCACACAGCCCAGTTTCCTGTCTTGTATTAATTTAACAAACGATCCGTCTGTCGTTTCTGTTGAGTAAGATCTAGAGTGGTATACTGCATGTAGAAGACACTTAACTCTTTGTTGGACGGATAAATTGAGAGCTTGTTATATATTGTGTGGTAAGCTGGCCTCTTTGGATACGTCACTACCCTCGTCTCTATGAGTATGGAAGAGCACTGGATAGTAAACAAATACTTCTACCCATTAAGGCATGACTGGGTTCCTTGGTGAGTGCTATGGCATTGGAACACCAGAGAATGTTGACCGAGGAGAGCCAGGGGACCTAGCTTAGACTCTGGGGTCAGGCAGAGCCATCGGGGGGACACAGAGCTGAAATGAGGATGAGACATGCTTCCTTTTGGTTCTAGTTTCAATGACAGAAACGTTCTCTGCACAAGGAGGTACCCAGATTTGAGCTCTATCATGCCCCTCCTTTTGGGGAACGGTCTGAGGTTGTCATTTGGTGGTGGGAAAAAATGTGGTGTGGGTTCAGCCTGGCGCTGAGCTGGGTGTTCATCTTCAGTCCGCCCGCGGTCAGTGCCCTCAGAACTCTCCTGCCCTCCCCGCATGCCGTGGGTTCCGCTGATGAACCACAATCTGCCCGGTGGGGAGTGAAGCGTGGCTGGGAGTGGGGAGTGCCTTTGCCCCACTGAGACAGGCTTGGAGGAGGCATGAACCTGGCTGATCCTTATTCCTGGGGCTGCTGGTGTTTTCTGAGGCAGAGCTGGAGCCCAGGGTAGATTCGCATTTATGGGTGTCTCTGTGCTAAGGAAGGGACAGGACCTGGGGAAATGACATTGAGCGACACGGAGGCCCTACACCCCCGTGGTGGGGACACTTGGGAGAGGCAGACACCGTGAATACAGGACGTAGACTGTTGTGCCAAAATTATAAGTTAGGCACTGCAAACTCTGCCTGGGGGATTCTGGGCAACACGGAGGAGACCTTGAAGATGCTGGAGTTTGCTCTGTGAAGAAGCTGGGGGAAGCCTGTTCTGGGTGGGAGCAGCAGGAGAGTAGGTTCTCCACATTCCAGGGTTCTGAATGGTTGGGGGCCCAGCTTCACGCCTCCTCCCCAGGTCCTCACACCGGGCACTAGGTCAGCAGCAGGACACAGTCCCTCTCCTCCCTTCCTGCGACAACACTGTCACATCACTGTCAGCACCCCATCTCAGATGAGCCTCCGAGAAGGGCCAGAATGCATCCGATCTCCAACAGCTGCTGAGATCCCAGTGCTGTCTGCTTAAAACTCAAACCCGCACTCCTGGCACCATGTGGGTCTGCGGGAAAGCTGAGCCCGATTTGCTCCCATGCCCTGGCCCCCAACCGACACGTGCACCCCTCCCATTTGCTGGAGGTGCATTTCCCAGCTAAGCTGTGGGTGGTGCAGACCTGGCCCCACGGGCGGTTCCAAGCCCTGGTGTTCCAGAGGCTGCGTGTCTCGGGACGGATGGCCGTATTAGGGGGCACCCAGGGAAGCTTCTGAGGTTCGACGGGGCCCTGCTGACCACGCTGAGTTCTGCCCCTTCCACTCCTAAGGGGGAGGGCTTGTATTGGGGCCATACACGTGCACTCCGGATGTGCCCCACGGAGCCTGCTCTGGGAGGAGAGCCACTTGCGCATGGCAGCAGGAGGGCCTGGGGTGCCAAAATATTCCACAGGTTGCCACTTGCCACCTGCCAACCAGAATCCCTGTGTTCCCCTTCCCACCCCCGCTCCTAGCCCTGCCTTATCAAGTGGAATCTTGTAGGAGCTGCTGGCACCTCGGCAACAGTGAGGAAAACATCCTAATCAAACAAAGACTCTCCCCAGCACACAAGGGCTAGCCCTCGGCTATGGCCTCATGACAACAGTCCTTGCTTAAGCTTTTACGGGGGAGCCAAATGCCCTAGTACCAAAGGCTGTCCCACATCCCTCAGGGGAATCATTCCCCTGCCCCCCAAGCTGGGCACCCATTTGAGGAAAGACCTTGGCCCCACAGGCAAAAGGGCAGCCGAGACGTGAAGGGCTGGAGTCCTGCCTTGGAGCAGAGCCAGGGAATGCGGGGGTGGGCACCCTCCCCAGCCTGTGCTTCTCCATCATCCTAGGCCACCTCCCTATGGAACTAGGCAGGAAGTTCCATGAGGAGGCAGAGGGGGAAGGAAGCTGTGTCCAGAAAGAGCCAGAACGCTCGGTGCATTCCCCGTTCAACTGGGGAGCAAGGCCAGCCAGGACCTCCCCTGGCCTTCCCTTAAGCTCCCTTAGGGTTTTGGGTCGGCGCAGAGAGGCACATACAACCCTTTCCTTGAGGACCATCGTTCTGTTCTAGACTAGCTTACCTCAGTGCAAGGCTGCGGCCACAGTGCTGAAGCCCTGGGGGGAAGCACTCAACTCCCAGCACTGAGAAGAATCCCCAAGAGCTTGTGTCGTTGCTGCGGCTCCTGGACTAACGTGTCTGCCATTGGGATGCGCCAGTGTGTGTCCATTTTTTGTTTTGTTTTATTTATGATTGTCTGGAACCATGAACATCTTCTGTGTGTGTGAAGTTGTGAGATGGGGGTGGGGTGGGAGGTGTCGGGCAGGCCACGGACTGACCCCAGCACTCCCTGGAGCTTACCGTACTTTCTGACTTCAGCTATCTGCTCATCCCTTGTGAAGGAGAATGAGCTCCATGAGGACAGGGGCAAACTCTTCTTTTTCTTTGGATTTGCAGCTTCTGAGATACTGTAAGTTTCAAGAAATACTACTGATGGAATGACGGACATGCTATAGTTAAGTTGTTGAAAAGAGTGGCAATGGGGGCTTCATCCTAGCTGGGACCCCTCTCTCCTGGCAGGGAGAGTACAGTGGTAATGGTATCCAAGCTAGGGATCAACCAGGTCAAGGGGGCTTTGACATCTACTAGAAAATGTTCATGTACTGGATTATGTAGGGTTGTGTGTTTCAAGTAGCTCTGTTTTCCTCTAAAATAGTAACAGCAGGAGGGGTGAATTCCTGCTTGCCAGACATTGCACTGGCTTTTTGCACATGGTGTCTCTATGCCTTATAAGGACACTGGAGGGTATTATCATCTTCATTTCACAGATGTGGAAATGAACACTCAGCGAGATCGGGTATCCTGCTTAAGGCTAAAAAGTGGCACATCCACTAGTTCAGTTCACTTATTCAGCCAATATTTATTGTGTGCCTACTATATGGCAAGCCCCAAGCGCCACTCAGAATAGCAGTAAAAACCAGACAGAAATTCCTGCTCTCTTGGACCCTCAGTGCTAGTGGAGGGAAATAAAATGGTGATCAAGATAATTAACAAAATATATGGTATATGGGGGTTGGTAAGTATGAGGGGAAAAGTAAAATAGAGAAGGGGGAGGGGGAGGGCTGATGGGGGCGGTGAGGGGCTGCTGCAATTTGTTGGGGGGTGGTTCAAGGAAGACCTCATCCAGAAGGTAACATGTGACTACAAACCTAAAGGAGGTGGGAAAAACAGCAGAGAGCTCTGGGAGGAGGGTCCCAGGCAGACGGAGCAGTGAATTCCATGGGCCAGAGGCATGAACATTCCAGCATGTTCTAGAAACAGCAAGGTACGATGAGGTGAAGTCGGAGTGAGGGTTTGCAAAGGGAGAGAGAGATTACAAAGGGCCCTGTAAACTGACCCTGGGATCTTAATGTACTCCCACGGAGATGGGAGCCGTGCAGGGTTTTAAGCAGAGAAGTGACATGATCCAGTTGAGGTTTCAACAGCATCCTTCTGGCTGCTGGGCAGAAGACAGACTGAGAGGACCTGGATAGAGCCGGGAGACTGATCAGATGGCTGGGAAAGTAATCCCAGGAAGGAAGACAGTGGCTCAACTCAGGGCTGTAGTGGGGTCAGGTTCTGAGTGAAACTAGAGCCAGTGGGATTTGCCAATCCATTGGATGTGAGATGTTAGAGAAGGAGCTGTCCTGAGCAACTGGAAAATGAGATTTCCATTCCTTGAAATGGAAACCAGGGGAAAGGATAATTGGGAGAGAAATGCAAGAGCTCTGTTTTGGACACGTTACGTTGGAGATACCAGTCAAACATTAGAGTGGAGATGCCGAGCAGATGGTTGGATCTCTGAGTCTGGAGCTGATGGGAGAGGTGGAGGCTGGAGATGGGACACCAGTATCATTGTGTAGATAAGGCATTTGAAATCCTGATGCTGGATGAGCTCATTGATGGAGACTGGGAAGGTAGACGGAGAAAAGAAGAGATCCAAAGACTGTGCACTGAGGCGTTTGGTGGGGTCGGGAGGGAAGAGGAGGAACCAGAAAAGGAGGTGGGAAAGAGCAAGCAGGAAGGTAGGAGGAAAACCAGGCAGGTGGGACAGAGCCGACTGAAGGAGGGGAAGGTGATGAGGGGAAGGAAGATGAGGCAGAGGAGAAGGAGGAGGATGGAGAAATCAGCTGGATCAAATGTTGCTAGCAGGTCACATAAAAATGAGAACCGAGATGAAGCCCAGCCCTGTGCAGCCCAAAGCTACTGGGCACTGTTCACTCCCTCAGTATTTGACTGATGACAGACGCCAAAAACTGTTAACAGAAAAAATTCCAAGCCCCAAACCACAGTGTACTTAACATTTGACTTCATTAAACCACTCAGTGCAATCCAAGCATCATGGTGCTGCCTTCAAGTTCCCCAACCTGTGTGCTCCCTCCGCGCAGCAGGTGCATTCCGGACAGCAGAATGGAAAATGAATTATTTTAGAGTATACGATATTATAATTGCACTGTTACTATTGCAAACCACACTCTTTTTAAGAGAATTGTCACCCTCTAATTTCTGTTTTATAATTTAGTGTTTAGAGATAATGAGTGGAATATACCTGCTCTGGGATTTGACCTATATTAGAAAATCACTGTGTAGTTTACCAAATGGTACTGGAGAAGAAATTCCAAAATGAACTGTCCCAAACAAGAGGCTGGTTCAGTGGGAGTGACAGAGGGAGAAGAGGGGTTCTGGCCAGGCTTGGTTATGGATTGACTACGTGATTTTAGGTGAATCACCCATCACATTTCCCTTATCCATTAAACAGGAATAACTAATTCCCAGTATGGTTATCCTACAGGGCAAGGACCAATGAGGATGTTGTGAAAGCATTTTGCAAAGCTGAAAACCCATGGGAAATGCTACTGAGTACTGGGCACAGTGCCTGGCACATAGTAGGGCATGATCATTGGAAGCTGTTATGGACTATTGTTGTGCTTCTTATATGAAAATATGAGAAGCAAGATAAATCTGAAATGCACTGGAGACCCAGTGAGGGGTGGTGAGCATGTTTTGGGAGTCTGGGCTTGTCCAGTGTCAGAGGGACCCCACTACAGGTCCAGCCCCTGTGAGCAGTGCCCACAAATGTGAATTTCTCCCTTGCTCCAATTAAGGTTTCTACTTCACTGCATCTTTCAGCCAAGGATGCTTAAGGAATTCCCACTGCTCCAGAGAGACAGAGGGCTCATCCAGTATCAACATTGGCATCATCGTTAGCATCATGATGACCATTGGGACTGCTGGCAAGGCAATGGGCTGGCACTAGCAAGGGGCGGCACCATTAGTTTTCTGAGTGATTTTTCACAATGGGCAGCTCTGGAACTAGAAGGGTCAGCCCTTGAGGAGCTCACTGTATCCGAACTGCCGCAGACTATGACCCCTTCATCCCTTTCCCTCCTGTCCTGTTGTGTGAGGTGATGCTTATCTCAGAAGGAAATACAGATGAAGTTCTTAGAAATTCCAAAGCCTTGATTAAGAGTCACTGTTCCCTTTGTCTTTTGATACACCCCTCCATTCTCCCTCTTGACTAGTTCTTGCGTATTTGTAGGCTTTCCCTTTTCTCCTCAGCTTTGGATCATTTATCTGTTTTGTTCTTGGAGAGGTGTGTCCTCTTACTCCTTACCTCCCTGCTTAATTAGAGATGACTGCTTGTCCCCCTATTCACTCTTGCTTTTCTCCACAACAACTTACAGCGTGGCTAGGCACATGGCCATTAGAGACTGTTTCTTAGGCTCTCTTGCAGCATAGCAGGGTCATGTGACTAATTTCTTAAATAGATCTCGTGCTAAAGGGGTGTGTGCGCTTTCCGCGCTTTTAAGGAGAGAGGTGTGTGCCTGTTATTCTTCTACTTTTCTCCTCCTTCCTGCTGTTGGAACGTGGATCTAGTGGACAGCCATCTTGGACTAAAGGAATGAAAGCAACATCCTGGAGACGGCAGAGCAACAAGATGGAAAACACCTGGGTCTTGACGTGAGCCCTGGACTCCTTAAACTGACCTATGAGAGAGAAAGAAATTTCTATCTTATTTAAATCCTATTATTCTTGGGCCTTTTGGAACTGATGAACCTACATCCTAGCAAATATATTCTTCAGGCTCTTTGATTTAGTGGACTGTAGGTTACGTGAGACAGAGAACATGGTTTGCTCACCATTGGGTCACTGGTACGGAGAGCTGGTAACATAGTATATGCTCAATAAATATTTGTTGAAAGTATGAAATGAGTTACTGTTTTACTCTGGCGTCTTTACCTCTGCTTTCCAAAGAATGGGTGGCTCTTGATACATTGCTCACTTGGACTACTATGGTCTCTGTCATGGGTCAAGTATGGAATGTCCTAAGGAAATGAGAAGTCAGAGGCAGAGAGTTCCAGTCCAGCTGGAGCACCCTTTGGGAGTGTGAGCCTCGAATGAGGTTAGACGATATAATCTTCCATCTGTTGAATAAACAGAAAGTTATCTAAAGGATTCACATGACTTCCCAACTTGATGGAGATGATGCCTTCATCCATATCTGAGGTCCATTTGATAGAGTGCCAGCAGAGACAGGAGGCCCATCAGATAGACCTGGAGTTCTGAGGATAAAAGTATCCACTTGGGCCTTATAGATTTTCCAGAGGGATGACTCTCCCAGGGAACGATGACCTGGAGTGCTGGCCCATCTGGCTCACAGTTCTTTTTGGTCCACCGAACGAGAGTGTTTGCCGGTTGCCTGTTCTGCAGCATCTCCCTGCCTTGAGACTTTACTTCGGCTGGGGTAGCCCATGAACACCAGCCATAATACCCTGATCCCTAATGGTAGCACCATGGGTTAGCTTTCCAGCCTCTATGGACTAACAGTGTAGTCTGCATGTCTATCTTTTTTCTCGAAACCTTGCTGGACTCAGTTATTAATTCTAGGCTATTTTTTTTTTTATTCTTTGCGATTGACTGTATATAATCATGCCATCTGCAAATAGGGCAAATTTTACTTTATTTTATTTTTTTCCAAACCGTGTTTTTTTGTTTGTTTTTGGTTTTGTTTTTTTGTTTTTTGTTTTTTGGTGGTCTGGGACTTCCAGTAGAATACTGAATTGGAGCGGTGAGAGTGGATGCTCTTTCCTTTTTCTTTTACTGTTAAAATTATCGTTAGCCGTGGGGTTTTATAGGTGCTTTTTAGCAAGTTGAGGAAGTTCTCTCTCAGTTTCCATTTTTCTGAGATTTTTTCTAATGAATGGGAAAATTTGGGAAAGGGCAATAACTCTTTCATTATTCCAAATTCCTTAGTGAAATCAGTCCCTCGGTGGGCATGTTATTGATTGAGGGAACACCATATGCTATGCTAGGCCCTGTGAGACATAGGAGCTTGAGACTTGACCCTGCCCTTAAGCATTAAGGAGCCACAATTTCCATTCTACTATTGAGCATACATTGTCAACTGCAGAAGATCCAAGACAGAAAAGGCTAGTAACGACCTGACCAGAGGTAGTACATAGACTGGCCTCTGGGAATGAGTAGAACCTGAGAGAGAAAGTAAGAGAGAGAACTTGGGAAGTCTAAATGACTTGTTTTCCAACAAGAATGACGGTAAGCCAATAATTAGCAGGACACAACTAGCTTTTGATTTAAGGACATGGATTATCTCCGTTTTGTGGATTATCTCTGACAAATGCTTCATCCTGGACTTCCTCCCTTTCTTTAACCAGCTGAGCATTTGGGCTCTCTTTTCTGCCATCAGTCAGCATGCTCAGGGAATGGAAATTAATATTACTATTAGCTAAAGAAAAACATAATTTAATTAAGAAGGGCAATCTGTTGTCCCTAAATTAGAGCATTTATTCCAAACTCAATAGGAGGGATATTTGTATTTTGTTTGTGGATATCCACACCACTTCTCTCCCTCTGAAGGATAAACAAAAGTCGGCTGTGTGACTATCACATACACGTCACGTTTATTAAGTTGGCTTGGGAGCTAAGAGTAATGCCGCAGAGACCATGGACCACGTGACATCTGATTCATTGGACCCATCCATATTTTTATGTGTTTACCCTAACATAAAGTAATAATGAATAGTGCTCTCATCTGCAAAATTAAAAATCCTGGCACATTACCCACAGGTCATGTTTGGGTTGTCTTCCTATAGCATTGATGGATTTGCACGGATCGAGCCCTTCTCTCTCACTTTGTCCTGCTGGTGACCAGTGGCTCATCTCTGAGGCAGATGGCCAGGGTTAAGGGTGAAATCTGAGGCCACGAGGCAGAGTGACATTAACTGCTCCCTTCACATAGGGATTGAACCCCTGACCTTCATCTCATTAGCATAGCACTCCAACACTCCAATTCCCGGCCTCAATTTTACATCACCCCAGGGTGTTTCCACTTATCTCAAGAGGGAGCTGTGGAATTCCCCAAACAAAATTAATTTTAATTCGCTTTAATTTAAACATTAAATATGGGCTAGGCAGGCAGGACCTTGCAGGGGTGGAGGAGAACGGTCAATGTAAAAAAATGAAGCCGCCATGATGCACCGGTACCCGAGCCCCCAGCGACAGCCTCTCTCACCTACTGCGCCAGTCCGGGGAGGAAGAGGTCTGTCCATAAGCAGCAGTCACGGAAGGCTTTTAGATTATGGGGGGGTGGGGTGGGCAACAGCTCAGTCCTACTGAACATCTGCATTTCATAGGACTGTTTCATGTGGTCAGCTGGGCGTACTCTGAGTTTGCCTGCGCTCCCTGGGCAACGGTTCAGCTCCGGTCCAGCGAGGCCCTCCCTTTTTCATCCTGGGGACTGGGATGCTTTGCATGGTCTTAGGAATTTGCTGTAGGAACAATTTGTGATTTATTAAGATAATAAATTGGGCTTTGTTGTCGGGGCTTTTTCCTGGGTCAATATGCAAGATTTATCACACCGTGCTGGCCCAGGAAGCGTATGGCTCCAAGGGTTCCAGGGTACTGTGGCCACTAGCTTTTTGGAGGCTGGTGGGGTCTCAGCAGGCTGGCAGCTGAACTGTAAGTCAGGGAAGGGAACAGTGGGAATTGGTTATCTAATGAACGTCTTCAAAACCCTCCATCGCAGTTTACTAATAATATCCATATGCGTTTATTACAGGATAATAAGTGTCTTTCCTTATACTGGCAACGCCCTTTATAATTTGTAAAGGACTTTCACACACATTATCTCATTTGTTCTTTGCACACCTGTCAAGAATTGCGATCTTCATTTTATTGATGAGTGACGAGACTCAGAAAAATGACTTGCCCAAGGTCGCACAGACCTAAATCACAGACGTCACACCAGCTGCCATGTCTTCTCATATCCTGGGCCCTTCCCACTCTACTTCTCGTATCTCCATTTATCGTTCTCATCCATTTGCTTTTGGCAGGGAAGGGTGTAGTATCTCCATTTTACAGAAGAACAAATTGACACAAAGATGTAATTAAACTTTTTGGCTCCTGCCTTTTGCAAATGCTCTCTTTTTGATGGCATTACGTCCCTTTCTTGCTGAAGGGCAAGGGATCCTTTTGCAGGGTAATTGCTGCTCTCAGAGTCCAGAATCTCAACTGTCATTGTCAGTGCCATGATGGTCGTTTGGCTCCAGCGTGCCCTCTGCGTCTGCCGGGGGCTCACACCAGCCACTTCTGGGTTAGGAGGAGGTCACACATAAATGGTTTGTTCACATCTACTTAAGCAGCTTTGGCAAAACACTCTCCTACCCAGCCCTTCAAGGATAGGTATTTTGTTCTGGATCTTTTTTTTACAGTCACGTTCTGTGAATTTCTTCTAATACAGTGGGCTTGGAGGACACGTTCCCAATTGGGCCCTTAGACACACGCCCCCCCCCCCGCCCCGCAAATGACACTCCTCAAAGCCCATTCTAGATGCATGACCACACTATGTCATCCCACCCGGAGGGGCACCTGACGTCTCCTGAAAGCTTCTATGTTCATTATCTAGACTTGGATTGGAACTTAATGGATAGTAGAAAACGTATCTATATCCTCTTCTAAGCTGAAGGAATTCACTGCACCTGTGCACAGGTGCACCAGGTGCACCTGTGGGGCACTGAGCAGCCACAGCAACTCTGTATGACAGAGCTTGGCCAAACCTGAGCGAGAAGATGACCCCACAACAATGTAAACTCCATGTGGGCGGAGCTTAGTGTCTTTTGGTACAGGCTTGAATCCCTAGGTCTAGAACACTGCTAGCCTCCTACGAAATTATTTACTCAGTGAATGAACTAATGACGCAGAGATGATGAGGTTAAAATTGATGGTGGCCCAGAAATCATGGCTGTGTCCATTGATGGCATAAGGTCACTTCTGCCTCCTGGCTCCCTTGGCTTACACCCATTTACCAAGCCTGGTCTGTTAGCCTTGCCAACGATTCCATATCCTGCTTAAATTATCCAGAATTGGTTTGTAGGGCAGGCAATGAAGAAATCTGATACAAGTGGAATAGGGTTGGTTGACCAAATATATATGTTTTATCCACCAAACTTAGACAGAAAACTTCTGAAGGCCACAGCAGGTCCCATATCTTGTTGCACTCCTCAACATCTGCAATAGCGCTTTTCAAGTAATACATGCTCAAGACATGTCTGCAGATGGTGATGAAGATGATTTAATAGCATTTCAAAGGCTAGGCGTCTAAGAGGTTGGATGTCCCGAGGACCATCTTCCCTATGTACGTGTACATGCACAGTTACACACACACACACACACACACATTTTCTCATTTGTGAGACACCATTTGTAAGAGGCCATTTGGGGAATGCAGTGGGCCCACTGAAACCAGAAGAAATTCAAGGCCATGGGCCAGCAACACCACGGGAGCCCCACACCCAGCCAAACGTTCTCACTGGCAAATCAAACCCGAAAGCTGTCATCAAATTCTGCTCCCTGACAGTCTCAATTCAACAATGTGCTCAGAGACAAAAGAAGTTGAAACCCAAGTGAAGGTTGCCAACGAGTCTTTTCGGGCAACCAGCAGATTGCACAGAGGGTCAGCACAGACACCGGCAGAGAAGAACATTCTCCTGGCAGGACTCCATCTCTAAATTAGGCACCACTTCAGAGGATCTCAGCCTCGTACCTTATGGAATTTATTATTTTTTTTTAAAGACCCAACATTTGTTCTTAGTTATTCTTAACAAAACTTTCTTAATCTAGCACCATACCCTCACTCTCTCACTCCTTCACTTACTCAATTAAAGCTTTGTTGTCCACGTACTGAGAACTTTGGTCCCGTCTGATGACGAAGACTCTGGAAAGCAGGTAAACCATTCCCACCTGTGCATGTTAACGATGAAGAAACCCATTTAGGTAAAGCTATCTCCCACAGCTCATTGCTACAAAAACTTTGATTAAGACTCAGTTTAACTTGTAAGTCTGAGAGTAGCCCTTGGATAAATGCTTAGTGAGAAATACTGATGAGGCAAGGCACCCTTCCCTGGTCTAGAGTGGTGCTTTAGGGCAAGATTAGTGGTAGTGTTGGTAACTCCCAAAATAACACTGTGGAAGTCTATAATGATTCTGGAGGATGGCTTTGAGTTACCTCATGGTCTTGCCAACTATCCTAAAATCCTCAAAAGAAATCAACTGCATTTGAGCTATAGTACATCATTTGGTTGATTTCCCCAGCATAGGAGTGTGAGACTGAGGTGGGGAGGCATTAGCTCAGCACCAGGGGGATGCAAGTAGGGACCACAGCCCCCAAGTTTGAGGCTCTGGGTCTAAACAGAAGGGAAGAGCTACATAACTTGGTGGACAGAGCTTGGAACTACCACTGGGAGAGGTCATTCCATAGAAGAAGAGAGACTTGGTTAAAAAAACCAAACAAACAAAATAAGGGACAGGTTATGTTGCCCAATGAGAAGCATTGCCAGAGAAAGTTCTTGGGATGTGTAAGGAACCACCGGGCTGGAGTGTGAGTCTCCCGATTTGAACAATGATCAGAATCACCTGAGGCTCTCTTTAATACTGTAGCTTCCCAGATATGCCCTCCTTAAAGATTCTATTAGGCAGGTCTAGGTGGAGGCACAGAAATCTGTATGTTTATCAGACCCCCCCAGGCGATTTTTTATAATTGGGAAAGATGTGGGCAAGCTCTGGGCTTGGGGATGCTCCCTCCCTAGGTGAAGAAGGAGCTTGACAAGCTAGGTCCAAGAGAGTGGCTCTGGGTCAGAAAGGCAAGAACAAAAACAACATGAATCTTAAAAAAAAAAAAAAAAAGTGACTTGGCATAAAGCAGCTGTAGCCCGCATTTAATGATTTCCCATGACTTCCAGAAAAAAAAAGCTGAGTCTGCAGATGCCTGTTCATCTACAGGATGAATGGAGTCTGTGTGTTCCTCGGGATGCCATCACAATGTGCCCATTATTGCTGAGGTGCCCTGGTGATCCATTCCTTATGATCTCCCCTGTCCCCCAAAGTCCCAGGTTGGTTTTCCTTGGATGCACTCCCTTCTCTCTTCCCAGGGGTTGACAGACTGCAAGGGCTGCTGTCTGCACTCCCTTTCTCTTTCACTAGCCTCCGCTCTGCGGACTTGCTCTGGATCAAATGACCACATTTCCCCCTTCCTGGGGCCTCCTGAAGGCCTGGCCCTGAGATTCCCATGGGGAGGCCCGAGGCCTGCAGTCATCTGAGATGACAGAAGCTTAATTTCCAGCCCCATCCCGATCACACCTCCAAACAGCTGATCCCACTGTGAATGTGAGAACCTGGGGCCTGCACACATTTGGGGGCTGGTTATCCCAGGAGACCTTGAAAATCCTAGGCTTGCTGCCGGCTGGTGGGCCCACGAAGGGGACTGGATGCTGTTGCAAGCAGCCCAGCCCAGGTAACCCCAGAAGGAGGTAATGAAATGGGTGATAACAAAGCAGGGACCATGTGTTCGCCACTCCTGTGTTGTCCTTTTCACGTACATTACTTTGCGTTTTAGAGCAATTCTTGGGGGTAGTTATTATTACACTGATTTTACACATGAGGACAGAATCTCGACATAGTTAAGGAACTTAGCATTACTCCACAGTTGGCTAGTAAAGAAACTTCTTAACAACAAAATATAATATGCATAAAGAAACACATAGTGTGCTACTTTTTGGATTATCACAAGTGTGAACACATTGCCCAAGTCCAAAGCCAGAATCTCACCAGCAGGAGAGAAATCTCCCCAGGGCCTCTCCAAATAATCGCCTCTTCTCCATGGTAAGCATTTTTCTCACCAAAGATTTGATTGCTTGTTTGTGAATTGTATAGAAATGGGATCGTACACCCTGTATTCTTTTTTTCTGGCCTTTTCTCCACTAAGTATTATCTCTGTAAAGTTGATCTAATATTGCTAAGGGTACAAGAAGTTTTCTCATTTCTAATGCTGTAAAAATTTACATGTATGAATTTACCACAATTTATTTATACATTCATGGACTGCTGGTCATTTCGGTAGCTTTTCATCTGTTGCAAATAATGCTGCTTGGAACATTCTCCTCTATATCTTGTCAGGGGATACGTTCCTGGGGTGTACATACTGAGAACTGGAATTGCTGGATTATAGGATATGCCTATGTCAGTTCTAGTAGATATACAGTTTTTCAGAGCATCTGCACCAATTTGTACTCCTAACAGATAGTTACGAGAGCCTGGGGGTGTCCATATAATTACCAACCTTTGACACTTTGGGGCTTTTAAAAGTTTTAGCATTCTTGTGAATGTATTTCAGTTTGCATCACCCTGATGACTAGAGAAATTAAATTTTTTCAAATGTTATTGGTCATTTGGATATCTACTGGCCTGGTTCGGTCTTTTGCCCATTTTTGTATTGGGTGGTCTGTTTTTCTTGGAGATGTAGTTTCTCGTTATAGTTTCTGGCTATGAATCCCCTGTCACTTGTATAGATTGCAAATACCTTCTTCTCTGTGGCTTCCCTTTTCATTCTTAATGATTTCTTTTGATGAAACAAAAATTCAGATTTTAATGTAGTCCAATTTATCAATGTTTTCTTTGGGCATTCTGCTTTTTGTTCCTCTTACATGCGACTGACTCATGTATACTGGCATTTTTTATCCAACAACCTTGCTTGATTTCCTCATTAATTCTGACAGTTTTTCTACAAAATATTTTGTAATTTCTACACATGCAATTGCATAGCCTGTGAAAAATGTCAGTTTTATTCTTTCATTTGTATTCTAAGAATTTAATTTTCTGGTCTCATTTTATTGCAAAGTCTAGAACCTTAAGTATAATGATGACTAGAACAAAAGAAAGCCAGCATCCTTCTTTTATTCTGGATATTGGGGGAAAAGTATTACTATTTGAACATTAAGTATGATATATACTAGAGATATTTTTATAGATACTCCATCATATTGAGGTATTTTCCCTCTCTTTCTAGTTTCCTAAGAAAGTTCTTTCTTCTTATTATTATCACGAAGGGTTAATTTTATTAAGTGCTTTTTCTGAATCTATTGAGTTGATCTTGATTTCCTTCTTCATTCCGGATGGTTTTGGAACATCAAGACAATCTCATATTCTTAGAATATAACCCATTTTGTTTGTTGATCCAGTTTGATAATGTTTTGTTTAGGATTAGCCTCCATGTTTTGGAGAAAGAAATAGCCTGTAATTTTCCCTCCTAGTCAGGTTTATTAAGGTAATTGATATTAAGATAATATATCTCTCAAAAATGAGCTGACAGGTTACTCATTTTCTATTCTTTGGAATAATTTGTATAAGATTAATTATATTTCATCCTTAAGTATTTGGAAGAATTCACTGGCAAAACCATCTGGTTCTGGAGTTTTCCTTGTGGAAAGACTTTTCGTTATGGATTTAATTTATTTAATAGATAAAAGACTATAAGTTGGTTCAGAACATCCTCTCATTTAATAGCTGCAGGCTATATTGATATATCTTTCTTTTTTCATTCCTGATATTAATTATTTGTGCCTGTCCTTTTTAAAAAGACATCAGTCTTATCAGGAGCTTATCAATTTTACTAGTCTTTAAAAGACAATTTTTGGCTTTGTCCATTTTCTTTGTTGTATTATTATTTTCTCCTTCATTAATTCCTGCTGTTTATTACTTCCATTCTTGTATTATGTCATAGTTGAATTTGCAATTCATTTACTAAAAATCTTAAGATGGAAATTTGGTTCATTGTTTCTCGATCCTTTCTTCTTTTGTAATGATGCATTTAAGGCTATAAATTTCTCTTAAGCATGCTTTGGCTGCATCCCATAAGTTTTGATATGTTTCGGTTTTATTATCTTTTCATTAAAATATTTTCCAATTTCCACTGTGATTTCTATGTTGACTCATGGGTTGTTTAGAAATCTATTGCTTCATTTTACATCACATTAATCCAGTCAAGCACTGGGCTCTTTCAAAATGATTCTGGATTTCTTCCTCCAGCTAGCTCTCTTTCTGGATCACCCTTTTGGAGGAGTCTCAGCTGCAAGTCTGAGGTGTTTAACCAGGCCTTTTCTCCCTGCCAGGCCCTGAGCTCCCTTTTTGTCACCCCAGCCCCATAAGACTCCTGGAAGCTCCGCTCAGCTTCTCAGCCACTGCTTGGACAGTGCCAGGTGCCAGGGAAAAACATGTCTGATGCTCATTCGGAGCTCATGCCTTGTTTCTGGGATTTTTAGCTCTTTAGTTTCTCATTACATTGGTAGTTTTTTGATGGCTTCCAGTAGATTTTTAAAAAGTATCTTGTCCACATTATCCATTCTTGCCAGGTAGATAGTCTGAGATGAGCCAGTCTGCTGTTGCCTCCAGGGAAGTTGTCCTAGAGCTGGGATTTAGGTCCAGGTCTGCGCATGCCCAAAGCCAAAGTTCAGAGCCCGAAAGTGGAGTTCAAAGGCAATGTGAAGCCATCCTGGCTGCTCAGCTCTCTGCTTTACCTTCTTCATTGTTCTTGACCTAGTCCTTTGGCTAAAACAGTGTCATTTTTTGAACCCCACTTTTAAAATGTCCTAAATATAAATTTTTCAAATTTCTTTTTCTTTTAAAGATTTTATTTTTATTTTATTTGATAGAGAGGGAGATCACAACTGTGGTGCAGGCGGTGGGGGAGGGCAGCAGGCAGAGAGAGAAGGAGAAGCAGGCCTCTGGCTGAGCAGGGAGCTTAATGTGGTGCTCGATCCCAGGACCCTGGGGTCATGACCTGAGCCTAAGGCAGATGCCCAACCAACTGAGCCACCGAGGTGACCCCATAAATTTCCAAATTTCTTAATAAAATTATTCTTTTTGGATCACTTCCTTTCTGATGGTTGTTCACAGGACCTTGGGGAGCCCTGCTGCCTTTTTTTAAGTTCATCCTTTCTAGGTCTGAAACCAATACCAAACTGTATGGGAAGCAGAAGCAGAATCACACTGTCTTGTAATTCTTTATCTCCCCTGGTAGACGTGATGGTCCCTGAGGGGAATCCTCTGCAAGGATTCACGAGGAGCCTTTCTTAGGGTTCTCCCACGGTGACTTCCTTTCTCTCAATGTGAATGCCCTGACTGGCCACATTTCCTTTTTCCCTCTGGGTGCCAGGAAGCCCAGAGTGTAGAGCTACATTTATAGGTCATCTCTAGCTGCTATGTCTGTGTGTAGAGGCTGGATGTGACTTTTTCTCCCCAGCTAGACTTCTTCTTATTTCTCTTTTCCTTAGTTCTGAATTTTCTTTATTTTTATATATTTTAAATATTATTCTGACTCTCTCTGTGACTTTACATGAAACTGGAGTTACTTCAATTTTGTCCATCTATGTAACCACTTGGAGTTTTTATTTATTTAAAAATTTTCAGGGCGCCTGTGTGGCTCAGTCAGTTGAGCGTCTGCCTTCAGCTCAGGTCATGATCCCAGGGTCCTGGGATTGAGCCCGTGTCAGTCTCCCTGCTCACCGGGGAGTCTGCTTCTCCTTCTTCCTCTGCCATTCTCCCTGCTTGTGCTCTCTTTCTGCCAAATAAATAAATAAAATCTTTTAAAAATCTTTTTTCAGCTATGGAGACATTTGACCGAAAACAGAATAGATCCTGGAGAAACAAAGATATGAACAGTATTGTAATTTCTAGAACTTATTGTGAAATTAGATTTTCATGAATCTTCGCCCTACATATTCTGTTGTTTAAGACCATTCATAACTAGATATTGCTGTATGTGAAAAACATGTTTCAAAATCAAAAGCTCCCATTTTGATCAAGAGCTCCGATCAACCAGGAGCAAAGGTAGATGGACAAATCTGGTCACACTGGCCATGTGAGTATGAAAGCATGAATATCAATTTTACAAAGTCATGGACAAATGAAAGAAAGTAAGTATCAAAACCAGAAACTATCAATATTGCATTTATTGCAATACACCAATATGTAAGTATAAGGTTTTTTCTTTCCTCCAAAAATTCATAGGTGTCCCTAAAATGAAATTAATGTAATTTAAAGTTCAAATCCATTAGATATGTTATGATATTGTTCTATTTATTGTATTTTGGGTTTGAGTTTCTTTCTTTTTTATGTTGGACAAGCATGACCATCGATAGAAGGATCAGAAAAAGAAAAAAAAATCACTCTCTGCTTTTCTTTTTTTGATCCATTACTAATATTTCTGCATTTGTCATTATTGTTAAAAATAAGGTCATGCAGGAGCAGGGGTGACACCATGTCCTCTCTGGAGGTCAGTCCCTGAGGCAGGCTGTGGGCCTCTGCTAGGGGCTGAGGGAACGTCCCCTAATCCGGAGTTTCAGGTCTTAACGTTCTCCTCCTGCAACGGCCCCATCCTGCATTCCACTTCCTCGAGGCTAAAGGTGCCCTTTGCACACCTTTCCTCAAGCCAAGGCTTTCCAGTTGCACGCACACTGGCCTTTGTAACTCAGTTCAGGCTGCTCCTGGGAGGGCAGCTTTCTGCTTGTGTTCTTCCTGCCAAGAAGCTCCATAGTCAGCTGCCTGGGCCCCACTGGCCGCCCAGCCCCTTCTTACTGTGTGGTCTTAAAGCAGGTCACTCCACCTCTCCCTATCTCTCGCTGTAAACCCCGGATAATAATACCTCCCGAATAAAGAAAAGGTTTTCTTTAAGCCCTTTGAGCTTCAGCTGGAGCACACCACAGCCGTGCCCAGGGCTGCGCCGGGCCGCCCTGTGATTAGGTAAGGTGAGATGCTCCTCATTGTGCTTTGTCTGCAATGAATGCGCCTGGCCACAAAGCCCTGGAACTCTCGGTGACACCGAAACCCCGCGGTAAGCTGGATTGCCTTACATTCTCATAAAGCACACCAGAAAAGAGCAGTAGCTGGGACTCGCCTAGTGCTCAGTGGACACTCTCATCAGAGGATGAGATGGCGCAGTAAGACACGACCCACTTACAGGTGGAGAGGCACGGCCCGGCAGCCCCGGCGGCCTTCTCTGCGAGCTGCGGCAGGCTCCGCGGAGTCCGGCCACACCAGGCAGGGCGGGGCGGGAGCCATCCCAGTGCCCAGATCGGAGAGATCGCTAGCTACCAGGGCGTGAGCTCCTGTCGGGGGCCAAGAACTCGGCTGGGTATGTTTTTCTATTCCAAACCCTCAAGACAACTGTATTAAACCCCATCTATATTCTAAAAACAGAAGCAAACAAAAACCATCCCCTGAATTTATACCTTTTCCACCATCATGAGAGCCTACCCATTTGGGCCTGGATGGAGGTCTGAGCCCGAAATTTTGGCCTGAGGCCTCCTCACCGATTCCGAGGCTTTAAGACCACACAGCGTGGAGTGGCCAACCAAGAAGGGAAGGCTTACTTTTCTCCTTCTGACCCAGGCCTCTGGAAGTGGCCTTGAGGCTGCATGAAGCCTCCTTCCTTATGAGGCCTTGGCTAGGCCTCTCCTAGCTTGACAAACTTCCCCAGAAGCCTCTGATCCCGTTTTTGACTCACGGAACCCAAGTCGCAGTGGGTTCTCTCCTCGGGCTGTTGTATCAGAGCCTGCCAAAGGTCAGGTCCTGGTTGTGAGCTGGTTTTGAACTGGGGGTGTGCTGGGGAGGGGCTGGAAAGAGCCCCAGAATCAGAGAAGACGAGGGTTGGCTGTTGGCTGGGGCTTCTCAGAGGAAGCCAAGGACTGCGTGCGTGGAGAGAACAGTCTGGGGATGAGAGTGGTGACCAATGTCCCTTAGTGGGAGAAGACGGAGGGTCCCAGGGCTGGCTGCTTGTGTCACATCCCCCGGTGGTGCCTAGAGGCAGGGGCTTCTGGAAACCCCAAGTACGGAGACAGCTCTGCTCCCTGGGGAGAGGTCTATTGTGTCGACTCCTGGGAACCATGCTTCGTTGAACTGACTTCTGGGGGCGTGTGTGTGTGTGTGTGTGTGTGTGTGTGTGTGCACATGTGTGTATGCGTGTGTGTGTGTGTGTGTGTGAGTGTGCGCGGTCTGTTGTTAGGGAAACCATGGAGAGGAGGGGAATGAAGGCTCTGGATGGGTGCTGCCTTCCCTTGGGGTCCCCTGCTGAGCGCTGATTGGATGGGCTGCATGTTCTCCAGGCAACCGCTATTGCTCAGAGAGCCCTGGGCTGACTTGGTCCCTTGGGAGCTGATGTTCAGGGAGCGACGGAAGCAGCTGGTTTATGGGAGCATCAAACAACGTGAGCGGCAGAAGCCGCCCAACCCCAAATGTCTCTTGCCAAGCACTCTTTCTTCTAGATTTTGAACTCCTCTGTGTTCCAAAAGCTGTTTTGTTTAAATGGCTTTTCTCCTTACTCCCAGTCCGTGGGAAGCTGCAACTCGCAGGCAGGAAAGGGACTCCCTGGGTCATTCACTGAGGCTGCTGCGAGCCTGACACTGGCAGACACCGTGCATCCCCAGGGGTGTGGTGGAGCGGAAGCTGGCGACCTGCCTTCTCGGGAGGGGGATTGGCTCCCCGCAAGGACACAACAGGGAGCTCTGCCGTGCATGGACTCGGGTCTCGAAGCAGATATCTTGCAACTTTCCTTCCTAACGCAGCCAGCATTGTTTGTTCTCGGGACAAGTCTTTCAAGTGTGGGGATGGCGACCGTGTCCGTGTTCTCTTAGTATCTCTAGGAAAGCTGTGGGGCCTCCCTCAGCAAGTGCTCCTTGAACGAATGCTTGAATGAATGAATGAATCGTGAGCTCATTGTGTTGGCCGCTGGCAAATTCAGTAGCTTCCTCGCAAACCAGACTGCTCCTGCGTCTGGAGAACCTGGTGTCAAGATCAGGCTTATCACGTACCCCTCCTTCATCCTGTTTTGTCCAGACCCTGGGAGTTCTGTGGCGGTGGGGGGGCAACTTAGAAAAAAACCCCAGAATCTTCCATGGTAGGAAGATTCCACTGCCTCCAGACATGGGGAAAACCACTGGTCTAATTCATTCACTATGGCGACTTTTTCATCCGCAGGCTTGGCGCTGCCTGGGTAGCTCTGTCTGGGAAGGCTTGCTTTCAAGTAGGACAGCTGCTTGGCGTTCTGGTCTTACAATGTGGAGGGCAGATGTGGCATCCTCTTGGAACACACTTGCTGGTGGGCAACCAAATCCAAAGGCAAATCTAACTAATTTCTTCTTCTTCTACCTTTTTTTTTTTTTTTTAAGCTTTCCGGGTCTCGGTACCCATCTGGATACTTCATTAGGATCCTAAGACATCTGGGGACATCTGGTCATGTTGAGTGCCTACGATATGCCTGCATTGTACTAAGCCCTTTTCCATATGTTACATCAGATAATTCCCTCCCAGAAACCCTGCCAGAGTGGAATATATTCCCCTTTTATGAGAAATGAGAAAACAGGCTCAGAGAGGCTGAGTTCCTTGCCCAAAGTCACACAGATGGGAAACAGTAGTTCCTGAATTTGAACCAAGACAGTGACATCAGTGGGGTGGGGGTGGGGAGACAGTTAGGAGGCTGTCACTGCAGCCATAATCTCCAGCTCCCCCTTTCCCATGACCCCCTCAAAATATACAATCTGAGTAAGGAGAATATGCAGGGATAAAATGAACCTTTATGTATTCCCCTGCCGCATCCTTTCAGAGAGCTGATGGCCTGAGCCCTGTCTACATAGACCCCCTGGAGACCACACCATATCAAGATTTATCTGGCTCTGAAGGCCATGTTCTTCCCAACACAACCATGATATCAGTTCTCGTAGATCCCTACCAAGAAGACCTCTGCTTTCTTGAACTTTACCCAGAAGAGCCAATCGATCAGCGTAGGATTTCCCTAATGGATCCTTGCACCACAGAGTCCAAAATTTCACCAGCCTGCCCAAGGTCACCAACCCATTAAGTGCCCCGCGCTTCTCAGGACCCACTGATGCATTGTGTCCTGGCAAGGGAGCGTCGCTGGCGTGGAGATGCTTGGCATGGATAACATCGATTAGAGTTTCAGTCTACTTTGAAGTACCCACTGAACAAGGTCCAGTTCATTCTGGGTTCCAGCTAGTTTTATCTGGTCTCTAAAGGTAGAGACCAGGGATGTTTAATGTGGCGGTCCGTCCCAACACACAATCCATGTTCCCTTCATGCCACTCCAGGCTCCACCCTGGAAGCGTGCACGGGATGTAGGGCTGGGGTCAACCGTGGTCTCGTGTTCCAGAAGGGAATTAGTTAGCAGACTAGATGCTCATGAAGAGCTTGTCGCGGGCTAGGAGGGAAATGCAAAAGCAAGCTAAGCTTCCAGGAATTCAGAAGTATAAACAGGTGTAGGCACCTTCTACCTGCTCCCCTCCAACCCTCGGGAGGGCTGTGTCTAATACTCTCCTATTTTAAGCTCCTAAATTTCCTTATAATCACAAAGCATTTTTGCAGGATGTAGTTTTGACCCACAAGCATTACTGTGCCCATTGGACAGATGAGGAATTGGAGACACCGGGGGTAAACAAAAAGTTTTGCCCAGAGACACAGGGCCAGTAAGTCTGGCAGAGGAGAGGCTCAGATCAGCCGATTTCATGCCTGGCACTCTCTGCATCAGATCTGGAATGTTCTCCCTAAAGGGCAAAGGGCTCATGGGAACCTTTGAGGAGCCTAGTTAGTTTTGCCGTCCTGGGGAGCTGCGTTGGCCCAAGACCGGGAGCTACAGAGTTTAGCTTAACGCTCTTTTGCTGGCTTGTGGCCAACCCCTGTAGACACTGCCTCTGCCTCTAGGTGTGGGCATCCTCTCTCAGGAAGAGGCGGCTCCTTCCAGATCACTTGTAGCTGCTTTGTTGGCTCCCATTCGATGGGGCTGAGCAAGGTTGGGACAGGGGAGACGGTGCCTGGACTCAGCGATGGTCTACATCAGCTCCTCAGTTGCCAACGTCTTCCAGCATCCATCAGGCCAGTGGGAGAGCCTGGGAAGCTGGTGGTCTCTGGGGTGGGGCTTCGGCAAGCAGGGAGCTCCCCAGGCCTGGATGTGTCCCGCGGAGCCTGTCTTGGGTCTGCAGCTGTGGGGCGCCTGGAGCACCATCTGGAGAGTGTGGGGCGTGTCCACACGGCTGCGGTGCCTGGGACAGGAGTGGAATCCGGCTGCATGCGTGCAGTCCGCCTCTGGCTTGCACGCGGGTCCTGCCCAAGCTGGCTCCGGGGCTGCTCCCAGGGACAGAGTGCAGTCTGCCCCCTTAGGGCCTGATCAGAGGAAGGTACCCGAAGGCCAGGGAAGCAGGGGCCCCGTTGGCAGAAGCTACGTGGCACCCCGAAGATGTGGGAGACCCCCGATTCCTATACCCTTTGCTGTGTGGGCAGATGCTCCTGAGGCCAGCAGCCCCTCCAGGCCTCTCCCCTTTACCCCAGGAGAACCACCCATCCTCCTTCCAGCCAGGGTTTTCCAAATCCTGCCACAGCCAGGGATCTCCATAAAGTGGAAGCTGGAATATTCGGTGAACGAAGAAACCAGTACCTCATGTTACACCCATAGACTCCTGTGGGGTGGGCGTTACCGCCCTCCCTCCTTGAGGGTAAGTGATGAGCCCCCGTCTCACGGCAAGACTTCTGCTGTCCGCTCCCTCCGGGTGAACCCATCTACCCGGGTGTCAGCCCCAAGTGTTGTCAGACCCTTAAGACCCCTGGTGCGTCATTGCCCGTCCTGCCCTCAGGAGCCCTTGCCGAAGTTAAGATGTCCGGCAGACCCAAGAGGCTGTGAAGAGGCTCCAGGAGATGGTGGGAATTACAGGGGATGTTCCCGGAGTGTCCCTGGGCCGCTTGGCTGCCGCCGGGACAGAATGTTACTAGCTATGGCGGTGACTGTTAAAGCACTGATGTGTGCTGGAGGAAACCTGCTGAGAGGGCCTGGGACAGGCCCCTGGGTGTTTGCTCAGGAGTATCCCCAGGGGCCACGGGGCAGAGGCTGGGGGGCAGAGGCCAGCTCCCGGGAAGCGCCCTGCTCTCTAGACGGAGATTCGACATCTGGAGCCGGCGTCCCTCCGCGCTGGCTCCCACCCTCGCTCCAGGCCAGACCATCTGCCAGGCCGTCCGCTGCCCACGGCAGTGCCCCCAGGCTCATCTGCAGCGGGCGTTCCTGCACACCTGGACGCGGGGTGGGTAAATGTGTTCTTCCTGAAGTGGTTTCCTCTTTAATTTGCAGTTGAAAACCATGACCACGAAAGTGACTTCCACAGGCCACTGTAATAGGCCCTTGCATAATGGCACTGGGGACAGTGTTTTGGGGAACAGGAGGGGGTGGCTGCGCCTCTCCGCCCGTTGGGAGATGCACTTGGGCGGAAGCAGGACCATCTCTCCGGGTCCTCTCAGACTCCGAGGGAAGACGGGATCTCCCGGGCAGAGGCTCCGTTAGAAACCCGCTCTTGCTCCGTCACCTGCAGCTGTGGACCATGCAGCCCTTTCCCTGTGCTTGGGGGAGGGTGTAGGCATCTTCAGATTCCTCTTTCTTTGCTTTGCAAGATGTCCTGTGTTTGGCCAAGTCACTGCCAAGGTGAAGCACATGGATGCCGGCGTCAGAAGTCGGATGGAGCGCTCCGGTCCCAGCGGCGGCCCTCACCAGCTTTATAACCGAGGGCCCCTTCTTTGACCTGCCTCGGTTTCCCCCTTTGTGAAGCAGGGTTGCCGTGAATGGGTTCAGACACACAAAACTTTTGAAAGCACGCCCAGCCCCGTTCTGCTAATTTTCTTTCCCGCAGAGGCCGCTTCGACAAGTGTGAGTGGCCACTCGAGTTTGCCCCATTCTCGGGAGCTGGCCCGGCTGGTTCTCCCACACTGTGCGTTCCCTGTGCCTTTCCCCCTCTCTGGCACGGAGCAATGTCTCCCAAGCGTGCCCACCGCAGGGGTGCACAGAGTATCCTTACTGCCGTTGGTTGAGAGGCCGTTAGCAAACTGCAACCGCGTGGTCACATGCACTTGGCCATGGGCTCGACGGAGCGGAGGTGGACACGTGGGATTTGCCACAGGCCCCGATCACGCTTCCTTTCGGCCGTACCACCTGCTGCCTGGCTGAGCACCCCCAGGTTGGAAATGACTCGGTTTTCCTACCTGCAGGCACTGTGTGCGTTGCGTGTACCTCACTGCTCAGCAAGCCAGGGCTCTGCGGACCAGGGCGGGCTGTCCTTTTGCGGACCACCAAACCTCCCTGTGTGCTTGGCCAGCGCCAGGGAACATGGGGGAGCACCAGTGATTCGAACGGGGTTAGGCAGCCCAAACAACGGAAGTATGTCAAAAGCCACTTGGTCCACACAGCGAGCTGGTGTTAAACTAGAAAATAAGGAGCCAAGGGGCGCCTGGGTGTCTCAGTTGGTTAAGCATCTGCCTTCGGCTCAGATCATGATCCCGGGGTTCTGGGATCGAGCCCCGTGTCAGGCTCCCTGCTCGGTGAGGAGTCTGCTTCTCCCTCTCACACTCCCCCTGCTTGTGTTCCCTCTTTTGCTGTCAATTATATAAATAAATAAAATCTTTAATAAAAAAAAAAAAAAGAAAGAAAATAGGGGACCAAGTTCTGTGCCCTGAGCATTTCACTCAAGTGAAGTGGCTGGAAAGGAAGGAATGTCCCTGGTACATGTCCGCAGGGTGCCGGTGGTGGCAGTGGCCAGCTGTGCCATCTTTCTATACCCGTGGGCCTGAGGGCCTGGGACCCTGCTCCCCAGCTGCCGTGTGCCCCTCCCAGGCCTGCACAGAGCTTCTTGCATAGAGCACCTCACGTAGCCAGTATCTCTGCCCCCTGGACTCGTGGCAACTGTACAAGCAGCATGACCCTAGGTGACCTCTGCCGTAGGAAGGTCATCCTGATGGGGCTGTGCAAAGCAGCAGAGTCGTGACAACCACTGTCCGGGCCCCACAGATCACTAGCTCTTGGCAATCACGCTCCTCCAGGCACAAATGTCACCCCCAACAGCCAGTGCTGTAGGGCCTGTGTCTCTTCCCTTGGCGACTGAGGCACCTGAGGCCCAACTACGGAACCTGTCAGAGGGGCAAGGGGAAGAAGTGGCCGAGCTGTGATTCAGACCCCGTCCCGTCTGAGATCAGCGCTCTCTCCTTTCTCCACGGTGACAAGAGTCTGCCTTGTCTTCTCTCTCACTAGGCACAAAGTTCGGACAAGAATTGCTCAGACTTCTTGGTGAACCTCGAGAAGGGGGCCATTCTGGTTATATACCAGGAGGCTTGGCTCCACCATGGGAATGGGCATCTTATGCCTCAGGAGTCAGAACTCAGGGTTTCCTAGGGCTCAGACCCTGGGGTACGTCTCTGTGCCTGCCTGTTCCCCTTCTTGGAGAAGAAACATCCTTCATCCCCCAGAGCCACAGTTTTCAACACCAGTTTTAATGTGAGGCACCCTCTCTCTGGGAGATTGCAAAAATTAAATCGTTTTTAAGCAACCAAACACTTCTGGGGTTTGTAATGAACTTGTGAAATTTGCGGAACTTGGCGGTTGAGGTTCCCTTAGTCCTGCTTCCCTGGGGCCCCGCGGAGCTTCAAACTGGCTCTCCGTTCTCTCCGGTTTATGGTTGATCCGGCCAACCGGGACCCGTACATTGCATCTTGAGCCAAGGAGGCAACCTCTGGTGTGGATTTCCGGCTCTGCCTTCCCTCTGTTGTTATAGGAAGGTCATGCAGACCAGAGGTGGGTGGTGGGTCCCCTGTGCAGAGGCCAGCCCTGCTGTCTCCACGGGGCTCCAATGCCGAGGGCCACACAAAAGAGCAGCCAACTTCCCCCCCTGCAAGACTTTGAGCTCTCCCCGTCAACCAAGTGAGCCTCGGGTCCCTCGAAGGGTGGTCCATCCTTCATTTTATGACACCATTTCCTCTCCCATTCGGAGGCCCTCTCCATCCATGGAAACTAGCTGTGAAGCCATTTCCACGCATCGGCTGTCCCTTGGCTTATGTTATCCTGGTGGAAGCACAGGCCTAGCTCTGTTTCTGGCTCCTTCGACCTCTTAGCTGGAAACTCAGCTCTCTGCGGTCAGGACTTGGACAGTGTCAAGGCCAGTAGGATGAACATAACTTGATAACTCACCTTTCCTGGCTGAGAAGGGCCTTTGGCATAACAGAGGGAACCTTCTCTCTCTGAGGGAGGACACTGGGCCAGAGGACTGGGTGCTGGTCCTATCTGAACCCTTTCATAGCCGTGGACATTGTCTGTACTTTTCCTCATTAGTATTTTGGGGACAGTAACGATACCTGCCTCCTAGAGCTGTCATGGAGATTGAAAGCACATGATATACTTAAACCAATGCCTGGCACATAGTCAATGGGTATTATTTGTATTTTACAAACAAAAAATGATCTCATGTTCTCATGTGAGAATCACAGATAAAAGATCCCATGGCTTCCCACAGAATAATGGATCCCAGAGATGTCCGCATCCTTCTCCAGGGTCCAGGAAGTTGTTCCGTTATGTGGCAAAGCAGAAAGAAGGTTGCAGAAAGGATTCAGGCTGCGAATCAGCTGACTTTAAGATCTGGGATTCTCCAAGTGGACCCGATGTAATCACAAGGGTCCTTCCAAGGGGACGAGGGGGCGGGAGAGGAGAGTCAGAGAAGTGATCATGGAGAAAAGGTACAGAGCAGAGTGAGGAGGCCACAAGCCACGGAATGCAGGTGGCCTCTAAACACTGGGAAGGGAGGTCACAACTTCTCCCCAGCGCTTTCAGGGGGAACCCAGCCCTGTCGTCCCTCAATTCTAGCCCGGTGAGTCCCACGTCAGACGTCTATCCTACAGAACTTGTAAGGTCATATGTGTTGTTGTAGCTGCCAAATTTATGGTGATTTGTTTCAGCAGCAACACAGAGAGGATACACGAAGTTACCCCTTGTGTGTCCCACATGCTGCCTTGTGACTGAGCCCGAATGCTCAGGACAGCCCGTGCTGTGCTGGGACACCCCCACGGTCGCACATCCCCACTGCCAGCCCAAGAAGCGTGCATTTCACTACCAGCCCCTCCAGGAAGATGGGATGCCCCCGGCCATTGCATCCATTCTGGAGCTGCTGATGGAGACTACTCCAGGAGTTTCTTCCATCAACGAGGGCTTGAGGTTCTCCTAGGACTGGGAGGTGCCTGCCGTTCGTAGCCTGTAGTATTAGGGCCGCTCCTGTGGCTTGCCCAGCCCCCAAGCCATTCAGGGCACATCTCGCATTACTGGGCCACAGATGCTCGAGGCTGGCCTTCTGTTTCCCACCCGACTCCTTCTCTTTAAGGAAACCACCAATAACAGAAAAAGCATATGCGCAAAATGCATTGTCCCAAGAATCCACCGCCCGCCACGTCACGCACTGGTGATATCAGAGGCCGGTGTTCTGGAGAGACTCCCCTCCACACGGGGGAGCGGAGGTCTCCCTCTGGGGGCTCGCCATCCTCAACAGCTCACCCCTCCCCGGGGCCTCCTTCCTTTCCCAAACAGGGTTAGGATTTATAACTTCTGGCGCATTTCCATTGAGTTCTTGTTTTCTTTCTTTCCTTTTTAAAAATCCCTCATCTAAAGTCATTTCAGTTCCGTTCAGTTCTATCTCCTTTCTCCGCCCCCCACCCCCAACCCCGAAACCTGCCCCAACCCTTCCTCTCCCCTTTCTTGTCCTTCTGGCCTTTGGCGATAGTGAAGCAGAGGCCGGCGGGCTCCTTACCCACAGCTGATGAGTCGGGTTAGAAGTGAAAGCCCTGGCTGGGACCCGACTTCTTTATTTGTTTTTGGCCACAGAGCCACAAGGCCGGGTCCCCAACGAGCCGCCTGAGGACATCTTGCAGCACCATCTGCCCGCCCCCACCCGCCCCTACCAACCGCTGGGCTCTGATTGTTGTCATTGCTAATTTTTTTTTTTTTTTTTAAGTTTTTGTTGGTTTTAGAAATTCGCTAGCTCTGTACTTTTCAGAGCCGGCCTGCTAGCATAAAAGCAAAACCAGGGCAAGGAGAACAAAGGAAGAGAGGCTGGCAGAAGGCTGGGCCACACTTAGCAAGGCCACTGCTGGCTCGCGTGGGGAGGGGAGCCAGCCAAGCCTTAAGACGCATCTGAAAACTTCTCATGGCCTGAGGGTTTCAAATACCCACACTTCCTGCTCCTTGGAGAGGGTATGTGCAGAATGTGAGTGACTCACCAGTGGTGGTTTTCAAATGTGTCTGTCATAAGGAGGTAGCATCAAAAGCCCATCCTGTTTCAGATGTTATTTTTTCCACTCTCTGCTCTGCAGACTATAAAAGCTCAGTGCTGAAAACCAGTGTTTGTTTTGAGTGCAGAAAGTGAAGGGCGAGTTAATTGTACTGCAGCAAGTAAAAACCTAACTCTTAAGAAAAAAAAAAAAAAAGAAAGAAAAGAAAGAAAAAGGAAAAAGAAAAGAAAAAAAAAGGCATGTAAACAGTGTGGAGATGGAGTTTCAAAGCCCTTGTCTTCGAGAAGTTTAATTATATTTCAACTAAAGCCAAACTGTCAAAACACGGGAGGGTGATCTGCCTGCTTTGAAAATGCATTAGCCTTCTTATGTAAAAGCCTATAATTGATATCCACGCGAAACTAGAGATGAGCCCAGAGAGGGGATGGCCTCTTAGAACCGCTCAAAGGGCACTTCCCTATCGACCACGTGTGACTCCTCAGAGCCCTGTTCGTGGAGTGGGAAATTGGAGAGGAGAACAAAGCCAAACATAAAATGCCCCGTGAACAGAGAGGGTTTAAAATATCAGACCTGGTTTATGCCATGTGTGGGCCCAGGGCATTGCTGACTGTCGTTTACATAAGAGGAACCCCAAGCTGGGGGTGGGGGTGAAGGTGGAGGGGGGGTTGCCTGGGCCTCTCCGTGGGTTAAGCGTCAGGCTCTGGATTTCAGCTCAGGTCATGATCTCGAGGGTCGAGCCCTGAGTCAAGTCGGGCCCCGGATGGAGAGCCTGACCGAGGTTCTCTCTCCCTCTCTCTAAAAAAACCCCGAGGAAACAACAAAAGCGCACAGAGGAAATGCACAGGAGCGCTCCTCACAGTCCACACGGCAATGTCAGAGGTCAGAACAGGTCGCACCTTCTTCCTCCTGAGAAGCAGGGCTGGTCTGTACTGTGCTGGGGCTGAGAGGCTGCTTGGGGCCTCTCTTCTCCCCGCAGACCACTCCTGGGCCTGGCTGCGGCTGGTTTTCGGGTTGCTTCTCTTCTTCCAGACTCCACTTTGTCACTTCCCCCAGAAGGAGACCTTGGGTGGTTGAGGCTTTGTCCTCCTTATCTCAGCTCCCATTCCTGTCTCTCTTTGGTGATCTTCTAGAACATTCTGTTTACCATGCAGAATTTTTTTTTTTTTTTTTTTGCAAAAGTCTCAGCATTTTATTATTATTATTTTTTAAACTTTAAAAAATTTTTTTTTTAAGGAACACAAACTTTAGGGGCAGCTCAGTCAGTCTAGGGTCTGACTTTCAGTTTTGGTTCAGGTCATGACCTCAGAGTAGTGGGTTTGAGCCCCATGTCAGGCTCTGCACTCGGCAGACATTCTTGACTGTACTCTTTTGATGTCTGAGAGTTGTCTAAATTCAGAAACCATGCTCAAACAGAATAAAAACTCGAGCTAAGGGAAAATTAACAATTCAGCCATATGGCACATATTTGGGGTTGGACTAGAGTAGGCATCAAAACAGACTATGATGGGAACAGCAGTAAGAGAAGGGCTGGGAATTACCAGGCTAAGGCTTGAGTTCTCATACGTGGCCACCATCCTTCCTCTTCCTCCTCCTGCTGAGTGGACCAGGCCCACCCACAAGGCCCCACCTGGGACCATCACTGGCATTTTCTCCTTGGACGCTAATAGTTTATAACAAGCCTAGGTACCCATAATGTGGATGCTTCTGAAATTCGAACCCTGTCTTCTTCCACCCTGGTGACCCGCGGCAGCCGCTCGCCTCTTTCTTTCTCCTGGTTTTGCGGATCTTCCCCAAGTGGGACACATTCCATGTAACCCAGCGCTGGGTCGAGTGGACTTTTTGGTTTATGGTCTGGGACTCTCTGTTGGCCTCAGAGAAGAGTTGCCAGATAAAATACGGGATGACCAGTTAAATGTGAATTTCGGATCAACAATGAATCGTTTTTAGTGCAAATATGTCCTAAATACTATGTTAAGAAAAATATGTCCCGTGAAATACTCAGCACATATTTATGCTATAAAAGTTATGTGTTGTTTGTCTGAAGTTCACATTTAACCGGGCACCCTGTATTTTCGTTTGCTAAATCTGGTAGCTCTCCCAGAGCCCCTTGCGTCCTGAGTGAACACGGGCTCCATCAGCTGTGTGAGGCAGCAGCTTCTAGTCTGCATCTGAGCCTGGCAGGGCTGTGTTTTCCCCACAAGGCCCTAGTGAAGGCAACCCACGGGCTAGATGTTCCCTTGTTGCTTCCTCCTTGGCCCTGCTCTGTGTCCTGGCGGACACTATCTCTACCTCTGTCCTGGCACGCCAGTGTTATTAGCAAAGGTTCTAGACCCAAAAGCTTCTTCAGGCTAAGACAGTATTGGTTCATCTGCAGGCCTGGTGTGTAGCAGGTCCTCGATATGGTCTAACAGAGCTGGTGGCCTGGGAAGGACAAAGTGGTACCAGGCTCCCTAGGCCATGCCTGGACCATAAAGTCATCCTGTCGGCCACCTCCAAATGACTGGGGAAGCCAGCAGAAGCCACCATGCAGCGCACATAATGATAGCTTTCTCCTTTCCTATTCCAGACAGTTTGGATTCTTTAAAAAAAAAATTGCTTTTGGGAAGCAGCAGAGGGTGCGGGAAACTCAGAAAGCAGCCGCCAGTGGAAAACAGGAAAGGAGCGCCTCTAATTAACAGCAGCTCCCAGCTCCATCCGTAGCACCGGGTGCCCGACTGAGAAGGGAAGGCCGCTCCCCCTGGCGGGCCAGCGTTGGGGGCAGGTGGCCTGGACAGACCCTGAGAAGGAGCACTTGGGGCCCCTCAAAGAGGAGTCTCCACACGACGTCTTCACCCCTAACCTTTTCCAGTTCCTTCCTCCTCCCGCCCCTACCCAGAGCCGCTGCTGGACTCTGGGCTGAAGGCTCAGACACACAGAGTGCGCAGAGCTTAGAACTGCACAGGGCCACCCTCTGTTTCTTTCATCTTGGATAGAAAAGTCCCCTTTCAAGTCCTCCAAGAAATGATCTCAGCACGAGCCATTTACCATTGAGCACCGTCGTCGGACTCTGTGTTTCCAAGATATTCACGCAATAGCATACCTAGCAGAACAGGGCCCTGCTGCATGACAGGTTGGCGGCATTGTATTTATTTCACAGATCCAACAGAAGGCCCAGAGACAGGGAACAACCGGCTCATGGTCACCCAGCATTCATGTATGAATGAATGAGGGGTAGGCACCATTGAAGCATCAGAGAACACAAATGAAAAAGACATCATCCCTGGTAAAATGGACAGGAGTACGGTGGGGAAAGGGACAGGGCGGCAGTGTGCCAGGAGGATGTATCACACCTGGAGGAGGGAGAGAGTAATTGAGGGGGCAGGGGACCCTGAGGGAGTGTGGACAGCCATGGCACTGAGCTTACAGGCCAGGGGCGGGTGTCTGGGGCTGAGGTTGAGCTTCTGGGTCATGGGTCTGAGGCACGAGGCCAGGTGTCAGAGGGCCAGCTGGCCTGCGGCCGTGTGGTATGGACAGAGGACCAGGCAGGAGGCCCGTGACTAGTGTTGCCTCTGACCTTAGTGAAAGCGAACAGGTCACCTCACCTCTCAGGACCCTCACCTGGCTTTCTTATCTGAAGCGTAGGAGGGACTGGATTTGACCATTGTCTAAGATCTCTCTCTAAGGGCCCCGATGTTCTAGAATCTGCCTGAAGCCAAAGGCCACAGCCTTGACCTGACAACTCCAGGCCCGTGGAGATGATCGTGCAGGTGATATTTACTGAGCACCTACTGTGTGCTGGGCTGCAGTGAGGTCAGTCCATTGGCAGATACCGTGGTCTGCAGAAAAGTGGTCTTTGGGGCTAAGTCCTTGCTGTCTCCTGCACACATGCTTACCATCTTCTGCTCACCAGGGGAGGACAAAGGGATTTCTGGGTAGTTGCAGACACAAAGCCTCAGCAAGTTCTAACTTTGATCTTAGCAAAGTTGCACTCAGCAGCTCTGGCCTGCTCAGCTCCTCCTCAGGGCGTGGGAACAAATTTCTAAACAGATCCGTGTAAGCAGCGCTCTGCGAAAGAGATTTTTCCAAAGCCCGTGGCCAGGGACATGGGGCAACACCAGAAGGACAGGCTCCCCCATCAGATGGTCAGCATGTTGCTAGGGACTAGGGAGTGCCCGGAGGACCCAGAAAAGGCCCTTACGAAGGGGAGCTCCCAGGAAAACCAGTGGTGGTGAGGAAAGGGTCTGTGAAATGGGCTTTCCTGTGCTGATGTGTAATGCAGGAGACGCAGGGGTAACTTTTAGGGAAAATGCCCGGATTAGACCCAGGAGCACAGGGCAGGAGAAGGAGAGATCGGGGGGGGGGGGCAGTGACCATGGTGAGGCTGAACAGCGTAGGAGGGGCTGGGGACTCTCACTTCCTTATTTGGCGCATTAATATGCTACATCATGACTCAATTCCTCCTGGTTAGAAGAGCTGTCTAGGGGACTGGCATCCCGTTGGCCTGGACAGGACCCCCCTGCCATCATTCCAGTGTAACTGTGAATACCCCACCTTCCTCTCACAGAAGCACCCTTATTTGGACGACGTGTTCTGTGGTCACCCTTGTGGCGCTGAAACAAATGACCATTTTGAAAGTTCAAGTGACCAGAAGAGGAGAGATGGGTTTCTGGAAGAATTCCATCCCAGTTCCATGACGTGACTGAGAACTGGGCCCCTTCGATGCAACCACTTCTTTCCAAGATGCTTCGCGTTCTTCTCGGTGAGGACTGTTTGTCATTGGGACACAATGCCAGGTTTACCCCAAAGTTCTGACATGCAGAACAAAGAGTTTTCAAACCCCAAACCGCCAGGGAGCACTTTGGAAGCTGTTTTTGATTCTATTTCTCCAGACACTGACCCTCCGCCCCTCCTTAAGCATCCATCGCCCTCTATTCCACATCTTGAAAACTTAGCACTGCGAGGACTACATCGTATTGGGAGAGAGCTGTGCAGAGTTCTTCCTGAACAGTCACACTCGAGGGGAGGTTAGGGATGACCTGGCGGAGAAGACATGGACCCCAGAACTCCAGCTCTGCTACACGGGCTGGATGACTGGATGCCTGGGTTTCTCATGAGCCAAGTGGGTATAAGTTTTGCAAGAGAACTAAGCAAAGAAAAGAATTACTAATGGTGAAACTGAAGATATGACAGTAGGTTAGTGGGTGATGAAGCTGTCTGTGGGCCCGAAGCCTTCCTACAGTACTTAAAATCACCTCTGCATGTACCCTCCACTCTGCCGACAGGGATGGCTCTGACCCCACAAGTTAAGGGTCCTGAGGCACAGACCCCTGGAATCCCAAAGCACTGACCGAATCTGTCCATGTGTCTCACCAGTGGATTTCAGCCCTTTCTCCTTTCCCTGCGTCCACAGACCTGAACCAGCCTGAAGACAAAGACGTGCTCGTGCACCTCATGATGTGGGGGCTTTAGTCCCACTGGGTTCCATGTTCTGTGCCTGCACTATCCCGTGCCTGGGGACAACAGCAGCCATCAAAGCCCTCTCTGCCCTCATGGATCTTGCACTCTAGAAGGAGAGACAGACAACCAGCCAGGAAAGAGTCGGAAAATGTGAGGTCAGGCAGCACTGAGTGGGTGAGCAGTGGGGACGCCGAATCAGCAGACTAGGGCTGGAGCGTCTGTGTGACAGGATCACTGGGGGAGCCCTCTCGACCGGGTGACATTTGGTGTGACGATTTGTAGGGTAAAGGCCCCAAGACAGAACCCAGTGGATGTTGGAGGAAGAATCAAGACCAGTGGGGCCAGATGTGCAGATGTGAGCCCGAGCTGTGGGACGGGAGGCCATGGGATGGGTCATCTCATTGTGGTAATGACTCAGGGCTTTTGTGGGGCTTTTTCTCTAATTACGATGAGAAGCCACTGGAAGTTTTGACGGGAGGATTGAAGTCGTCCGGCTGACATTTTGAAGGAATGCCTTTAGCAACTGGGTGAAAAATAGATGGTAGAAGGACAAAAAGTGGAGATATTTTAAGAGGCAACAGACAGGGTCATGGTGCGTGGGGTGAGTGACAGCGGTGGGGTGGCGAGAAGGGGTTTGGCTCCGGCTGTATTTCGAGGGTAGAGCTTACGGGATTTGCTGGTGGGTTCGATACGGGGAGTGAGAAAAAGTGGGAACCATTGATGATGCCAGGGGTTTTGGTCTTCGAAACTTCTTGCTGTAGAGTTGACACCGAGACGTCTTCCCCCGCATTTGCCCCCTCTGTTCTTCGCACTTGGCCTGCCTCTCGGATCTACCGCAAGTCTTCCACCTGCCACGCTTTTCCTGCTCCACACAGCCCCGAGCTTTCCGCGTGCTGGCTCCTGCTCTGCCTTGCAGGGGGGCATTTCTTCCCCCTGTATCAACAGCGGCCCAGGAACCCCGAAGCCTCAGGCCCCCCCGCCCATGCACCATCCCTTCCGAGGACTCAGAGACGCTGTAGCCATTGGGTCGCACGGGCATGTGTTTTGCAAAATTGGCAAAAGCAAAGTAAGCAGGTTAAGATGTTTGTCCTTTTCCGCCCTAACGTGGCCTCCATGTGCTTCTCGAGTTTCTTACGGTGTCGAAGGGGCTTTGAGCCGTTGGGGATCTGGCTGAGGGAACACGGAGCTGGCGGGACACTTAATGTGGCTTCAGTAAGATGAACATGCATTTCATAGTCTCCCCAGCTGCGTTAAGTCATCCCTTACAGTTCTGGTATAGAAGGGGCTTCCATGGATACCCCTCCGGCCCCTGCGCAGGCTCACGCGGCTTCGCCATGTGCAGCCACAGGCCTGAGTGCCATCCCAGCCCACGCAGATCCCGTGGCATCCGTGTCCTGGACCAGAATTTGCAATGCGGGACATCAGAATCCGGGCTGCGGAGAGCTCTTCCAGTTATCGGATGTGTAAAACCGTACAGAGAAAATTCTGTTTTCACTAACACCGGGTCAAAAGGAAAGTTCTCTCCTGTCAGGAAGCCACCTAGGATTGCAGCAGATACAATTATGGATGCACAGAGCTGACTTAGGGAGGCAAGGAGGGCCTCTGGGAACCTGTGGCTGGTTGACACATGGGGGGCTGTGGAGGCCTTAGGGGATGGCTATTGTGAGAGTCTCTGTTGGGTCCTAGAATATGTATGTTACAGATTTTGCATATAGATATTGTGTATTTGTATCTGTGTGAGTTATATAATACACATACCTGTGTTTTCCATGTGAACAGATAAGGGGACATGTGTTACAAATTTTTTTAAAGATTTTATTTATTTATTTGACAGAGAGAAAGGGGGAGCAGCAGAGGAAGAGGGAGAAGTAAGCTCCCCACTGATCAGGGAGCCTGAAGCAAGACTTGATCCCAGAACTCCAGAATCATGACCCAAGCCAAAGGCAGACGCTTTACCGACTGTGCCCCCCAGGTGCCCCTGTGTTACAAATATTCTCCCATAACAATGAGGAAGTCAAGGGACACCCCATGGTTTGGTTGTCACAGGGGTTGCTGAATTTGGGATTCTCGGCTCAATCCATTGGCAAGCAGGGTTTCCCAAGTCCCTAATCCCCAGGCAGTTTCCAGGGACCGTTGGACCTTTCCGAGGTATTAGGAAGGGGCTTGCGAGTAGGGTGGGCAGGAGTCCCTGTCATTGACTGCCGGCCCCAGGGAGGTCTGGTGAGCCGGGAGCCGGGAGGGCAGAAGAACAGAATGGACTTTGCTTGGAGCTCTGTGAATGGGGTCAGGGGCCCAGGCCCGCCGAAAGGAGCGAGGGGCAGTGTGGACGTGAGCGTACACTCGATTCCAAGGGGGATCTGCTGACACGATGGGGGCGTCCGGCCCACCCGAGGGCTGGCTGCGAGGCAGGCAGCTACGGGACACCATGGGGAGAAGCGCACATGCAGGGCCGTGATCGGGCCAGAGCTCCAGAATCCCAGACCTGTCCAAGTGGGGAGCCGACGGGAATGATTTCAGCTTTTGAAAACTGAAATAACCTCCGCCCAAGTGTGGGTCTGGCTGAAAGGTTGGAAAATTCCGTTAAAATTCAAATAAGAATGATAGCCCTGGAGTCACGAGTCTAGTTTTTATTTAAATGATGCTCCCAGATCTCTGTGAGTCAATCCAAAGCATAATTAATACTGTTTTGGTTTCATTTGTTTTTACTACAGAGGATACGTCTTGATTGTAAGGGTACAGGCACACATACCTGTGAGCTTACGTTTACAACACACCCACATATATGTGCCGTCCGGAAGTAACAGGAAAGATGAGAAACATCCCTGAGTGGGTGACTGTGCGCCGGCTGTGAGGGGCTTCTGAGCCTGACTCCGCAGTGCTCTGGCTCCTGGGACGCGCAGGGATCCCAGCCCACCTGTCTCTGCAGAGCTGGCAGGCTTCCTCCCTCCCTCCCTGCTCCCTTCCACCCTCCTGTTGGAGCGTGTAAGCCCCAGCCCTACAGTGTCACCCCATCTCTCTCTCTCTCTCTCTCTCACCAGCCCGCCCAGACCCGTATCCCACCTTCCTGTTAGTTTTGACAAATGGGTACCCAGCATTTACATCTGCTTCTCATCTGGAAGAAGCGGGGTCGTGGGATAGGAGCAGAGCTTTAAAAGAGGGACATGGATGAGGCAGAGAGAGGGAGAGGGAGAGCGTGGTGGGGTCCCAGCAGCCGGGGCATCATAATCTCTGCGGGGTCTGGGGAGAAAGAGGGAGTTTGCTCGTGGAGTGGCTGCCGTTAGTAAACTTCTTAAGGGCAGTGTCCTATCTACACTGCTCTGTGCAGCCCCGGGCAGAGAGCCGCCCGTGACTGTGTTTCTGACGACACCAACGCAGGCGGGTCTGGACTGCATTTGGCCAAACTCAGGAACCTAACAACCCCGGAATATCACCTGGGGCCATGGTGTCCTGACGCTGTCTGTCCCTGGGTCTGGGATTCCTAACCTGAGCCTAGACAACCTTCTTCTCTTGATTCTGGCTCTGTCCTGGGTGAGCTTTCTATGCCTCACCCCTGAAATCAGACTGAAGGAGGGTTACCCCTACCCCCGTCACAGCCTGACTCCTCACCCACGCTAAGCAAGAGCCCAAGGGTGGTGATGGGGGGCTCCTCGCAGGAGAGCAGGGACGCTCTTGCAGGTAGACATGCAGGATTTTCCTCATGTCCCCAGCATCCATTTTCAGGGCTCATGGTAAGACCGCCTGCAGTTAACACAGCGGGGCCTTCCTCGGCAGAGGTTCCTGGACATTTGGCCCTTGCACATTTTTTCTTAAGCTTTTAAAAATAAAAATCATAGCTTTCAGCTCTGCTGGGCTGGGGAGGCAGCCTGTCTGAGCTGCATCAGCCCGGGACACTTTCCCGGGGCTGACTGTGTTTCCAGAAAGAGCCAGGGTGCACAAGTCACCTTCACATTGAGGGCAGAGACCTTGGATATCGTCTAGGCAAAAGCTTTCAAGTTTTTCCTGGTGGCAGAGCTCTTCCTATGATGAAACCCACTACTAAGGAGGACTAGCTGTCCTTGGAGACTGGGGAGGGTTCAGAGATAACTCTGCAGGGAACCTCAGGGCTCTGGATTATGGTTTGCAAAAACACATCTAGCCCTGCTGTTAGAGTGTCCCCAGAGCATCTGTGAAGCCTGCAGGCCTGGAGCAGCATCAGAAAGAATCAACCCATGAGTACGATGGTCTGAAAAATCACACAAAACCACCACCACCCCGCATTCAGAGCTCTTCTCCCCAGGTCACCTTCCAGTCTGCCAGAATGTCCCCAACCTGGGTGCCTGGAAGTCCCCACCTGGTCCAGCCCCTGGAGTCTGAGCCTCATTCGGCTCCTTGTGGTTGATGGGGTGAGTCCCCTTCTCCTGGGTCCACTCAGTCCACCACAGCCAAGCCCCAGGGTCACCATCTTGGTAAGAGAGAATGCCCTGCCACCCACGAGAAGGCTGCGAGCGGTCAGGGGGAGAGGGGCTGAGAGGCCGCCCATCTCCCAAGGATATGGTGGGGATGAGCGAGGGGCTGCGCCATGCAGCCCAGATGGAACCTTTCCAGAAATGGAGACTGCTACAGTTTTTTTTAGGGAGCAGGGCAGAGGAAGAGAGAGAAACCCCAAGCAGGCTCCACACACAGTGCAGAGCTCGATGTGGGACTCTGGAATCAGGACCCTGAAATCTGACTCTCAATTGACTGAGCCCTCCCCCGAGGCCCCAGAGGCTGCTCCATTTGAGGCAGCTCCCGCTGACTTGTTTCACCCTCCTTCCCAGCAGCATCTGGGGAAGATGTGTTCTTGGAGGTCACCTTCCAATTCAAAATCTTAAAATTATTTTAGAAGAGAGTTTCACATTTTTACCTGTTCACAGCATGTGAGCTCCCTCAGCATCGAGACTGAGATTAGCACCCAGATAGCAAAAATCATTACTTATAAAAGGAAGATGCCAGATGGTGGTCATGGTTGGTCCCCGCTGACCATGACTCACAACATCACGGAAGTGATTGGAAGATCCAGGGGGTCGAAATTGCCATTGTGGTCCACTGCCCGGAGGAGAGCAAAATAGGAAGTGGAGAGAGAAAGAAAGAGAGGGCGCCTGGGTGGCTCAGTGGGTTAAGCATCTGCCTTCAGTTCAGGTCATGATCCCAGGGTCCTGGGAGGTCCTGCGATCAAGTTCTGCATCAGGCTGCCTTGCTTCTCCCTCTCCCTCTGCCGCTACCCCAGCTCATGCTCTCTCTCTCTCTGTCAAACAAAGACAATTTTTAAAAAAGAAGGAAAGAGAAAGAAGGGGAGGACACCCACCTTTTCTGATCACCTGCTACGTGCTGGGAACATTACACATATTTTTTGCACGGCCTTTCATTCGTACAACCACTCTGAGGGGTGGGAATGACTCCGCTCATTTTACAAACTGAAGGAAGAAGGAGACGCAGAATGGTACCGCTTGTCAAGGTCACACAGCACAGCGGTGTCCTTCGGGTAGAGCAGAAAGGAGGGGCATGAAGAGGCTGACAGGAAGAATGGGAGGGAGAGAGTGTGGCCATAGAAGCATTTTCTGGGAACATTTCAGAGGGGACCTCGTGCTCAGCGTGGGGGGGCAGTCGTCAAATCCACAGCCCTTCCAGAGGGAAAGGCTGCTGGGACGCATCTACGCGCGGCTGGGCTGCACGTGAGTGGCCGGGTGGGAGGGGTTTTGAGAGTTTTGACCTGTCACAGAGGCCACCCATCCCTGCTGCCCGTGTGTGTTCCTGCCACTGTGTGTTCCAGGCTATTCTGCTGCTGGTATCTAGGACTGAATGCAGGAAAGGTTTGGAACCTTCCAGAAAATATTGTTCTGTACAATGGAGAAGGTTCAAGCAGAAGTTCTCGAATCGGACAGAGTCGTTAAAGCCACGGACTGTGTGGCTTTTGGGCAAGTTACTGAACTCCTAGCTTCAATGTTCTCAACCAAGAAATGGGGATAATAATAGTATCTCGCTCATAGGGCTGTTTTAAGGACAAAATGAGGTAATGTATGTAAAACACTTAGCACCAAATCTGGCACATATTAAATGCTCAGTGTCCACTGGCTTTTATTATTTTTAGTATGTCCCAGTTAAACAGCCATGATCTAGGATGCATCACATCAATATAAGTTTCTAGAAAAGCAGCTCCGGTTTGAGATTTTTTGGTCAAATGTGTGCCCTGCTCTTGGCCGGTGTCCACGTAAAGCTAATGGGGGTGGTGGTAGAGGAAGAGCCGGTTTGGGGGAGCCAGCAGGACCAGTAACCGTACTTCAGTGGCACCCTCTAAAGTGCTGGGGTACAGACAAATTTTAGGCAACCTCTTCTGGAACTCGTCTCTCCTCTTCTTTGTTTCACCTCCTGGCCCAAGATGGTGCCTCAGATTCCACAAGATCCATTTATCTGGAGTCTTACAGTCTTTCGGGGCTTCAGAAAGGTCTGGAAAGAGTAATGGCTTAAGCCATTGTCACCTGCATCAGAGAGCTGACACGCAGCACCCATCCTATAGTGTCCTACAGACAGTGAACACGTACTTATAAATGGGAACTCGTGGTTTTAGTGAAGGAAGCCTCTGGCCCTTGTCCTTTGCTCTGATGGTTAGCACATGTGTGCACCCACACATCCTGTTCGCTCTTACACACACACACACACAGCCCCTTGCATGGAGCGCCGAGCAGGAGCAGGTGTAGAGAACCCATGACCAGCCTCACCTGCTGGTCCTTGCCCAGCCGCCTCTCATGAAGACCCGTCGACCTGGCTTGAGAAAGAGGCTGACGGATCGGCGCATCGTTTGGGCAGAAGATGCCCTGGGAAGCCCTGGAAAGGAGCGTTTCCAGCAGAAGCTGGTGTGCGGATCACGAGGCTGGGCTCCAGGCAGCACTGCCCCGTGCAGTGCCTCTTCTCCATCCCTGGACTTGAGTCCCCTGAGTGGAGAGCAGGATCTGGGCTGCCCTCCCAACACGGGATTGCGGGAAGCAAAGTGGGTTCCAAGTTGGATCTGGGGACTTTTGTTTCTCCTCTCTTGCTATGGAGTGACTTTCTTGTGGTCTTCTCCCGGCACCCTTAGCTTCCCTTCCTTTCCTCTGCCTCTGCGGGAAGGGGAGGAGAGGGCTTGCCAAGGACATCCAAGAACACCCCCTTCCCAACCGAGCTCTGCCCATCCTGGATCTTTCTCGTGTGTTTAGGGGGTGTTTTCTTACGTAACCGCCCTGTGCTGCAAACACTCCGTATCCCGGATGCACGCTTGGCTGTATTAAGGCCTCATGTCTGCTGGCGAGTCTGAGACGCCAGCGTTTCCGGAGTGTCTTTAGAACCACCCCGCCGCTCCCCCTCATTTTTGACCCTTGTCCCCAAATGTTCTCTCTCCAGTAACTGGGATTTTTATCCTTTTTGTGGACAGGCATCTCCAAGCCTAGGGGCCCCCGAGGAGCTGGGAAGTGGCTTTGAGGGCTGTCTGTGGCTGTCTTGTTGTCAGATTTGTGGAAGAGAAAACAGAAAAGGAAAGCGGCTCCTCCCTTACATTAAAAATAAAGAAGATTTAAAATTTCTATTTAAGAGAGCTTTCCTCTCTTCTCTGAAAATAAATGCACAATTGTCTTGAAAACCCTCCAAGCCGAAAATACACGGTACTGATGTTCCCACTCCATTAGGCTCCTTCCCAGAACGAGGATCACTAACCTGGAAGGAGCCATCCCCACGAGATGACGTCAGCATTTGTGAGTTCGTCTCATCTTCTAGGGGAGGGGTCCACCACTTTCACGGGAGTGTCAGTGGGGTTTGGGACTCAGTGAAGATTAAGAGCCGCTGCCCTGGGTCACTTTTGACCCTTGTCTTTTATCCCCACGGACAATCCGTCCCCAAATTCTTTCTCTGCAGTGCCCCCAGACCCAGCCTGTCCCCGCTTGTCCAGGTGACGTCAGCTCAGAGACTCGTGCTCCTTCCTGCTCCCAGTCTCTCTCTCACCTGCGGTTTCCCTTCTGTGTGATGTTAGTCCTCAGGTGCCTGGCTTTGTGACATGTTCTCCACCTCTGACCTTTACCGTGATGTTTACGGCAGGGGGCTCTGGGGCCAGCTGCCCCAGCCTACTACAGCTCCCCTCCCAAACTTCTTACAGGACTGGGAGACCAGGCCTCCCTGGGTTTTCATCCTGGTTCTGCCTCTCCATAGCTGTGTGGCCTTTGGCAGATTACTTAACCTCTCTGAGCCTTGATTTCCTCTTGTGAAAATGGGGATAACATGTCTCTATCATCCTGTTTTTGGTGAGAACCGAAAGGGAGGGTACCTGTAATAGACCTGGCATGCTGGGGACACAAGGTTTTCCCCCTTCTCCTCCTTCCCCTCCCCTGCTGTGCATGGCGTGAGGGTGCGGGGCAGGGATTGTCAGGATTGTGTCCTCAGAAGGCAGTGGGAAGTGAAGGGAGGGATGTATTTCAAAAAGCAAGGTGGGGTCTGGGGTTTAAGAGAAGTGCTCTGCAGGGTGCCTGGGTGGCTCAGTGGGTTAAAGCCTCTGCCTTCGGCTCAGGTCATGATCCCAGGGTCCTGGGATCGAGCCTCACATCAGGTTCTCTGCTCAGCAGGGAGCCTGCTTCCTCCTCTCTCTCTCTCTCTCTCTGCCTGCCTCTCTGCCTACTTGTGATCTCTGTCAAATAAATAAATAAAATCTTAAAAAAAAAAAAAAAGAGAGAGAGGTGCTCTGGGGTGGCCTTCCAACTTCAACCTTCTTCCCAGTGTCTGCTGTGGTGATCTGATGGGCTCTACCTGAACCCCAGAGATAAGCCCAAGGACGTTCTAGAAAACAGGCAGTTGTCCTTTTATATTAATGTCCACGCCCCTGAATGGCCCTTTGTCCCGGGATCACTTGGAGTCAAAATTGTCCCAGACTGTGTCTAGACCGTGTTTGAGTAAATGACTAGGAAGAGGAGCCCTCTTGACTTCCCTGCTCTCCCCAACTCTCTCTGCCTCCTTCCATTTGGTATTTCCATTCCTGGTCTGCACCAGAAATGGAGATTGCGTTTGCCAGTTGATTTTTGAAAATCACAGAACCATTATCTCCCACAGAGTAACTTCTTAAAACACAGTCAATTTTTTTCCTATGAATAGTCTGTCGATAGCTCTTCTTGTGTCTGTAAAGTGCCATGGGCTCCTTGGAAGAACCGTGTTCTCTAAACACAAGGTTTTATTATTCTTGTCATTATCATTATTTATTAGCATAGGATTCTTAAAACGGCAGTAACTATGGAATGCTATTATTATTATTATTATTATTTTGCTTTGGATACATCTGAGTCTTACGATAGCAAGGTGTGATGTCTCAAAGACCAAGTCACAGGAGGAAAATAAAAGCTCTCCACGTCTTTGTGCCTCTGGTCATCTGAAGGGTTTGAAGCTTTCATGGACATTAATTCATTAATTCCCCAGGGTCACAGAGACATGAGCATGACTGTTCCCAGCTTTAGAGACAGGGAACCACCTTGGACTTCCCAGAAGAAAGTTCCCTTGCACTGTGGGACTACTTGAGACTTTTGGAAAGTGCTGACAGTGTCCTTTCTGGTAGCACAACAGGACCCCTGAAAGCCGACACACTTTGCTGGCCAGTAGCTGTTGGAAGGGCAGGAACGATTATGTCCCTTCCGACCCCTTCATCACCTTGCTCCAGACACAGTAACAACCCACGGTGCCACTGGACACGTTGCTGGTCCCACACGACCGGGTTGATGACATCACGTGGAAACATGCCAGAAATAAATAAGGTGCCAACTGCCCCAATGAACTCAACAGTTGCCCGTCTTGTCGGCTGTGAGAAAGCTCCTGTCTCTCAAGGTTGGGTTTGGAGTTCTTGGGCAATCTCGGATCTTCGTGTGAACACAATCCTGCCTCCCCAGTCCTGCCACGATTTGTGGCATGGGGCCCCCACATCCATCCGTCCGTACGCAGTGATATGACAAGGAAATGCAGTGAGCCGCACAGACTGTGGGCTGGGAGGCATGCAGACCTTGGTTTCAACCCTAACGTACCTCTTCCTTGCTATGTGATATGGGGCAAAGTATTTTCCAAGCCTATTTCCTCGTTGGCAGGATGGGAACCACAATATCTTCCTTGTGGGTTTGTTGTGAAAATTGTTCTTAATACACAGGTAGCCCCAGTCAGAGTAGGGGAGAGGTTGAGGGGCTGGAGAGGCCCCTGCTGCCCCAGGACGAGAGCTGACTGTCTGCTCCGTGACGTCACGTCGGTTGCTTGGAACGAGACATGGTAAGTGTCTCCTCCGTGGAAGTCGGCAAACGCTAGAAAGGAGGGCTTACTTTTTTGTCTCCCCAGAGCCTGCTTATCAGCACGTTCCAACAGAGAAGACACTCAGTAAATATAGCTAATGATTAGTAAACTCAGGTGAAACCCGTGTTGATTCCAAATGTAGAAATAGAATACATCCATTATATGGAACACAAAATCACTGCTTGTTTTACAAGAAAAGTATATCACATCTGCTCAAAATTGATCACCCAGAAAGATGAATGTGTGGCCTCCTTTGGTACATGGAGCTTGTCATTTAGATCTACTGCTTTTGCTTATTGAACTCGGGAGCATATTTTGTGTTGCTTTTAGTGACTCTAGTAATTGTTTGGCTGATAAGAATGTGCTGGCTAATACCCAAACTGACAGGAAAAAACAAACAAACAAACAGAGTTTTGGAAGTAGCTTTCAGTCCTTCCCTGAACAAACAGCTTGTCAATCAACAAACATCCCGAACTGTGCTTGATTCTACAACAGATATGAGAAATTTGCAGAATGATTCTTGAATGTATGGAGTTCATAGTCTGTGAGGCGTAGTTGGAAAGAAGACATGGAGGTGTCACGTGATGTACAAAGTGAATGTCTTTTGCAAATACATTATATGCTACAATTTACTTCCGCATCTAGGAAGCTCAGCACAGAGGAATTGAGTGTTTTCAGGTTACACATCTAGTAAGAAGCAAAACTTCAGTTTGAACTCAGACAAGATCCTAGAGTGTCTTAGTCCTAATTATTAGGTGCTGGGATCAAAAACAAGCTAAATTTTGTAAATGGATAATTCAAGAATGGACAGATCAGAGGCTAATTACGTGATCCCAGACAACAAACACATGAAGAGTGAGAATTGAAAGGGGGCAGGAAGGGGCACCTGGGTGGCTCAGTAGGTTAAGCGTCTGCCTTCCACTTACGTCATGATTCCAGAGTCCTTGGATCAAGTCCCGCATAAGGCTCTGCGCTCAGCAGGGAGTCTGCTTCTCTCGCTCCCTCTGTGCTTCCTCCTGCTTGTACTCTTTCCCTCTCTCTCAACTAAATAAAATCTTATAAAAAAAGGAAGGGAAAGAAAGAAAGGGGTAGGAATCACCATGTGGATCACAACTGCTGTGGGGGAAGCCCCATGGAAAAAATGACATTTTTCCTGCGTCTCGATGGACCAGTTACACATTTTTGTGACATTTTGCTCAACCATGAATGCAACCAGGTCTGCCCATCTTTGGCCCAGATGCAGCAAGCCATCTGCTCCGACTAGTAGGACCAACAGGGAAGGGCGGAGTGTGCAGTATGGTGACAGGGAAGGCCTCTGCTCCGTTCTCCGACCATCGTACCACATCAACGGAAAGCCAGGCAACCCAGTCTTGTGATATGAGAAGCCCAGTCTCTTTTTCTTATTATGCGAATCTCTCTCAGCTTTTCTCCTTATTCCCCACCTTCTTTCTTGGCTTAATTTTTTTTTTTTTTTTTAACATCGATGGGCTTTTCTGACTGTAGCCAACCCAAACACGACTCCAAATAATAAATATTGGAACAAGGATGACGACACCACTGTTTTGCTGGGGGCAGGCAATCCTTCATCTCATACATCATTTACGACCGTACTAGGGAGCAATTCCACAAAGCCAGGAAGGATTTAGAAAGTTAAGAAAGGAAGGGAAAATGTACCAACCACATCACTACTCTATCTCCATTATCTTGTAAAGTTTATTGATGCACAACAAGAGGCAATTTATAATGGCGCCCGTGACTGTGCTGATTTACACAAGGAAGAGCAAAATGGTGCTAACCAGCATTTCGGGAGTGTTTCGTATCTGTCAGAGTGCTTTATTGGAAGTGTGGCGATTTTTCTCTGTGACCTAAATCTGGGTTTTCCAGAGCACAGTTTGAATGGAAAGCCAGCAGTCATGTACTGTGGATGTCCAAGGTAGCCCCGGAGACAGTCTGGGGGTCTTCATGGCCGAGAAGTAAACTTGCCAGTTTGCTCCGGCGGCCGCGCTCCGTCCTTGCGCCAGGATCCAGGAACCTGTCCGCAGGGGGAGGGAGGGATGGGGAGACAGAGGTGGGTGAGAGACGCCTCTGCAGCTGCTCCACTCCACTCAAGAACCCCTGGTGTCTGCTACATCCTTACCCCCCACCCAGAACGCACAAGTCCTCTCAACGTCCCTCGCTTTCCCGGATGGCACTCCCCCGACACATGTGACAAGTCCACGCGGTTGACCTGGAAATCACACCCAGAAGTGTCTTGACCATCTGTGGTCCACTTTCCAGACCACCTGCCTGTCCCCAGCCCCGTCCCGGCCAGTCACAAAGCACTGAGGTTTGCAAACCGGAGTTGTGGCCACTGCGGACACGCCTTGCCTGCCTTCCCCGCTTCCCTCCTGAGACATTGGGGACCGAAGAATGGCCTTGGGGCACCTGGAGGGCTGTTGGAATGGAGTCTCAGTTTCTTGTCCCAAAGAGGAAACAAAAAAACCCAGAGGTTGGGGAGCCAGCCACAGTCACTTCTCTGCACCGCCCCCTACCCCCAGCTTAGCTTCCTCTGGGCCCTTCAGAGCAGGTCCGGGGGATCTGCTCACCAGGAGTCCCGAGGGCTTCCTGTCCTGCCCACCTCTCACTCTGTCCCTCATCTCAAAAAGATCTCATTTGTCTCTGTCCCCAGGAGCTCCTGGGATGGCCTAGGTGTCCCTGAGCAAGTCCTGCGGAACTGCGGCAGACAACAGAGTCACTCCCCTCCCTCTTCCTAAGAATTTAGCTGCAAGCATTCCTTTTCCTACCCCTCCTCTCCGGCCTCCACAGCCTTTTCTAACTGTTCTGCTAGGAACCAAACCCACGCTGCAGGAGTTGCCAGCAGACGCCTTGGTCCTCAGAGGACTTGAATTTGAACTTGGTGAGACCCCTCCGGTACATTACTCAAGACCTCAATTTCTCATCGGCAATGTGGGGACATTCTTGTATCTGTCCAGTGGTGTGCTTGAAAATGTTGAATGTTAGTTCTAAAAGAGAGGAAGGAAGGTAGTTCCGATGGGATAGCATTCGCCAATGTCTGTGGTGTAAATACTTGCATCGTGGCTAATTATAAGCCAGCGCACCCTGATGTGGAGCTGGGGAGAGGGGACCCTCTGAGAGCTGGCTCCAGTCCACGCCTGACCCTGTCCAGTGAAGTTATGGGAAGCTTTAGCTGGGGAAGTCATAGGCAGCTCCGAGCACAGCGGCTGGCATACAGTTTATAGTGGTTGTACCTCACACCAGCTGGGGTTCCCAGCTTGGGGGCTTCTCTTCTTGCCCTTTGAAAACAGCTAATGGATCTTCCTGTGGAGGAAGCCAATTGCAAATGATTTTTAAATATTATGAGTCTCTCTTTGCTGGCTTCTGATCAATTGTTCTAAGCAACCTTCTTGGCAATAACCCAGGGCCAGCACATGGGCCTTGGGGTGGCGTTGGAAAGGGAGTCATCCAGGCCTCTCCCTGCCACAGGGAGAGGGGATCTGTGTCTCGAGAGCCGCACCAAGCTGCCTGGGCTGGCACCCCTGCTCTTGTGCCAACCCTGCCACATACAAAACATTGTCTTACTTTTAGCAAGTTCTGTGTTTGTATCTTTCCTAAGCAACAGCTTTGCTGCGGGCCACATCCGACAAAGGAACAAAGTCACATTGTTCAAAGCAAACAACTCCAGTATCAGCTGGAACGAAGAGACAATCACATTCCCGGACCTTAATCTTCACAAAGCAGAGTGAAAAGGCTAAAGGCCACAAGGCAGCAACACACACCTTTATCTGCTTCCAAAGGGTGTCTGTCAAGTTCAGGTCTTATGTGGACTCCCCCCACCCCTGACTGTTACTAATATCCTTTTAGAAACCTGAAAATAGCATGTCTTTCCTTATGGATGGGTCCTGTTCCAGGTGACTATGATGGATTTATTTTTTTCCCTTGCTACCCCCTGGGTTTAGAGGAGGGCAAAAAGGTTTCTTTCGCATCTCTGTTCCGTTTTTTAAGGTCCCCGTAGTGAGACTATCGTTCTACCTTTTTAAACTCGGTCTCCCCATCTGTTGGCCCAGACAAGCCTTCTAGATTCTTCTACCATTTCGACATCCTATGAGTCTGTGTGCCATAGCCCCTATTCTGGTCTCCTGCCCAGAGGCTGCCGGGGGCTGACTGGCAGGAAGATGGACCGATTGGAAATTGACCACACGTGGTTTACTACTTGCACACGTGCATGACAGCACATGGTTCCCCGCCCTCCGAATTCATGATCCTGGGCCCTTGAACCCTCTAGAACCTTCTAGAGAACCGGGCATTGGGACAGTGGAGAGGCAGGGAGGCACAGGAAACAGCCACCTGCAGAGGTGGGCCCTTGGAGAGGCTCAGTATCTCACCAAGGAGCAGAGGTTGGAATGAAAATGAAACCTTTCCAGCCAAGGCTGGGTTACATGGTATTGCCTCTTGCACACATTAAAAAAAAAAAAAAAAAAAAGACTCTGCTTACTTGTCAAGCACCCGGTTAGGAATTGCTCCAGACCCACTCAGGGACTGTTAACAGCGGTGCAAAGGGTGGACCGGGAAGGTGGGTGAATCAGTCGCTGTGATGGCCTGGCCTGGCCTGGGAAGAGATAACCTTGCCTGGAGGGCAGCAGGGGTGGGCCCTTAAAGACCCCAGGGAGGCAGCGCTGAGCCTTGAGAAATGAGCAGGATTTCTCCAGACAGAGGAGTGGGAGGGAGGGAGCTCCAGGCAGAGGGAATAGCTTGGGACAAGGGGCAGAGACACGAAGTGCCCACCAGAGTGTGGACATACATGGCCTTCGCTTGGCATATGGCTACACTTCCTGCACAGAAAGTGGAAGAAGGCATGGTTTGAGCTCACCTATCCATTAAAAAAAAAAAAAAATTATCTCAAGCCTCTCTGGGGTTCTAAGTCTGTGATGAGCACCGTGATGGACACAGGAGGAGCACCCGATGCTCCCCAGCTGACCCACGTCCCTTATTTTCCAGATTCTTCTCTGGTCTCTGCTTTAAAGACTGCCATGGCCTGAAGGAACAGTGCTGTCCTCACAACTCTCAACGTCCTGATAAACTTCACCATTGGTCAGGACAGGCTATAACCCTTCCATTGTCTTGAACTCTTATTTACTATTTATTTGTTTGCTTATTTGTTTATTTGATCGTTAGAGAGAGAACAGCGTGAGAGCAGGGTGGGGAGGGGAAGAGGGAGAGAGAGGATCCCAAGCAGACTCCCTGCAGAGTACGGAGCCTGACACGGGGCTCGATCTCACGACCCTGAGATCATGACCTGAGCAGAAACCAAGAGTCAGAGGCTGAACTGACTGAGCCACCTCAGTAAAAAAACAGTGCCCCGTTATTTACATTTTTAAAGTACTATTTAGTTCTCTAGCTATTTTTAAATCAACTTAATTAGGGTATAATTTACGTACAATAAAATGCCCAGAATTGAAATGTATACATTTTGATGATACATGTGCATACCACACAAACACAGTCACCGTCCCAACACAATAAAACATCCTGTCACTTCAGAGAGCTCCCGAGTGCCCCTTGCCCTCATGGTCAACCCCTTCACCACCCTGCCAGTCAGCCAGCCCAGGCCCCCACTGACCCGATCCCTGTGATCCTAGCTCCATTTTCCCTCTTCCAGAATGTCATATGAACGGAATCAGGTAGTAGATGTTCTTTTGTGCCTGGATTCTTTTGCTCAACGTTGCTTTGGTTGTTTCTTTCGTTTGTTTGGGATTTACCCATGTCGAATGTATCTGTAGCTTGTTAATGTTCATCGTTGAGGAGTCGTATATTACATAAGTACAGAATTATTTTTTTCATCTCTTCCTCTACTAAGGGACATTTAGATGGTTTTCTCCATGCATTTTTCTGGTCTTGCCTTTCCAGCCAGACCGTGAGCCTAAGGGTGGGAATGTGTCTCCCATACTCTGTCCCCACCCCAAAACACCTTACCCAAGGCCGTTTTGGATTGGATTCTCAAATGTCTTGCTTCACTGAATTATATTTGTGGATAAGATGCGGTCCCTGCCTGTTAAAGTCTTATAATCTAATTATGGAGGCTGCTACAAACATGAATCAATTACTCCAAGGCAATACATTCATCTCTTCGTTCGGCAAGTGTTTATTTTAGGGAAGAGAGAGGACATGTCTATGAATATCTAAAAACACAGCACAGAAAGTAAAATGTGGCGTAAAAGAAATTCAAAAGAGGATCCACGGAAACAGAGAGCAAAGTGATGTCTTTTGCTGAGCCGCTCGGGGAAATCTGGGAGAAGGAGCAAACGTACAGGTCTCAGAAGGGGGATGGACTGTGAACTGACCACGTAGGGCTCATCAGCGGCAGAGGGAAGGGGAGCGAAGTCACAGAAGCAGCACTGGGATGGCCAGAAGCAGCTGGTTGGTGGGTGTGAGCAGAGTGTGAGACATGGAGGGAGATACAGGGGGCTGGGAAGACAGGACAGGCTCAGACCACACAGCGGGCCTTGAATGCCAAGCTAGGAAACCCAAATGCAAGTTGAACACGTATTACAAGCCCGTCAAACACTTACTCGATGCTATCCCCCTTATAAGGCAAAACCCCCTCCATCTCGGAATTATTACATCAGTGACACAGGAGAAGGACTGAAGCTAATAGGGGTAAGGAATTGAACATGGTCGCACCAGAGGTGAACGTCAGAGTCAGGACTCAGCCCTGACTTCTGACAACTGTGGTCTTTCTGCATAGCAGGTGGTAAAACATGGGAGGTGCAAACATCCCAGAGTGTAAAGGCCAGAGAGAGCCGTTTTTGTTCAAGTCATAGAAATAGGGTTTTGTTGTTTGTTTCTACGGGATTAAAATGCAGTAAAATTCTTACTGTCGATGACACTACATGACGCTTTGAGAATTTTATATTGTCTGAGGGATTTCATATTTGTTATGTTGTTAGACCCTTCCTAATAATCCTGACAGCTCAGCCGGTTAGGTTTTGTTCCTATCGTTAGCAGTATTAGAACCACTATTATTCCAGAATTTTCAGGGGAAAACCCCCAAGACCCCAAAGAGTTAAGAACCTTTCCGAAGAAACTGCAGATGACTAACCAGGACACAAAGCTGCCTCTCTCGCATGGATTTCCATATTGGAAAATAAGGAGGAAGGATTCTATTGGATAGAAATGACTGGAAGACCAATGTCACCGAACCAAACCAGCTGGTCTCAAGCCCTCCCAAACCCCCTTCCCGGCGCACTGTTGGCCTACCGGCAATCTGAGAGGGATTTAGAACAAGTCTGAAGCAGAGCTTTATTTTGAACACGTGTGAGTCAGATGTCTTTTCTGTAACAGCAGAGAGCTGGAGATGTGGGTCACCAAGCTTTCTGCCAGTGTCAACATTTTTCCTCCAATCCTCAGGGAAATAGTCAGAAGCGGGAGGGACCCCTATGTCGTTTTGCAAGGGTGCGAGACCATCCCTGCACACTGGCCTCACCTCTGCCCACTCAATCCCCCCAGCCCGACGCTTCTTCCTGCCCCTGCGGTGGTGAGCTCTCCGCCTGTGCGGGGTCCCTAACCGACTGGGCCGGTGCACACTGTGAACCAAGGCTTCGCTCGGAACAAAGAGGGTTTCCAGAGGGGATGGCCCCAAGGAGCTCACCTATGTTGTCATTTTGCCTCTGGTAAATCCTGAACAACCAGGAACGAAAGAGAAAGAGGCCATGACCAACCACAAGGAAACATCGCCGTCAGACAGAGCTTCTGAAGAACCATCTGGAGGGGGCCAAGCCTCCCACATGGTGGGGGCATGAGGGCGGTCCCTTTCCAAGAATCTACTGCCTAGCTTGGAATGTCCCAAAAAGTTTATTTGCTTCTGTGTGCACATGATCTCTGAGGCCGTTTGCTAAACACATCAATGAATCATCTAATACCCCCATTTTTTGCCACCTGCTTCCTCTGTAATCCAGGACAACCTGACTTCCACCAACCCAGTCAAGCCCACCCCAAACACGAGGGGCTCCAGATAGAAATACTGGTCTTCCTCACCTTGCATAGTCACTCTCCTTTTGAAATATACACACTCTGTGAAGGGACTCTAGAAATAAATCTTAGCTCAAAAAAAAAAAAAAAAAAATTCTCTACACATGAATTAGTTTCTACACTCCCAACCAGCAACCAGGCAGTTGGCAAATAACAGCTGCCCTTGGTCATCACTGGGAAGATAAAGGACTATCAAAACAGGGGCCAGCTGCTTGTGGGTCTGTCGTTCTCCTGCGCCTCATGGGAAGACGCAAACAGCAATCTTTGGCCGTAAAAACCATCCGGTCCATTTGGTCCTGGACAGAATTTGCGTAAGTTATAAGACCGAAAGTCACAGCAAAATGAAACCTTGCATATGAGCACTGACCTTTCAATCACTTGAGAAAGACACCCTCTCTCCCCCTCTCTCTCATGAACACAGCCGCTTGCTAAGAGCAATCTTGAGCTGGGAGCTTGAAGAATTGCTGTAGGTAGGAAGAAACGTCAGCTCTGGAATTCAATTAACTGTCACCATGGAGGCTGGCGTCAGGATGAGTCACTCCCCTTCAACAAATGGGCATGGGGGCTGTGAGCCTCCAAGACGAATGGTGATTGATAAGCCGCTGCAGGACCAGGACTCTGGCTTCCCAGGCTCCTTCCCTCACCCACACACATTTCTCATGAGCACTCAGTAAAGAGATAGTGGCCGAGCCTGTGTGAGTACATGGGAGATGCTGTCAAGAATTTTTCTTGTAGTCTCTTCTTTCATTTCTAAGTTTCATGGGCTTCAAAGCTCCTGAAGAGCAGGGACCCCTGCTTTATTATTTCTTCTCTCTCGGTTCACATCCAGATTCATGCTCAAGGGGAGAAGAAAAAAATGCTACCTGATGTCCCAGGTGGCAGGCACTATTATTAGCCCCACCTGCTAGATGAGGAAGAAACGAGCCAGGAGGAGCTGGGGCTCAGGCCCAGAAAGAATGCTGAGTGCATCTGCTCTCACCACTGGCTGTGTTGCCCCTCGAAGAGCAGTCACCCCATTTCTCTCTTCGCCGTAGGAAGTAAAGTGTGGGCCTGAGAATGGCGAAGGCACTTCTGCCATTCTATATGATAGCGTGCGTCCGATTTACACATAGTCTATAGAAGTCTGTACAACACATGGTAGGGAAAACATGACTTTGCTCTTTCCTTGGTCATGCAGTGAGTCGGGCTAGGGCAGATTGGTTTAATTAGTTTTGGGTGTTAGTTCCCCCCAGCTCCCCCACTCATCTTCCAGAATACTCTGGCCCTCATTTTCGCTTTTGTATGTGCAGCTATAATCTGTGACACAGTTGAAAGGTAAAAGAAATATTAGTGAAGGATAGAAAATGTCACCCCTCAAATATGGTTGCATTTAAAATTGCCCAAGAACTGAAGGTGAATGTTAAAACATAAGAATAAAAATTCAGTATGAATTTGTCCAGAGTGCTTAGAAGGAACATGTTGGAAATGTCACGTGTGTGTGTCTGTGCGCACGCGTGTGTGAGTACCAAGCCAGCATGGTCAACATGCTGCATGTTTGCCCAACATTCGAGGGGCAAAAAGGATGCAATCAGGTACTCTGAACACATAGGAAATAGCCGCTGTGAAAACTTTGGCCATATCATTCACATGTTTTGTAAACTTCAGGTAGAGGAGAAACAACAGCCAGAAGAGTGGCCCCAGGGCGGCATCCTAACACAGACTTGAAGTTGGACATCGCGGCTGGAAGCTGTGGAAGAAGAAGTCTGAGGTTGGGTCGGCTTGACGTTGGAGCTTCCCCATCCTTCCTAGTGTCACTTGTTTTTGCTTTTTTTGCCTTTGTCCTTGCTCTCTGTCCCCGTTTCCCTACAAAACCAAACACGCTTGCTCTCCCAGCTTCACAAAGAGAAACCGATTCCAAGAGGAAATCACTTCACAGCAAGTGAGCCCTGGGAAGAATTCAAGACTGAGGAGCCCTTGTAATGAGATTAAGGGAAAAATGCTTTTGTGCAAGCAACTCAGACCAGTCCTCAGTACGTGAAAAGAGCCAAAACAAACACGGGCATTGTTTTGGGAAGGAAAAGGTTAACAAGCTATGAAAACAAAATTAGAGATATTTTCAAAGCCTGACCCTCAGCAGAATGAGTAGAATGTGGTCTGCCGATGCTGCAGCACTTCCCTCCCCCTGACATTTATCCTGCAGCTGGGGGGGGGGGGGCAGCCTCCACTGTGACGTTCCCAGCAGACGATGCGGGAGCAGCACTCCACAGGACGGCCGCACCACCTCCACGGGGCAGAGGCACAAAGGCCCGAGTCCAGGGGATAAAGACGCCTCGCTCCTTGGCCCGCTTCTTAGAAATGAGCTTAGAAAACATTCTTTGTGGAACATGTCGACCTCGAGCACATGTTCTCAACCGCCCTCTGGTTGGCAAATGGAAATATTCTGAGCTTGTTTCCAGACTTTGTGGTCTAGTAATGACTCTCAGGACAAGGCCGGTGCCTTAGTTTCCCCATCCAAGCAGTTGATGTTCATTGGGTACCCGCTGTGTACCAGCTGAGGGCTGCCTGCTGTGGGTATAAAGTTGAAGGGCCCATCCTTGTCTTTACGGGTCTCACAGACTGGGGAGGACCGGGATATGCAAAGTTATCATCGTCGTATAGAAAGCCTGTATACGTAATGTTTCTCAACTGGAAAAGTTTTCATTGGCTTCCAGATCTAGTAGTGATGGGGTAATGTCAGTGGACATTCGATACTCAAGGAGAATGGAGTGTGTGTGTGTGTGTGTGTGTGTGTGTGTGGTCTGACACCCATCACCCTCTGTCAGGAGTGTCCCCTGGTTCTTTGGAGCCTGTAAACCTCCTTCCACATTCTAAGCTGGGGCAGTGACAGAGGCTGCCACCCTTAAGTACAGAGGAGCCAAGGCAGTGATGTGTACGGAAGAGCCAAGATGAACTACTCGGGGAGTTTCCTTGTCCCTCTCCCCCCAAAAAACCTTGCCAGTGCTCACCAAGGCCCAGGCATCTTTGTTTAACTCAATGCACACAGACCCCCTTAGTCATACATCCTGCTGGTGATGACGGTGAAAGTTTTGATAAACAGAATCAAGAGCCCAAGACAAAAACGATGAGAACATCAAGATGTCTATGGTGGGTTTAATGACAAGGCACCCAGTTTTCTCCAAACAAGACTTAAAATCTTGCTTGCCGTCCTGAGGTCTCAGCTCTGCTTTGCTGAGAAGTGTTTTACATGCGCGCTCTGAACTTTGTGCAGACTGAGATGGTACGGCCGATTCTCAAAGTCTCTATGATTATTTTATACCCGAGACTTCACAGCCTTGGCTGGTGATTTTCCAAGATCTGAATTGATGAGATTCTTTCCCACACATCAAAAAGTAGAGATATCAAAAGGTGCGCGGAACAGCATGGGCTCAGCGTGGAATGGCGCTGCGGGCAGTAACTTAACCTCATAAAGCAGGAGCTCCAACCCTTGGGTGACAGCTCTGCCCTTTTTCTGAGTCTTGTAGCAATGAGTCAAGAAATTTGGAAGCACTTTAATGTCAGTCTGGTGTGGAGCAGGTAGAACAGCAATACTTCCCATCCCTTCTTAATTCAGAAAAAGCACCACCGATAATCACCTGTTGGCCCTCTGGCTAACTTCTGGTCAATGACTAGGTCCCTGGAGTTCTGTTAACCTAATGAGAAGTTAATCAGGCTTTTTATTTCCAGGTCTATATGAAAATTTTAATTCTCCGTGCAGATAAAGTACTCATTTCAAATGTCCTTTATCCCTCAGACGTAAGGTTTCTTTGAATGTTATTGAGTGAGCTCTTGACTACCTGGAACAAAAATTACTAATGCTAGCCCAGCTTCCTCTTCTGCTTCTGGGTGATTTTCCTCCTTTTTTCCTGCCCACCCTGGTCAGGAATTTCTATTGTACTGAATAATATGGGACTTAATCCATGAGGCGTTTTATGCGAAATAAGAAGTTTGGTATCGTTTTTTTGTTCCCCTGGTGAAAGAAGCTTACACCTGACATCTTAAAAGTCATCCGTATTTATAGATGTCCTAAAATATTTCCCGCATTCAAAATACACCCAAAGGCCTTTTTGATATCTCTGCGAGGTATATAGACATCTTAAACTCAGCATGTCTAGAATGGAGTTCCTCGTCAAGCCCCGGGGCCCCTCCCCCACAAACCTGCCCCATCCCCAGCCTTCCCATCTCAGCGGATGGGAACATCTTCCTTCCAGCTGTTTGAGTCCCAAAGCTTGAGCATACTGACTTCTTTCACTCTCTTAGCCCCTCCACCTACACTGTCGGGAAACCTCCCTTCCACAAAATACATCCAGAATCTGACTGCTGCTCATCAGCTCCACGAACCGTCACGCTTGCCCACCATCATGTCACCGTGGATCGTAGCTGTGACCTCCAACAGGCGTTCTTGCTTCTAGCCTTGACACCGACACTACTCTCAACACGCCAGCCGTGACCCTTTGGAAGCGTAAAGGAGGTAGTGTTACACCTGCTGGGAGCCCCGCAAGGACTCTGGCTACCCAGGGACGCCGTAATCAACACGTGGCCTGTGGAACCTTTGTCCCGTCTCTTCTTTCGATCTGCCGCTCTTGCCCTGACGGTGCTGGGGCTAAGTCCCTCCCTGAGCACGAGGTCCCTTCTCACCGGCGCGGTGGGCCCACCCTGAAGTGCCAATAAATGGCACTTCACGGTACTGTAATTACTTTACTGAGCTCGCCGGCCTCACTGGCCTCACCTGCCTCCTCAGCCCTCTTCTCCCACTCTGGTTTTGGGGATTTTTTGTTTTTGTTTTTTCTTTTTTTTTTTCCATAGCACTCCTCCCCTCCCGTGGGTCCAGAATCTTCATTTACTGATACATCCCTGGCATCTGAAGCAGCTTCTGCCATCCTAGGTATTTAGTAACTGTTTGTGGAATGAATGGATGGCTCAGGGAGCCCGTGCTTGGTGTTGCAAAGGGTAGGGGTCTGCAACTCTGTGGACCAGGCTGAAGTCCTGCCACTTACTAGCTGTGGGACCTTGGGCAAATCTCTTTACCTTCTCAAGCCAGTATGTAAAGTCATGACTATAAAGTGCCTAAGATAGTGCCTGACGTCTGTAAACATTCAATAAATGGCACTTCATGGTACTGTAATTACTGTCGTCTACACCAACAGCTGCTACAACCCCGCAATGACCTCAAAGGAGCACCTACGGAAGCTCACCTTCCCACGTCGGACCATAAACTAAGGACTTGGTGAATGGTCTTTGGCACCTGCCATGCTTCCCTCTTGCCCATCCCTGTGGCTCCTCTGTTTAGCAAGAGGGAGGTGGTGAGAAGGTGTGTCGATAATTCGCTCAGTGAAATTGAGCTCCGATCCCCACAACTTAAACGGCAGCCCTGAGAGCAGGTCAGTGGCTGGCAGACAGAGCCTGGCTCCTTCTTCCGCTCCTCCCCCCTCTAGCTGGTTCCAACTGGCTTCTTCGTCATCATTACACTCCAAGGAGGCAGCAAGGGACAGCAGAGCGGCCTGGTTTTCAGAATCAGACATGATGGGGCCCAGTCTGAGCTCTGCTGCTTGCTTACTTTTCCCATCTGTAAAATGGGAACGATAAGATTCTCTTCAGTGGAATTTATAGGAGAATTAAATGGAATACCAGGCACATTATCCCCACCCACTGGGTGCTCAGTGTATCCTAGAAGAACCTGGTGACTTGAGAGAACAATCCCTCCCATGAGATAATCAGCACTTTTTGTGTTTTTGAGAAGGAAGTGGCTCGGTAATTGAGACGTCTTCTCCCGACGAAGGTAGAGTAGTCCAGGAGAAAAGGAACATGCTCTGGTGGGTGACCAGTTCTCCCTCAGGCCTCTTCATGTCTGAGATCTGTGACTGCAGTGACGTCGCCCTCTTCTCCTAGCCACCTGCCAACCCCCCACCCTACAAGTCGCCTGAGTCGGCTCTTGGCATTGCAGAAACAGAGCTCTGCCTCCCCGTGCCTGGTCACACTGCAGAGTCGTCACTGTAGGACGAAGGCACAGAACAAAGGAACACTCAGAGAACTCACACCAAGTAGAAATGTGAGAGAAGCAGGAAATTTAGTAAATCCAAATTACAGATGCAAGGTTGACTGCAGCAACATTGAATATGCAAGTATAATAAAGCATGTTTGGAGGAAACATCCCCCAGCCTCCTGCTTTATTTAGGGAAGACAGGCTTGGAGAGACACAGAATGATGGCCAGGTGTAAGGACAGAAAAGAAGGTGGGGAAGGTCTGAGAGCTCTGGGCATGCCCCATGACGGCTCTGCACACAGGCTTAGGGCCGGGGCCGGGGTTTAAAAAAAAAAAAAATTCATCTGGAAAACAAACAAACAAAAAAAGCTTCCAGAAATACAGAAAGCCTAGGCCCAGACTCGCACTGCTGTTTTCATGCTGTTTCCCCTCTGTTTCCCCGTGATTCTTTGCACCCCCTCCCCTCCCAAAGTGGTCCAGAACCAGAGTGTGTTGCCATGGCAACGGGCTCAGTAGGGGAGCCACTCAGCCTTACCCAGTAATTCACATCTGTGCTCGCTTCTCTCCCCCTTCTCTTTTTATCTGTAAGTGGAAAGCAGCTCAGGAGTGACGACACCCTGAAGCTGATGGTTCTGGAAGGAGGGAAGAGGAGACCTTCTTTTGGGGGGATATCCCTCCCCCGAAGTTCCTTTTCCCTCCCCACGGGTTGCACTCCCTCACCTGTCTGTGGAAGGAGCGGCCTCAGGCGGGTGGGGCCTCTGGGGAAGGCTGGGAACCAGCCGCAGCATCTGACCTTTGCACAGGACAACTTCTTCTTTAAAGTCTATGGAATTAGGGAATTAGCCTGCGGGCTTTTACAAGCTCCCCTGACTTCCTGGGGTTGGGCGGGTGGATGGGGGCCAGGGGAGGCAAGATGGAGTTCTCCCGGCCCCGACAGCTGAGCACCCACAGCCTTCCCTTGGCCTTCCCGTCACTTCCTTCTCTTCTCTCTCATCTGCTTCTCTTTCTCTCTTGTTGGCAAATTCTCGTCCTGCCGTCCATACCAGGGCCCAAAGCATTGGATGACGAAACAGGCCGGGTCAAGGATGGGGCTTGTTCAAGGTTGATTTGGGGAGAGGCCAACTGGAGAGGCAATCGTTCTGCCCCTTTGCTCTTACCTCCCGCTCTGTTTTTGCAGAGTTGTGAGAACTCACAAATACGGTTCACCTCCCCTCGGCCGCTTCTCCTCCCCATAACAGTAACTACCCGTGCCTTCTGCTCTGTGCCTGACCGAGCATGAGGAAGGAAACCAGCAGCTCTCAAAGAGCTGGTCCCTGCAGAAAAAGTTATTTGTAAGTGCCACCAAAATCTGAAAATGATGAGGTTATTATGGTAATGGCATGTTTTTTAGGAGACTCTTTGCTGGTGTCGCCGAGAGCTTCGATCGCTTCATCTCTGTGTAGCTCTGCTTTCCCTGTTCCTGCTTTCTAAAAAAGTCTGTCTCTTTATTTCTTAAATAAGCCATCTATTCATATGATCATGATTTAAAAATATTTTAAAGGATTTATTGTGAGAAGTCTCCCTCCCGCTCCTCTGCCCCAGACACCCGTTCCCCTTCTGAGAGCCGACTCCTGTCATCGGTTTGTACTGGACACATTCAAAGGCTCAGAGACATGTGCGCGTTTTTTCTTTTTCCTTTCAATCCCAAGTCCTAAAAAGTAGGGTTGCAGGATTGAGATGGTCCTACCCAGGGAACATCTCCCGACTTGTTTGGGATCCAATTTACTTTATTAATGAAGTCTATACTGGATTCAACTCTCTGTGTACAAACTAAATAAGTAAGTTCTTGGATAATCACAGACTTCTTCTTCTTCTTCTTTTTTTTTTTTTTTAATTTTAAGAATCACCTCCCTCCCCTGTCATTTCCCAGGATGACAGAGAAGGGACACAGTGAGCCAGGTTGTGCGTGTTGCTCTCTGCCTGGCAAGGAGCAGGTGTTCGCTCATCATTGCCAGGTGAAGATGGCAGGGGTGGTGGGAGGCAACCGTCGCCAGCCAAGAGCCAGCCCACTTGGGAGAACCAGGATCCCTCCCACAAGCTACGAGGCAGGAGAGAGCGCTGACTGCCTTTCTGCCAGGAGCAGGGCTGCTAGGCCGCCCCTCTGCGTCCTTCTCGAAGGAGAGAACCCGCAGTCGGCAGGCGGCTGGAGCAAGAGGAGAATCGACCAGACGGCTGGCTCGACTTGAAGGGGCTCCCTCCGTATTTCAGTCAAAGCTGCTCAAAATGGCTCTTGTGGGCAGACAGGGCATGAGTCAGCCAGTCCATGGCCCTCACTGAGTGCTCCCTGGGTCCACAGCCCCCAGCCCGGAGCCGAGGAACCAGACACAAGAAGCCTCGCGTTCAGTCCCTCCCCGAGAGGTTGGGAAGTGGAGGGAAACAGGACAGACATGCCTGAGAAAGACTCTGGAGCCCATTAATACGACCACAGAGACCAGACAGATAAGCAGGCAGGGCTGACTCTGACGGAGGCCCAGGCCTGGGATGGAGCGTCCCTCCACGCCGCTAGCTGAGCTATCCTCGCATGCTTCTAAGGCTGTCCAAACCTCAGTTTCCTCATTTGTGATGTGGGGACAATCCCCACGTATCACAATTGTGGTGAGATTAGAAAATGCAAAATGCCTTCCGGGAGCAGGCACAGGGCAAACACTCAACCAGGAGTGGTATTTATTACTATTCTGACAATCATTCTAGAATACCCCTCTGGAGAGCCATAGGGAAGTATTTCGTGTTTCCGTTGCCTCCACCCCCTTCAGCAGGTGAATCTCTTTCCTTTCTCCTGTCTCACCTCTGAGCCTGGTCTGGTGGTCTTCCCAGCAAGGCCAGGCCTGGATGAGATACACCTCCCAGGAGGATGGTGGGGACCGGTATTGGAGCCACTGGGCCAAGTCGAATGGGAGGGTCCTTGCTGGATGTTCTGTCCCTGGAGCCCATGGGCTGAGGGGCATAGCTGGGATGAGAGGCCAGGAGATGGAACCAAGGGTCGTACGCCAGCAGCAGCCAGGTTCTGCATGAGATAGGGCTGGGAAGCCGAGAAGTGGCCGTGTGGTGCTCGCTGGGTTAAGTGAGAGAAGCTTCTGGCAAGGTGTATCTTTTCTGTGAGGCCACTGAAAGCCAGAAATGATGGAGCACTCTCCTTCAGTTGACTTTAATCAAGCTCTGTGGTGGGAGAGCTTGGGAGGAGGGCACATGGGGAAAGGCGCTGCCTCCCAACCGAGTGGAGCATTGCCAAGGCTAGTGCTAGAGCCCCTGTGGCGGCAAAGGTCCTGTGGAGGCCACCATCAGAGCTCTCCACCTCGCTGGGACCAAGAACGTGCCTCCCAGCCTGTTCTCCTGCCTCCCCTTGGGCTCCCCCACACACACCTTCTTCACACAACCACCAAAGTGATGGCCAAACACCGCAGATCAAACCCAACCCGGCCCTCAAGGCCCTCCAGCCTTGGTCGGTTTCCATCCTAGCCAGGACATACCCTGGAAGTCCTGCAGGCTCCCTACCTTCCTCCTGAGTCACCTTTGCTCTGATTTATACGCAGCAGACCCATTCCTGCCCTGAGGCCCCGACCCAGCAGGTCACTTGTCCAGGAATGCTGCTCCCCACACCTTGTAGAGCTGGTTCCCTCCCCCATCCAGGATTGAAGGTCACCTCTGCAGAGAGGCCTACCCTGCCTGCCCAGGTGCCAACCCATCCTGTTTTGGTTCTCTGCTCTGCCGGCTAGACTGGGAACTCCCTGGGAGTGGGCCCAGGGCCCAAGGGGACATTTAGGTTCCCAGGGAAGTTCTCCTTGGTGGCCCAGGGTGGGGACAACATTGTGTCTACCATGTCCAACGAAGGACCTGAAAGCACACTTGAAAAAGCCAGATTTCCATAGGAGGCGTGCCAATGGGAGAAGCAGCCTGGGAGATTGGGAACCAAAAAGATGCCAAACCTGGGAGATTAGGAACCAAACAATGCCTCATAGGGGCGAGCCGGGATGGAGAGGACAGCATCCTGACAGAACCAGGCCCCACAAGGCCCCCTGCACAGGGTTGGGCGGGCTGGGTGGGCTGAGAATCCCGACCAAGCTCCGTCTCTGTCCCAACATCCTCTGCGTATCTCAAGAGTCCTGTCGAGAGCGCTGTCAACAGTGCTCTTCTGCAAACTCGGCGGTTGCTGCACGACCAGCTGGGTGTCTAAATATTTTTGGTGAGTTCTCATGTGCCGTGTCGATGCGAATATAGACCAATAGGTCAGTTCTTGCCTTGCTTGCCAGAGACGATGCCCAAAAGAAATGTATGTGGATTTTCATGATTTGTCCCCAGTTAAGGCCGCAGGCCCGGGTCCCTCTAAATTCATGACTCAGCACAGGAAACGTGGTACCAGTTTTTGCCTATTCACTCTTGTTCTTTCCCTTTTCCCTCCCCTGCTGGTCTTACCGCATTCCTTTTTGATGGTAAAAGACTCAGACCAGCAAGCGCTGCAGACCATCCGCCCGCGGGTCTTTTCTGCCTTCCTCGCCATCAGAATGTGGAGCGGGTCCCGTGAAAGGCTGGGTACCCTGCTTGTTCCTGGTGGTTCCTTTTGTTTGCTCTTCATGTTTCTGGTGGTTCGGTTTTGAAATCAGGAACGTGCTCAGAGAGAACGAGCCTTGCCTCTCCCTCTGAGGTCAGAGCATTGACAGTGTTTTGGAAATTGTAAAGTGTACACGTGGTAAGGAATTTGGTTGGTGGTGGTTCCTTCCTCCTGGTGGGGACTGATCCCAGGCTGGCCCATTCCTTCTGTCGTGATAAAGCTGCCAGGCTTTCCTGACCATCCAGTCCAGGGACTGTACGTCTCCAGGAGAGGCAAGCCTGGGGCTTCCCCTGCCCTAGCTCGGAAGGAAGGCAGGAAAAGAAGGCTGCCCTGGAGGGAGAAAACACACCTAAAAGCCATTCTCACAATGAGTCCTTGGCTCAGAAACCCACGTTCTCTGCGGTGCCGGCGGCGGCAATGCAGGTTGGGTCCACTTCCCAGATTTCACTTAGCTCATCCACTGATTTCCATCAATAGCCCCTACTATGGCCTAAAATACAGCTATAGATTCTTCCCTTGGAGTCAGGCCGAATATCTCTGGGTTTGGATGTGCCATGGAGAGTCTCTCCTCACCCCTACTGCAGCCTTGAAGAAGCTGAGCCTCAGGTAGGCAGTCTGTCCTTGTTGCCAAGCAGATCGGGGTTGCTGTGGACAGTTGCGCAGGGTGGGCATGCAATAAATGTCTCTGGGGGAACTTGACGAGGACCACATTCCTGCTCAACTGTAGCTGGTGAGTGTGGGCAGAAATCCCCACCTGGAGACAAGGCATCATCCTCCTTAATCAGGTCATACTGCTAAATCAGAAATTCTCCCAAAGAATCAAGGCATGCTGTTTCCATCACATTTCCTGACCCCTAAGGGTCACATTTCCTTGCATTGGGCTTTGCATATAAGGTTCAATGAATGTGCATGAGGTGGAAAAAATGCTTACAGCCAAAGCCAGCCTGTGAACTGCGGGAAGAACTCCATGGGCCTAACCTAAACTCCAACAGATACAAAACAGCATAGATGTTAAGGTGATCTGTGACTCAGGGAATAGGAGCCTGGCCCAGCATTGCCCATCCACATCTGTGGAAGGGGAGGGAGGGCACGCCAGGGCTGGATAGACAGAAGCCTTTATTCCTTCTGCTTGGTATTTGCCGCAGTTACAGGGAGATGTCAGTGACACACACATTTGCCTTTTCCTGATTATACACAGAGTTGCTTGGTAAAAACCTACACGGTCTGCAAGGATACCTTCCCGCTGAACATTTGAGCCTTTTCTATTATGTTTAAAAACAAAAAACTGAGACCAACCCCTCCTCTGCCGTTGCACATAAAGTGGTAGAAAGGTGTAGGGCGGCCCTGAGACCACCTGGCTTTCTGCTGTCTTTAAGGCTAAACTCGGTCATCTGAGGAGCCGTGTCACTGTTCCCTAGTCCAAATGACATAGGGAAGCCCATGTGCCTCTCGAGCGCTTACCTTTCCCTTAATGTTCAGTCCGCCAAGAAGAGATGTTTGGGACTTCCCACACGACACTGTGTCCTGCTGGTTACAGGGACACGGGGGGAAAGCTGAAATGCAGCCTCAGCCCTCTAAGAGCTCACACGGTGGCTGAAGAAACAAGATGAGCCCAGAGGCCGCCGAGCACGGCACCAGCCCTTAGGGAACCCACCCCAGGGACTTCTGCAGCAGGATCTGCTCCCGGACACATGTAGGACCTATAGGGACAGAGCCCCGGGTCCAGCAATGCAGACTCAGAATCCGGCTCATTCACTGACAGAGTTAGTAAGGGTTTCTCTCCTCTTCCCCCTACAACCCCCGCTGCTGCGCCCCAAACCTGCAGGCCTCTGCCATCCGCCCTACCCATCTGGCACCCCATCCATTGCCACGGGCCATTGTGAAGTTTCTGGCCTGTAGCTCTCTCTTAATCATTAAATGTTTTAGAGATGTCACCTACCTAAGTGGGGAAATTGAGACAACCCGAGAAGTGTGAGATTTTCCCAAGGTCACCAGGCTCTCCGTTTATGGGAGGGGCCTTGCGGGGCCTTGAGAAGCCAGCCCGAGGCCGGAGGAAAGAGCAGGCAGACCCCAGAGCTAAGCCCTTGGGCCCGACCCTCCAGGGAGGTTCACTCAGCGTCCGCTTCCCCTCTAGAGCCCCGAGGCCCCTCTCTGCACACATGTGAGGGAAACATTCCTTTTCCCCTTCCGGTCCTGTCCCATGTTGGTCACAGACGGGCAGATGGAAGCGCTGTGTGACCTCAGCCCAGATTTATGCACCAAGACTCACTCTGTGGCCAGAAAGTACATTCCTAGTTTTCACAGATGCCTTCTTGTGCAAGTACAGAAGGACCAGGAAGCAACCCAAGAATCTGGGCCAGGCCTGTGGTCACATGAGACATTCCTCCTGGCATTCTGGGTCGGGCTTCCTTAGCCAGGTAGCGTCCTCTGTGGGTCTTTATCTGGGCCTACCTCATGGGTGGTCTTCAGGGCCTGTAGAGAACTTGGGCCCTAGGCCCACCCCTGCCCCTCATCCTCATCTGAGAAGGGAGAAGGACAGACACTGTCCCTGAGGTCTTCTGGGATGTGGGGAGGGTCATGGGCCCAGGGTGGGTGTGCACGGGCCTTGTGCACAAAGATAGCAGAGCTCTCCTCTCCATCTGGTCTGGTGGCACTCGTAAAACCAGCTGTAGAGATAAGAAAGATGAACCTGTTGACTAATCCTAGGTGGCACGATTTTACATATGACTCTACCCAAAGATTCACGTGCGTGTGCGTCAGCTGACCCGCCTTGTGGCCGCCTGCCCCAGGAAGATACACGATTCAGGACAGTGTATTAGGAACAGTCAAACATTCGGGCAAACCCTCGAGTGTCTTCTCAAAATCCTCAAAACCAGTTTGATAAATGGCAGTTTTCCTAATTCCCTCCTGCTAGAAACAGCCGCAGAGGCTTCTTTGGGCACAGCTAATTCTGTGAGCTCCAAAACATTGATTTGGGGATGGCTATTATAAGCAGCTCCCCGCACCTGGGTCAGTCTTCAAACTCATCACACCCAACAGGCTGGAGCCCTAAAGACATGGATACAAAGGGCCACAGTCTTTCCCTCCCCAGGCAAATGACCCATCCTAAGCCCCTAGAGCTGAAGATGCCCGGACTCCGGGGAGAGCCGCTTGCAGGAGAGGGGGTGAACAAGGGGGTATGTGTGGGGGTGTGGGGTGCTGGTGCTGGCAAGGCCTCATCTTTTATGCTCCTCTCTGGTTCAGACTCAAGCTCTGGCTAAGGAGGAGGAGTCCTGTACCCATGACAGTCACCGTGCTACTTTGGAGACCACCTCGGAAGTTGGACTGTTCTTTACATGGTCATCCTAGAATCCTTCACCTGGCCAACCACCAGGCCCCCGGCGCCACGAAATCCACATGAGAGCCTGATCTGAATTTCCCACCCTTGGCTTTCACGGACATACAAAGGCTTCTCTCAGTGACGGGGCTAGTGACGAGTCTCACTTGTGTGTCTGCAAGGACCAGTGTCTTAAATGCTTTCCAGGACGGCCGTGAAGTGCTGGGATGACAGGTAGAACCTCTCTGTACTTTGATTTTTAGTGCAGGCTTCGCATCTGTATGTCATTATTTTTAACCATGCAGATGAGGCAAGAAATTAAATTGGGCTTCTTAATGAGGGAGGATAACCAGGCCCAGAAATACAGGATCACAGGAGAGTTGGAGCAGCTAACGTGTTTGCAGGTACCATTCATGCTTTAGGCCTCTGATGCTGGGCGTTCCTCCTGCCACACACAGACACACACATGCACGCACATGTGCACACACAGACACACACGCATGTGCAGTCACACAGACACACGCACACACAGAGACACACACATGCATGCGCACACAGACACACGCACGCACATGCACACAGAGAGAGAGACACATGTACATACAGACACACGTACAGACACACACATGCATTCACACACAGACACATGTACAGGCACACAATGCACACTCACAGAGACACATGCACACACGCACAGACATACTACAGATAGATCTGTTTTTGCTTTCCCTTGGTTTCTCAGGAAAGAAAAATCCCCCAGGATCTTCCTTTTCTGTCTGCCTGACAAACCTAATAGGAAACGTACATTAATCTGTACGTGAGGGTAATGGTTTTTCTGCTGTTTCATGTGTGCCCCGTCAAATTCATGGATCCTGAGGAAGGAGGAGCCCCTGGGGGAACCAGATTCACCTCTGTGGGGCCAGGTGACCCGCCCCATGGAGGTGCTGGGTGAGGCAGACAAGGGGTTGCTGCTGCCCTGGGGTGGGGGGGCGTCTGTCTGTCCCCCTGCACCACTTGGCCTTCTCTGAGACGGAGAATGGAACACCGCCCGTCCCAACAGGAGGCCGGGACCTGGATCTCCACCCTCCTGGAGGAGAGGAGGACGGCTTCAGACAGCGCGGCCCCAGGCTGTCTTCTAGGCCACACACACCTGGCGAGACAGGCAGAGGGAATGGGGTTGGGGACATGCCGCCTTTCATGGGACCAGACGTCCCAAGATACCAGGTCTCTTGTGCCGAAGGGACCCCAAGTTGCTTCTCGAGAGGCACTAGTGAGCGTTTCCTTCACGGCAGTCAGCTCCAGGTACCGGGCCAGGCCCTCCCCACGTCCGGGCGGCTACTCCACCGACCCCAGGAGTGCTTGCCCCTGCTTCGGAATCCCCTGTGGAGATAGGGGACGGCAAGGTCGTGGCTTTGCTTCTAGCCCCAGACCACCCTTCCGTCTCCTAAGTCACAAGCAAGTGGAGTTTGTCTTCAGACCAGGTGGGCCTGTCAGCAAGTGTTTATTTGCTCTGTCTTCTCCGCCTGCCACAGAAGTGCGTCCCTTGCTAACCTCCTGCTCCCACGCTCCCGGGCTCTGCTACCCCCTCGCGACCACAGGGCTGTGGGTGCTGTTTAAAGGGACTCACCTCCTCACGTCACCACCTACATGGCTACATCCTCGGCTCTACTGACAGTGAGGGCAGGGGTGGGGTACAGGGGCTGAGGGGCCCGGGGAGGCAAGAGGGCTAAGATTCTGCTTAACAGGGATGCGTGAGGGGAACTGCCCTCTGAAGGTCACTGCTCTGCCTGGGGGCATCCCCCAAAGAGGTCATGGCACCCCCACCTGCCCCAGGGAGCCCCATGCTTCTCGAGAAAGGCACTCGGGCCTGGGATAGAAGCAGAGAGGAGCAGGAACGGGGACTCTGGGGTCTGTCTCCTACTTGCCAACCTTTTCCTCCATGACCTTGAGCTGTTTCCTGCCTGGCACTTCTGCTGCCCACAGGGGAGGCAGGCACGCCCGCTCTCGCAAGGCAGAGGAGTCCCTTTCAGAGGGCCGGTTGTGGCGCAGCCGCTGCAGAGGGAGGCCCTGGCAGGCCTCATGACAGTGGCCCCTGCTTTGGCCTTTCCGGCTTCCAACGGAAGACGCCAGGAAATGGCCAAGTCAGCCCCTGCCGCGACACCTCCTAGAACCAGAAGAGGCCCTTCCGAGAATCTTGCTGAGCCCTGAGGGTGAGGAGTGTCACATTGTGCAGTGGGGAACGCGGACGACCGGGCCTCCACTTCCAAGTAACCTTTACCTCGGAAGCCTTCCAGCCCTCTGCCTGGAGACTGGCCTTTGATCACGACTTGTCACCTCCCAGGAGATGTTCCACTTTCCAGCAGGTGAAAAATGAACCCGATTAAAAATAGTCGCCTGGACTCTTCACAGAGTCCCCTAGTAAAGCGAAACAACCCGTGCTCTGCCAAGTGGCAGAAAGGCCTGCCCTGCCCCTCGGTTCCAGGACCCAGTGGCCAGTCGGGTTCCCACTGCGCCAAAGGCCGCGGCACCCTCCGGTGGGGCACCCCACAACCACCCTCCCCCGCCATGGCCTGGAACCCCAGGGTCACGGCCAGGCTCTGCTCCGGCCGCCCGCAGGGCCCTCCAGGCCTTGGCCGCTGGCTCTGGGGTTCACCTTGGTGACTAGGGGCCACGGTGACCGTCTGCACCCCTCCTCCTCCTTCCTGCCCTCTCTAGTGCTCCACGGCCCCGGGTTTCTGGAGCTTTCTCAAAACCGTGGACGCATTCCCAGTGGAAATCATGACATTTTCCGTTTCACATTACGTCCTCCACAATGCCTCAGGAAAGGAGAGGGAGAGAGGGCGGGGGCCGGTGGCGGGTGGGGAGGGGTGTGTGGGAGGCCCCGGGGGCCTGGGAGCCGGGCCCTCTCTCTGCCGACAGCGGCCCGGGCCTCCGTATATCCCGGAGTCACCTCCCCGCGCCCAGGCGGCCAGCCTTCCAGCATGTTTGTCTCCAGTCGGGGGCCGGATGGGTCGGGGAGCGGCCTCTTCGGTCGGCTCCCGTGGCACAGCTGGGGCAAGGCGTACCTCTCCACTTGGCTGTGTGTGCATGTGTGTGTGTGTGTGTGTGTGTGTGTGTTTTAAACTTTACTTTCCACTGCCATGGTAACTGCTCCATGTTTGGCAAAGGGAAAGAGGAAAAAAAAAAGCCTCGGAGAGAAGAAAAGGAGCTCTCAGCGCGGGGCTGGCGGCCCGCCAGGGTAATCATGCCGCGAGCTGAAATGAGGCCTCTGGCGGGCAGCCAAGTTACAAAGAACAAAGCTGTCAGTTCCTAATGTTGGCGGCAAAGCTTGTTTGGCACCCTTATATGGTTTCCCAGAACTCCCTGCCTTGGCCGCCTTCCATTCCCTTCAGGGCAGCAAACAGGATTAGCACAGCTCCGAAGTTGTTTTTCTCCGCTCTCCTCCAACTGTTCCAGTGACATCATCCCGCTGTAGCCATTGGCCAGCAGGGCGGTTTTTTTCCCCCTCTCTCTCTCCACCTCCCCCTGCCCGCCCGCCCGCCCTCCCTCCTGCCCGCCCTCGCTCTCTCCTTCCATCTCTCTCTCTCTCTCTCTCTCTCTCTCTCTCACACACACACACACACACACACCCCTCCACTCCCACTTCCTTCCTGTAACCGCCCCCTCTCCCCTGACTTTCTTGAAACGCCGTGTTTTAGGTCATTCTTCTTGTCCAGCTTCCCCGTTAAATGAAAAACGCCCCGGTGCTTGTACATTTAGCTGAATCAAGCCAGACGTTGTATTTTATTTTTATAACTGAATTCCTGTGAGATAAAAATCTCATTTTCCTTCGCAGGCTGTAATCAGCACTCGCAGGGCTGTGGTTTCCAACGGCCCCATCTCCCGCTTCCTTATGAAGCTCCGCTGAGAAATCAGCTTGGCTCCCGGTCAGGTTTAAAGGGCCCGCGGCCGGGCCCACGCTGCTGCTTCTCCCTCCCTCCTCTCTCTCTCTCTCTCTCTCTCTCTCTCACACACACACACACACACAGACACGCACATGCATCCTCAGCTACACAGACAAAGGGCGTAAAGCTACCCACCAAGACAGAGGAACGCACAATCAGGACACAGCGTCATCTCTCTCCCTTTGGAGAAGGAAAATAGGTGACTACACGGAAGCCAAAAGCTGTTTCCGAAAAGGCTGGTGGAAAGCAGCAGGCAGGCAAGCAAGCGTTATGCAACTCATGGCTGGGTTCACGAAAGAAACTGAGGTTCCCGACGGCACAAATGTGCCCCCGCCCCCCCACCCCACACCTCCCCACCTCTCTCTGATTCATGAACTAGTTTTCAGATTCATGAATCACTTGGGAGCCAGCAAGAGAAAAATGAGTAGTATTGATCTCATTTCAATTGAAATTGGCTCATTAGGGCCATTCGGGCTGCGGACGGCTTTCCACCACCAGACACTGGCCGGCGTCCGAGGTCTGCAGGCCGGCGCCCCCACCGGCGGGCGGGGCAGGAATCCTGGGGTGAAGCCTTCTGCAGAGGGTTCCCCTTCTCGTTATCATCAAATGGGTATCATAAGATCTTATTATTAGACGGTGAAGGGACCGTGGCTGGGCGCCACCGCCTTCCTGCGGCCGATCTGCTGCCTGCTTTCATGTCCTCCCTCTTTCTTTGTTTTCGCTTTTAATGAATCGTTGAAGAGGCATCTCGGGGCAAATTCTTCTTTGGATTTCTGGTGACTTCTCAAGGTCTACCTAAAATAGAAATTCACCTTCTACTGAGTGACTGCAACTGCCAGTCCGACTAGGAGGTCTTCGGGTTTCTTTGTTTGAAGGCAAAAAAGCCACTCTTACCTTCTGTGCTCTCTTCAGCAAAGAAGGGCTGGTGGGTACGGCTCTTCTAGATTTGGGGTGATCTGATTTATCCACCCACTGGGATAACTGCTTTCATAGGGACACGGGGCTCTGGGATTTTATGAAATGGGCGTTTTTCCTTCTCAAATCAAGTAATTAATGCTTCTTTCACCAACAGTCCGGGGGAGTGGGCAACACAGAGAGAGACTTGAAGTCCCCAGGCAGGTTCACAAGGGCCGCCCACCGGGAACCTGCTTCCTCCAACCGCCTCTCCTCTCTCTGCTTGAGTTCCAACTCAACCATCTTCCCTCTTGACAGCACCCCCGCCCCCCTGCCACCCAGCTCAACATGTCAGACCCATCCTCACGGTCGAGAAATCTTCTCTTCCTCTCCCTAACACCGCTCCTGTGTGAGCAGATCCTCCTAGGCCATGGGCCTCGATTTGCGGTTCAAACGGTATTTTGTGTGCTTTCCGCCCCCAAGTCCTCCCACTCCTACCCTCCCACCCCTGAGAGATTGACAACAATCGACTGGACGAATGCTTTTCAGAAACCCTACAGAAGTTGGCAGCCACCTCCCGAAAGGGATTCGATGCTAATCTGCATAATTTTGGATCCAAGAGTTTAGAAATGAGATTCTTATCCATTTACTTCAGACACACAGTCGCGCCATAAGATGCATCTTCCTTGGCAGGGATTCGATGATGTGACCTTCCTCCCTTTAATGCCTGCAGCGCCCAGAGAAACTGAGAGCGGCCCAAGAAGGGGAAAGAAGATGTATTTGTGTGAATTTCAATCAGCAATTGGTTCAGAGGCAAAAACAACAACAACAACAACAAAAAAACCTGCTTTGCATTTCCGTGAGTTCTGTGTGAAGGTGCCTTTCGGCTCCCAGCCGTCTAAGCATTTTGGGGCTGAACCTGCAGCCAACCGCAGTCCTGGGCCTGCAGGACCCCAGGGGTTAAAAATCACTCCCACAAATTTGCTGGCTGGCCTCGGAGCAAATGGGGATAGCGGGTTGGCTCATGTTTTGCATTAACTCGTTTGCTTTTTTTCCACTGCAGCCTCCCATTCTGTGATAAACCTGAGTTGCTAGGAAAGCTTTATGTAACACCCACTGGTCTCAGCTCCTCAGAACAGCAAGTGTTCTGTTTCCAGAGTTCCCCATAAACCTGGCAGCACATCAAAACCTCTGTTTCATAACAGACCAGAAATAGGATTTTCTAATAACATTCCAAGGACTGGACTTATCGTGCAGAGGTCTGGACTTTTATGAATTGTTAACGGTTAACTGCACAGAGACCCCCACGACGCCCACCCTGCTATCTTTGGGGTCAAGTAGGGAAGGGGACGTCGGAAGAATGTGGTTTCTACCTCCACGATCTGTTACTTTGTGACCTGAGGACCCTTTCAGAGAATTTGCTAAATAATCTCAAACATATTGAGGATCTTACTCATGTTTTAAAAAAAGAAAAAGGAAAAAAATTTTAAAAAAACCACCTTCCTCCTGCTTCTTCCTTCATTCATGGAGAATGTGGTTTCCTTTTATTTGGTTGCCAGACATGCTGTCAGTTGCAGAATTAACCCCAAGCTTTCCTTTGGGAGAGAGCGGCTCTCTTCGAGGGACACACCTAGCTCGGGGGACCCAGACATCCTCGTGCAAGCGACGAGTCGCACGTTACAACTCCGCCGCACAATCGTGGGCCGGTGGGAGGATGGTGGAGAGGTGGCCTCGCTGTCCTCCCTCGCAGCCCTCGGCCGTCCACCCCGCCAAGTCCGGTCCTGGTTTAGATTATGACAGGGAGTTCCCTGCAAAAGGCCATTTGCAGCCTGTTGGGATGTCACTGGGGAAACTTCTTCCTGGGGTTCCAACTGCATAACTCTCTGTTCCATTTCCATCAGTTGTGCCTTCCTTCCGGTTCTGCCTGGAACAGCATTATCAATTAGCACGTGGGTATCACCTCGAAACAAAAGAAGCCACAGGTGGGGCGTGGCTGGGGACAGAAGGACCCAGCATCGGCCGGGCTCACCTATGGGCAGAGCCCCCTGCGACTCCGGCAACAGAGAGCGGCCGCCACAGCACATCGAGGGGATGCTCTGGTCTCCACCTCTGTCCCTGGCACCACCCTGTCCTTCTTCTCTGGGTCGGCTGTCTGGCCTCACCCCAGCAGCCGGGAGGGGGGCTCATTCCCCTGACTGGGATCCCAGCTTCAGCCCCACCAGAGCCTGGAGCCCTTCACTCCAACGCTCCTGTGTGGTTTCCCTGTTTGAAGCTTCCCTGTCATCTTTCTCCTCCAGCTACCTCAATCTCCTCAATTCCTGCACTGTAAGTCTCACACACCTTCTCATTTTGGAATATTGGCCCCCAGATGTGCCCACTCAGGCCTTTCCAGGAGAATTCTCGGTGGTTATTTCTTCCATGGCCATTGACATAATTTCTTCAGTCTCCGGTGTTTGCAGCACGTCCCCATTTAGTTCCGAGCGAGTGGAGTTTACCTGCTGTTCACTCTTTTGTGAGAAGAGGGAGGCTCCTCTCCCCTCACCCCATCCGCATGCAGAGCTGGGTCTTGGGGGACCCACCCAATGCCTCCTGAGCCCTCCCCGAAGCCCTCGACCAGTAATGGCCCAAGGGAAACAGCCATCAGAGTGGGCTTCCGGCACCAGGCTCAGGTTTAATATCCTTGAGATCCATTTAGTGTCTGGACACCTGGTTGCTATGGAGACGGTTGTCATAAAAACACACCGATCTGGAGAGAGATATAAAACCGATCCCCGTGGTACACAGTTGGACACATTAGCGCAGAGCAATGGCGAGCAGCTTATCACTTGGCTTTGTTGACACAGTGCCTCTGCCGTTCAAAATCCCACTTGAGCGACTTTTCTTAGAACCAGGCCAATGCAAATCCACTTTCGGCGAATATTTCGTAAGGGACAATCGAGGGCTTCACGTAACGCCAGCTGCCCCTGCCTTCCTGCCCCCAGCTGAGCCAGCCCAGGAGAGCACACTCTTCCTTGGCACGGCTGTTCTCTGCTGACTGTCATTGACCTGTCAGCACGCCTCAGCAGGCAGGTCTTGCCTGACCCCACTGGCCCTCCCGGCTGGGGGGCTGGGGAGGGGTGACAGGTGTGTGCAGGCGGCATGGGATGCCCTGGCCGGTTTGGAGGGGCCGAAGCGGAAGGGGGCCCCAGAGACCCATCCAGGATGGGGTCTGTATCTGTCATCTGCCCGCCCTGTGTTCGGTGGTTCAGTGAGAGACCTTATGAAGTGCGTTGGGTGCCCACCGACCGTCTTCTTCTCCACCCCAAAGCCTGCCTCCGGTTACCACCAGCTGAGGTTAATGTCTCCCTTGGTCTCATCGATGGGCAGAAACCGGTAAAACACTTCACTCCCCTGTCTCAACCGTGCCGTGTAAGGGGCAGGCTCACATTCATTCTGCAACTCATGAAGTAGAGTGAGGGTCCTTCTGAAATGTATTTGCAGAAGGGGGTGGAAGAATGACTTGGGGTCCATAGCTTTAGCTCTGCCATTGGCCGAGTGTACCTTGGCACAGGAAAATGGCTGAAGAGAACCAGTGAAGCGGTAGACAAGGTTTGCTTCCATGCTAACGGCTCCAGCTAAAGTGTGGGCTCCCCCCCCCCCGCCACGGGCATGCCTGCATTAACCCCTGAGACCCAGGTCACCTTCTGTGCTCTCCCTTCTTTGGGGAGATTTCTTGGGGAGAATTTGTTCTTTTGGGGGGAGATTTTTTGGGGAGATTTGTTCAGACAATGGGTCTGAACTTCGTCTTTGACTTGGTCTTTGATCTTCAGCAATTCCCTTGGTTTCCCAATGCCTCAGTTCCCTTCTTTTTTATTGGGAGGCATGTTTCTGTTTCTATTTAAAACCAAAAGGCATTTGAAGCATCTTTTGCTTTAGTCAATCCTATCACATTGCTCCTGAGAGAGGAGGGAAAGATGAGACCCAGGCTAACGTGTCTGACTCAGAGAACAAGTGATGCATTTATCACGCATGATATTACCATGAAACACAATATAATGTTAAGACACCTGTTCTCAGTGTCCCTGCATACTGGATGGCATTCGAAAATAACTGCCCTCCGCGCTCTTGTACATTCTTTAGCTCATTCCATTGAATACCCTGGGATGTGTGTTAGTTCAACCTATCATTCGCTTGTCTTCAAGTTCTCTAAATATCCCCTTAATATGTCCTTATCAATAGTTTATTGACAGAAGGGCACGTGGGTGGCTCAGTCAATTAAGCGTCTCCCTTCAGCTCAGGTCATGATCTCGGGGTCCTGGGGTCGAGCCCCGAGTCTGGCTCCCTGCTCGGCCTGGAGCCTGCTTCTCCCCCTCCTTCTGCCCTTCCCTCTGCTTGTGATCTCTCTTCCTCCCAGATAAATAAAATTAAAAAAAAAAAAAAACCGTAATCGACAGCATCTTTATTAGTTCCCAGGTGTCCTTCCCCCTTACTTTGATTTTTCTTGGTTAAAATAATTTTTTAGGGGTGCCTGGGGGGCTCAGTCAGAGGCGCATGAGACTCTTGATCTCGGGGTCATGAGTTCGAGTCCCATGTTGGATGCAGAGATGACTTAAAAATAAAATCTTAAAAAAAGAGAGATCATTTTTTAAAAAGCAGTTTTAAGGCTCAACTAATATGGAGTCATTTATCTTTCAACTTCTTATTCATTCATGAAATGGGCCTACATTTTTTTTTTCCACACTCTTACCCCTGAAGAAGGAGGGGGGGGAGTGAAAAAAACAAACACATTTTTAAAAAATCACATTACCTTTTATTATTTTACAACAAATTTTAAAAAATGCTGTTATAGGTGCCTTAACTGCCCTATTAGACCTGGAATAACAAAACACTTAGAATTAGAACACACAGACACCAACTGTAATACCTTCTTGTACTGAACCATTACTACCAAACAGATGTAGTTTTCTAAATATGCAGATGTGTGGCAACGCAAAATAAAATGCAAACTTGTTAGTACACGTTTTTAAAAACAAACCCATTCCCCTCAGTTCCTTTGGCTGGCATTACAGTATTCTGCCCCCCCCCCCTTTTTTTTTTGCTCTTTGTCTGCCCTCATGTATTTCCTGAAAACTTTAACCTAGTCCTGATGTTCTTTCTTGTTTTCCTTGCCTGCTGCTTCCATTTCTCAAAGAACTTCAGGATGGAGAAGCTCTCCAGATTTTTTCCTCTCTTGGGCCAGCTGAAAGCCCATGGAGCACTTCTTGTTTCTTGCTATTTTTTTAATCTTGTTTTCATGGGACCTGGAGTCTTGGCCCTGCAAATACGGCATCTTGTTATCTTTCTCCCAAGGCAACAGCTCACATCCTGGCAGAGCAGACAATGGCAGTGTGTGTCTTTACTTAGCTTTTATACCTTTTGTTTCAAAATGCAGGATTTCCTTATGGTTTGTTTGGGCTTTTCAAAAAGCTTATTTACTGATCCAGAAAGGTGCCAGACTCACGCCCTGAAGAATGCAGGCCAAGTTTATATGTGCCTGAAAATACACCATCATGTCCGGGCCTATTTAATGTTTTGGGCCAATTTCGAGGCTGATTTGATTGCTGTGTGTTCTGTCCTACTGTTCGCCAAAAAAGTGGCTGCTAATAGAGGCCAAAACCTCAGCTCCCTGCCTCTTGTATAGAGAGAACAGGGCGAGAAAGTCAGATGAGGATGTTACCTCAAATGGAAAGAATGAGGATCACATTTTTAAAAAAATTATGCTCTTGTTTATACACTGGTAGTCACCTCTAATCACTTATTTGTTTAAATTAAGCTCCCTTGCCTTAATTAAAAGTTGGGCTGGCTCTGATTTTTAAAAATTATCCAACTATGTTGAAACCCCACATTCCTTTATTTTGTACCAAGGTCCTATCTTTATATGGTATTTACAACACAAGGTTTTCAAAAAACGAACACTTAAATCAAGACGTGAGGTCTTTCTAGAAAGAGTGAGGATACGTGATCTTCATGATAGAACCACAAACCAGACCCAAACGCACGAGTTCATTACAGGTTTCCTCAATTATCTCTACCCACTGTGGACCAACGTGTTTGTGTTAGTTTCCTTGATGCCAACGTGATACCATTGCCCGAGGAGCACTGGGGAGAGGCCACGAGAATACAGACTGGCAGCGGAGGGTACGCACACAGATGTGCACGGACAGACACAAAGAACAGACTTGTGCCTGTGCCCTCACTGGGGAGCTGTGGGGATGGGCCCCCTGCAGGGCGAAGTGTTGGCATCGACTCTGCCATGTGCAGCCAGCCCTCCATCCAGGGGCAGGTCCGGAGCTTGGATCGGGGTGATTCGACAGGAGGTGATGGGGCTGAGATTTAAGGAACTTTTCCAAAAAGTCCAACTCTGTGCTGTAAAGATTGATTTAGTTATTATTTGAGAGAGAGAGAGAGGAAGAGAGTGGGCATGGGGGGGGGGGCGGAGAAGCAGAGGGAAAGAACCTCCAGCAGACTCCCTGCTGAGCTCGGAGCCTGGCACGGGGCTCCATCTCACCACCCTGAGATCACAACCTGAGCCCAAACCAAGGGTCAGATGCTTAACCGACTGACCCCATCCAGGTGTATGCTTCCTCCTTTACGTTAAGACAGCGTCTCCAGACGTTTCTCCATAAGACTTCTTGACATATTACATCCTCTGCCTGAAAGGACCATCTCTGCCATCCCATTAACCCGATAGCCCAATGTCCAAGGTCTGACTCCAATGCCACCTTCTCTTGGAAACCTTGCTCTGTCCCCACTGAAAACTGATTTCACTATTTTTTCTGGATGCCCAGAGTACAGCGCCCCGCAGTGGAAGCCTTCTCCCCTCTTCTACATTCTCGCTGTCTGCGGGCAAGTCCAATGGTGAGCTCCTTGAGAGGAAGGATTGTGCCTTTTCCCTCCGGACAATGACTGTGCTGTGTCCAGAATGTATCATCTTGCATTTTGATGCCTGTGTCCCAGGCTTCTCTCTGGAGCCATTGGATGGAAAGTTCTCTGGGCACACGGACTTTGTTTTGTTTATGTTTGTATCCCCAGTGCTGAACAGACTGTCACATGGAAGGTGCGCTAGTGTCTATTGCAAAATTGGAGCTGCACAAGGTATAGACAGAGAAGCGAAGTGTCCACGCGGTCGTCTCAACACTCCCGAGTACACATGGCCCCCTACCTCTGAGGGTTCGACTTGTGATTTTTTGTCTTTACGATGGTGTGGAAATGATACATATTCAGTTGAAAATGTCCTTGGAATTTTGATCTTTTCCTGGCCTAGCAGCACCGTCATCTCTCCTGACTCAGCGGTGGATCAACTCTCAGGTGACTACCTGATTGCGAGGGTCAGTAGCAGACACACTTCCCACCACTGGGCACCCCCGCAAGCCATTTTGTTTCTCACTCTCTGCACAGTATGCACACAATTGCACAGATATTCAACGCTTTATTATCAAAAAGGCTTTGTGTTAGAGATGCGCTTGGCCGACTGTAGGCTCATGGGAGTGTCCTGAGCACGTTTAAGGTCATCTGGCCTGAACTAGGACATTTGTGAGTTTTCCACTCAGGGTATTTTCAACTTATGATAGGTTTATTGGAAGTAACCCCGTCGTGAGTCTAGGAAGATCTCTATATGTATCTTTCTTACTGTTTCCACTGATTCCCCTCCTGTTCCTTTTTAGTCCAGTGAAAACTGGCTTCTTACTTGTGACTGTTGTCACTGTTTTTGCTCATTGTCTCCCCTGGAACTCTTCCCCTCCCTCAATGTCCGTGCTACGACGCTGTTCTGCTTTTCCGCCTCTCATAGAAACCTGTGGGTCCAGCTGACATTGGGATCCTGGCCTCTTGGGTCCCCTCCTCTCCTTCAGCTGCACATGCCCCCCTCGGCACCCCTACCCTAACCGTGGCCCCCACAAACCTCTACATGTGAATGAGCCCTGGATTTTCAACTCTAGCAAAGACCACACCACAGAGCTTTGGACTGTGATTCCCCAAACATGCTGGACATCTCCATGTGGATATCCTGCAGCTCCGTTAAGGTGGGTCATGTCATCATCTCCCCGCCAAAGCCTGTGCTCACTCTTACCATCCTTACTGCATTCTGGGAGCATCTGTGGCTATTTTGCTCATCACTCTGCCCACCTTCCCGATCACCTCTGCATTGCTGTTGGTGGAATCTTTCAAAAAATATGGTCTACATGCTACAATGATGTCACTCTCATCCGAGACCCACATGCAAATCTGAGCCTGGCCCCAGACACATAGTCTCTGAGCTCGGGCTGTGGGCTCCAGCCTTACCCAACTGCTTGTGCTCCCTTTGGGCCTCTAGCCTTGGCACCTTCTCGCCCCTCCTGGTCACCTGCTAGTTCCCCCAGATTTGCTAAGACTCACCTCGGCTGCTTCATTCCAGGTTGCCCCCTCCAGGTGACCTGAGGGGGCCATCCCATCCCATTCGGACATTGGGTTTTTTGTTTTTTGTTTTTTGTTTTTTTTTTTAGATTTTATTAATTGATTTGAGAAATATAGAAAGAGCGAGAGTGCTTGAGTGGGGGGAGGGGCAGAGGGCAAGGAAAGCAGGCTCCTTGCTGAGCAGGGACCCTGACACAGGCTCCGGAGATCGTGACCTGAGCTGAAGGCAGACACTTAACCACTGAACCACCCAGGCGTCCCGCCATGTAGCACTTCTTATATTATTGGGTGCCCCTTGGATTTCTTGTCTTCCTTGTCACCTGGGCTACGGACCCCTCAAAGGCACCGTTACCAGCAGATCCCATCTGAGGAACAACCTTCTGTCCCTCCTCTTTCCTTAACAATCAAGAGCATTCCGAGCATGTGGCCAAAGGAAAGACGAGAGCGTAGAGCCCTGGATTCGGTTCCTCCCGACACTCTGCTGTTCCCTGGCTGACCTGCTGGAGCTGAAGCCGTCACCGGGTCCCTTGCTGTTGGCTTTGGCTTGTGTGAAAAGAAAAATGTCATTTTCTATGTTGCTCTGTTTTTTAGAGTCTTCACAGTTATTAGACTGGAAGCTCTTTCATCTGCTCTTCTTGCTGGATGAGAGGCAAGAGGAGGGGAACCCAGAGAACCCGCTGTCCCCAATGCTTCCTGCGTATTTATTTGCACACGCAGAGCCCTTGGTCCAAACCTTTACAGGCCCATCCGCAAGCTCACCCAAAGGCACCCTGTCTCCCCGGTGCGCTCGCTGTCTTGCCCAGCCACCAGGGCGCCTGGCACTGTGAACTTGCCCGCGTTCCTTGTCTGAGTTGCTCCAATACTCCAGTCGTATTTCCCCTTTTACCCTCACTGCCATGTAGGAGCACGCGCGACAGCCGCATTCGACACCAGATGACCAGCCTAACGCAGGACAGAGACCTCACGCCGGGAGAGTGGAAGTGATCTAACCGATCCCAGGACATCTAACAGGAGGTCTGACAGTCATCTACAAAACCGGAGTTCATGTCACAGGCAGGACACCACAGGCGACAAGGCCAAGGGTGGACCTGATGCGAGGAAGAGGTGCGTGGCGTGCTCTGGGCACTTCCCGACCCTCAGCCGTGGCCCCTGGGGCTTAGCCGTCCCGGAGGGTCACTCCTACTCCAGTAACGTGATGGGAATTTAGGCCAGACAAGGAGTTGAAGGCAGGGCCGGGAAGCATGACCTCTCAGACGTGTTTCTGCTCCCACAGCCCTTGGCCTTGCCCTTCTGCACGGCCTGCCCTTTCTCCGAATTATAAAGGAAAAGTGTGATATGGTCCCTCTGGTTTTCAGGGATTTCCAGCACGTTTTCCTAATACAGCAGCGATTCCCATTATGTTTAATTCCAGATTCATCATTTCTCAGGGCAGCCTTGTGGGCTTATGGGCCAATAAGGAAGAAATGGGGCTGGGGTGGGCGGCGGGGGTGAGGAACATTCCAGAAGAGAGGTGCTGCTGTAAATCTGGAAGCAGAATCATCTCTGTGAGCTAAATGGCAGGCACCCGAATTTTATTCAGGGGAGAAGCTGGCCCGTGACTATGACTTCAGAGGAGAACCGTCTGAACTTCCAATGCAGTGACGCAAGGACTTTTGTGTGGGTTTGTTTGTTTTTTTATTTTTTTTGCAATAACCGGGGAAGGTGTGTACATGGAAGCGGTGCTGTTCAGTGTGGAGTGAGGGCTTGGCTGAATGATCAGCCCACAAGTGCATAACATGCTCTATGGAGATTACAGCCCACTCTTTGCCACTAAACAACCCACAACATGAAGACGGACTTCAGGTGTGCAGGAAACACATGGGTTACGTCATAGAAGAGCAAAAACCCTAAAAATAGCAAACACTATACTGGATTTTCAAAGGGGTTTTTTGGAGGTAAGAAGACGATATTAGGAAAAGTGGATGAAAACCTAGTTTGTGGTTGTTCAAGGAGAGCGTGGGGCCTACGCCACAAAGCAGAGCTACTGAGAGTGTGAGCTTGAAAACGTTCCTGTTATTTGGTTCTTTGAACTTGTCCTACTGTGCTGTCCCTGGGCTGTGGAGTCTGCCATCGGTTCTTGGTCTGCTCAGAAGGTGCAATATCTGATTTCCTCAGCTGTGCCCTGCAGAGTCCCGTGCACATTAAGCAGTGATGGATTCTCCCACTTACATCACATCTTTCCTGGGGAACATGTATTGAGAACACACTTTTCTCCTCTTAACACCTTTCCTTTAGGGGACCTGACTCATTCCTTCTAAAGCGGGAAACCACAATAGAGACATATTCTGTAGCCAAACTGCCACTGCGTGTGGAGCAGAGAAGCAAGACAGCTGTGGGGGTGGTGTTGTCAGTCACCTCACACGAGTCATCCCACAGGATTCTGGGAGTGAAGTTCTTGGGGCCTTCTGCTCTGAAATGGACCAACGGTCTGCAGCACATCTTGGAAGGTTCTGGAAGTACCTACTGAGATGGCAAATGTGGGGGGACGATCTTCCTGGTGTTCCTCCCAACAAGAAGACCAACACGGACCCACTCCCCATTGCCATCCACGAATCCTTGCCCCTTGGAACGGAGAAGCCTCTACTCCCAAACCCCTTGACACCATTGTACTTGCTTTGGCCCTTGTTAGCCTAGACACAAGAAGAAGACGGGCCCCAGAGTGACGCCGCAAGATGGTGATCCGTAGTGAGGCGCATGTGAAATTCCATGTTGTCCTGATGACCTAGTTCATGCCCTCAATGTGCCTGTGAAAGTGGCAGATTTCTGAAGGACCAGATCACTTGACCTTTATGTTGGTACCTCTATATAAGTTGTTTCCCTTAGGGAGCTTAATTTTTTAATTATTTTTTTATTTTTTTAAGATTTATTTATTTATCTGACAGAGAGAGACACAGCAAGAAAGGGAACACAAGCACAGGGAGTGGGAGAGGGAGAAGCAGGCTTCCCACCAAGCAGGGAGCCTGATGCCGGGCTCGATTCCAGGACCATGGGATCGTGCCCTGAGCCGAAGGCAGACACTTAAGCTAGACTAAGCCACCCAGGTGCCCCTCTTAGGGAGCTTTTAAAGAATACATATGCCTGGGGTCTTACCCCCACCCCCCCTTCTCTTCCCCTCCTTGATGGTTTGAATCAGATTCTCTGGGGAGGAAAGCTGGCAATGGTGCTTTTTAGAAAGCTCCCCAGATGATTTTAATGTGCAGCCTGGGTTGAGAACTGCCAGGTCAATGGCCATAGCTCTGGGAGAAGAGATAGGTACGTGCCAGCGTTTAGGGGAGTTTTCATTACTTTAGGGAACTCCACTTGGGGCAGGTTTTATGTATGCCTGGCTTCTGGAAACACATCATTGCAGGAAGCACAAGCAGCCTTAGACTTTAAGGAGGCATTCGGACGGATAAAGGATCGTTTCTGAACCAGCTGGTCCTGCTGTGGGTCACTTGTGGGGAGCATAGCGCAGGGCCCCCCGCTCTCCAGACGGCTCAGCAGGAAGGAAGGCGCAGGTGTGGAGCAGCACGACTTGTGGAGGGACTAGCACGTGAGCTCTGGGAGAATAGGGCGTGTGGGTCCTCTCTGCTCTTTTGTGAGAGCGATTAGGAGTGTAACAAATACTGTGGCAAGAATGAATGAATGAATGAATGAACGAACGAATGAACGAACACATGAGCATTGCCCTCTCGAGGGCACGGGGTGGCGGGGCGACCAACAAGAGCCCTGACATGGATGGAATTCTGGGTCACGTGATTTACCCATACTTTTTTTCACAACTGAACCAGGAATGAGGATCTATATTTTACGAGAAAAGAAATTCTCTCCATGTCTCACACAGTAGCAGTCGCACTTTTAGTACATTGAGAAAATGAATATAGATTAAAAAATTACTACAAATTCCATGATTCTTAAAATGAATTTTTATTTCGATCGCATGCAAGTCATGCATTTCTTTTCTTTTCTTTTCTTTTTTTGAAGACTTTATTTATTTTTTTGAAAGAGTAAGAGAGAGAGCATGAGGAGGGGAGGGTCTGAGGGAGAAGGAGTCCCCCCGCTGAGCAGGGAGCCTGATGCGAGACTCCATCCTGGCACTCCAGGATCATGACCTGAGCTGGAAGGTAGTCTCTTAACCAGCTGAGCCCCCCATGCAGCCCGCCAAGTCATGTATTTCTCCACAGCATCGAAGTTCAAGGAATTTTACCTTTTTTTTTTTTTAAACAAATCATGACTGAGTTCCTTCTCATCAAGGTAGATTAGAACATCTCCCTCAGTAAATTGTCTGGCTTAGAATTTATGAAGCGCTCCATGCTTACCATGGTCCAGCCTGTGTGGGCGACCCCCCCCCCCCCCATCTCCCGGTTGGGGAGTGGGATCTGCAGAGATGCCCCTCATGGTCATCTTCTTCCCTTTCTATAAACTTTGCCACCGAACTCCAAGACCAGGGTTTTGGCAATCCAGCATCCCCCCCAAATTCGCATCACCATTGCCTACCCCGGGTCCTGAATGTTCAAAGCCTGGGGTCTCTTTTTTAAGGCAAACTCTACCTGCAGTGTGGTGCTCGAACTCACCACCCTTGACCAAGCCAACCAGGCTCCCTTCTGTTACCTTTCCAGGTGCAAATTCTTAGCCCTTTCCCCCACTTCAGCTCCACCTCTGTTCCCCCCCATCTCCTCCCCACCCCCATCAAAAACAAACCAAAAAACAAACTGCACAAACTGGTTTCTCTGCATTTTTCTTCCCGGTGGAACACTCCATGGTTTGGGAACTGGAGCCGGCCCTTCAGAGTCTAAGAATTTGTCTACTTTTTCTGGGGCTGGAAAGAGTCTGTCTTTCATCGTGCAGAGGCGGATACCAGGCACTTCCTTGCAGGATCTGCTGACATTTAGCAAGTATGCTGTCCACTCTGTAGAGACATTTTATCCACACGCCCGCCCACTGAGGTAAGCGGGGTGAGGTCCTCAGTCTTACTGAGAGGAGTAGAGAGGTTAGAGGGAAATGTGGCCAAATGAGTAGAATTCCATGGAAAACTGGATTAGGGGATGAAGGAGGATGGGGATGGCCCAGTGTGACTCACAGACTACTTCAGTCAAAGGAGATACCATTAATAAGCTGTGGATCCAGGGGAAAGCCTTTACAAGCCTTATCAGTACCTTTACGGTTTTTAACCTTCCATATTTTCTTTCCAGTTATATGTCTCTCATACCACATTCCCTACAAAACTGTATAAATCATTCATTCATAATTAAACGAAACTCCTAGTATCAATGAAACCAAACCTAGCCAAAGGGATGGAACTTAGCAATGACTGTTAAGAATGGATTATCTGAACTTCATTCTTTTAGGATTCTTTTGCAGCAACCATGAGTCAGTCTTTAAATCAGCCTCGGAAAGTGAAAGAGAAAAATCTAAGAGGCTGGGCACGTGTTCCCTGCAGGCCCAGGGGACCGGGCGTTCTTGGGCCTGGCTTCGGGGACCCGCTCCCCTGTGGTCCCTGGGTTTCCAGGTAAACAAGCACGTCTTGTCCTTTGTCACATGCTGCTGTCCCTCTGCAGCGGAGCTGAGGCCGTGGTGTGGCCATGAACTGAATAGAGTGCAAAGTTACTTTTAAATGAAAGTCTTCAATCATTCACCTGAAAGGTATTTCTATGATTCACTTAATCAATCAATCAATCACTCAGGGGATAATTATTTGCCTCTTCTGCACACCCCGCTGATGTTTCTTAGCAAAAAAAGTGAAATAGAAGGAGGTAGGTAGGGCAGACATTCTTTTGAGCCCAAAAGCAAAACGCGTTGTCAAACGGACGGGAGTGTGCTCCAAGGAACGCCCGCAGGTGCGGTATTTGAGGTGAGCTCTTTCCCCGGGGCATCTGGGGGGGATATGACAGGAGACCTGTGCTCTGGAAGGGCACACTGTCGCACTGAGTGCCAGGTCGCACTGTCACCGCAGTTGGAGTAAGACCCACGGTCCACCTGCTCCCTGTGCTCTCTGCGGGACCAGGTGTCCCATCCCTACCCCACTGCCCTGCCCCCGTGGCCCTGGGAAGCTCGGGCAGGAGTTCTGGGCGCGTTCACGCAGGGTCACCCCTGCTGCCTGTGGTCCGTGCTGCTCGCTCGCCACCATGCCTACCTGGGTCCTCCCCAGGTTCCTCAAACCTGCCTCTTGGAGGGTCCCCACTCTTGGACACTCTTACTGCATTGCGATAGGAGATAGTGTTTCAGGGGAGAGGCCCCAGGTGGGAGGGGGCTTTAATGGAAGGAGCCTGTGTGCCCCATAACACCTGCTTTGAGGGGAGGCCCGGTGGCAACAGTGCAGGGACACTCCCGGGCTCACATGCGAAAGCCACTGGCTTCAGCCCCTTTCATTTAGTCTCTGCTGCTGTCCCAGAACCCTCACCAGCAGCCCTGGGCCCCTGGGCCCAAGGACGCCAAACACAGCCAAGGCAGGCCCCGTGGACACCTCAGAGGCCACGTGGGGACAGTTAGACGTGGTGTGACCCAGCCGCCCTCAGCACCGGGCCCTGTTCCTCGGCTCGGCCCCAGATCCAGACCCGCAGGCCTCTGCTGGCTTCCCTGCCTCCCCTCCACGAACATGCCTGTGTGGCTGCCATCTTCCGCACTTGAGTTGGTGTGGCGCTGCCTCCAGGCCACCTCCTGGGCATCCACCAGACAGAGGGGGGCCATCCACTCGCCAGTGAACTCCCCCGACCCACGCCCCTATTTGGCTGCTCCTTCTGTCTTCTCTTTAGCTTACTCGCCACACAAAACCAGGGTGATCATCTTAAGCTTGTTTCGGGGTTGTCCACCTCTTTACTCCCCAGTGAGTGTAGATGGCAGGCCACCCACTTTGGGGCCATGGCGCAGTGCTGACTCACTCCACACTACCTTCCTCTTCCAGCACTATCCGCCTGCTGGCAATCCAGAAGGGCTTCAGGTCTTGCCTCTTGCCTCAGGCCCTTTGCACAGGCTATCCCCTCCCTTTCGCTGGAATTCTCACTATCCAAATTCCAGGTTTCAGCTTCAACGTCACTCTTCAGAAAGCCCTTCACTGCCCGTCTGTCTAAAAGAGGTTCCCAGCATTGTTTCCGCATAGCAGCCTGCACGGTTAGTCACGGTTTTTGTGCCTTCTTTGTTTACTTTAGCTCTTTCCACCTCCTTGCTAGATTGTGGGTATAATGAGGACAGGATGACACAGACAAATTCATTATGAGTGTTTGTCACTTCAATCTATATGGTTTGGGGCCTGGGCCCAAATCCAAATAGTTTCAGAATGGAAGAAAACTAGACTTACTGTTGAGATTCACCGTGAGGAGGTAGCCCTCAATCCTTGAGCACTTCCAGTGGGACCTCTGGGGGGAAACCCAAAGCAAACCCTAGGCCAAGAATCAAGGGCAATTCCTTGATGTTGCAAGTGACTCAAGGCAGCCATAACCTGCCCAGGGCCGAACTGGAGAGGACGGTCTGGGCCGAAGGAACAGCTACCGCCTCTGGATCTTCTGTCTCTGACTGGATTCCTGCCCCGAGGCCTGGGCTGCCTCGAGGGGCCAGCACAAGGGCTTCCAAACCTTCTACAGACCTGGAGCTTCTGCTCTGGTGAGGACTTCAGGCCTCACGGATTTCGCTGTCCCCTCCTGCACTGTGTGCGTGTAACCTTCACCAGCCAAGGCAGGCGGCTGGGAGTGAGGGGGCACTCCAGGTGGGTTATTAAAACAATCGAAGAACAGATGACCACACAAGACAGAAATGCCCCCCTGATTCCCCCAAACCGAGACTGTGGATGGGGGGGCATGGGGGACTGGGCTCATGGGTTATGCGCTCAGCTTAGCCTCCGAAGAGACCTCGTGATGCTGGCAGGTTGTGCCCCAGGCCCACGTCCTGTTACCGAGCATGACAGGCATCAGGTTTAAACTCTGCCAAACCAGGACAACCACCTTGCGCATTTTCCACAAAATCTCTAAAGCCTTGCATGTGAAGAGCCGAAGCCCCCAGAAGATCCCGTTCTCCTCCCGTCCTCTCGCGTGTTCTCACGGGGCTTCCCCCTGGGGTGCACAGCACTGCAGGCTGGCTCCCAGGCCCAGCAGGACCCTGGGGGGAACCATCTTCTCCAGTTACGGATCCATCTCACACCTTCTCTCCCCCACCAACTTCATGTCTAAGAAGGCTGCATTCGCTGCTTCTGCTGTCCCCTCTCCTACTTTGCCCCGACCCCTGCGGGCCCCCTTCTGCTGTGAGCACCCCACTGAATGGCTCTTGTTCTCAGGCCTCTCTTGGGATGTAGATGACCTCCAAGTTTGGTCTGGGCACCACCTGCTATTCACGTTTCGTGGGCGATCCTTTGTTCCTCTGGCTGACGACTCCCAGATGCAGGTCTCCAATCCTGACCTGAATCCCGGGGAACAGAGACTGTATTTCCCATGACTTCCCCAGCAACAAGTCCACTTGGCAATCCCTTGACAACCTTAAACCCAACGTGCCCGGATGGACTCATGCCCTCCCTCGCTCCTCAAGTCCACCTCTTTCCCAGTCTGTGCGGTGATTTATGTCATCGTCATGCATCTATCAGGCCGCCTTCAAGCTAGAGGCTCGGGATTATTTCAGCCGCCTTCTTCTCCTTCATGTTTCGTATCTAATTGCTTCCTGATCATCTTAAGAGATCGACCTCCTCTTGTCACTGCATCCCCGATGCTTTAAGTTCACCTCGCCCACCCACCTACTTTGTCCTGGCCGGCTCCCAGAGCTTCCCAAATGTGTGAACAGCAGTGATTTTAGGCAAGAGCTCAGCTCCCTCTTTATTGTTCTCAGTTCTCCACTTCCCGATTCCTGCCCTGTGGCCCGCCCCCACTTGCTTTTCCATCTCTGGCCACTCTGGCTTCATTGGGTTTTAGATTCCCATGTGATTTCCCACTATGATCCTCCATCTAGCTTATACCTCTGGTTTTAGGTGTAAAATTCTACACATGGACTCTCAGAGGAACATCTTAGTCCTTCCTACTCTTGTGAACCCCGATGGTCAGGCCAGACCCAAGCCCCCTACCTCTGCTTCCATAGTAACACAATTATACGTGTCCTTGTTTCTCACACTGGACTTTAAGTTCCTTGATGTCAAGGACATTATTTACTTGCTTTTGAATTCCATTTGAGGCATAGTATAGGACTATTAAAATGGAAAGAGTGTGGCAAATGCTGGAAATGTTTAGGAAGGGTTCAAGGCATTCCATGACCCTCAGGAACACGGAGAGAGGGAGGGGCTGTTGTGGGCTGAGTCAGGACAGGAAGCTGAACCCCAAACCGAACACAGACATTGTAATTATATGCCCCAGAAAGAGGAAAGTGCTGGTCATTCGGAAGAAGCCTATCTTTCCATTCCTTCCAGTGCCTTGAATTCATCACTTACTCTGTTACCTTTTCTTAACCCGGCTGGGATGACTACTGCCTGAAACACCGAGGAGTGCTGTCCAGAATGTCATGAGAAGTGCGGTGTAGCCAACATGAAGTCATGGGCCAACAACCTTCCTGCATGTTAGGGCCAGGACTCTGGGAGGCCCTCTTCTGTTTACTTGGACCGGAGGAAACTTGGAGCTCTGCTCGGCCCCAGAGTAGCTCCAGAATCAGAAGCGTTCATCATCCCTATGAGCACATATCCAAGGAGTATCTGACCGTGAGTTCTCCCCAGAGCCAAGTCTCCAGCCAAGTGCAAGCAGTCCTTGTATCATACTGGCCGATGCTCAAAGGCCCTGTTAGGTTTTTCCAAAGAGGAATCCTAGGCCTTTTCATTGGTTTCCTCCACTGATTGCTTCCTGTCATGCTATCATGTGATTGGAATACTGCTGTCCTTAAGGCTGTGTCCCTTTGGTACTATGAGCTCAGTTCTGTTCCTTGTCCTCCTGGCCTCAGCCCCGTCCAACCCACTTGGCTGAGAGATCAGTGGACGGTGCTGCAGCTTTGGCCCGCCTTGTGGTTTTTCCTAAGATCGTTCTCGAAGCTGGTCGTCACGAGCACAGGAAGTCCTGTGTGCAGGCCCTGCTCTGTTATCAGTTCTCTGAAGGTTGCTCTTTGCAGTGCCTCATACTGAGGGAAAACCCAGCCTCGAAGGAGTTGGGCTGTGCTAGCAAACTTTTTGAGATGAATTTTGAGAGCCTGTCCTCCTTTCCTTTTTCCTCTCCTTTTGGCCACTCACTCCTTCCTCCTCCCTCCCAGCTGCTACGGGCCCCAGATGTTCTAGAGGGGCAGCCAGAGGTGACTGGCTATGGACCGTGAGGCTGTGCGAGCCTGGAGAGGCTTGGCCGACCTAATAAGAGGGTGCCCGAGAGAAAGTGTGTCTTCACCGCTAGCCCTCTACAGCATGAGTTTATCCCTTTGAAGATGGTTGTGTTCTCGGGATCTCACTGACTTCGTAGGCTCGTCCCAGGCGTAGTTTTAGCCCAAGCAACCCCCAGAGCCTTCAGTGGTCTTTTTCATGGTGAGCTGGTAAGTTATCACAGAATTCTTCTTCTGGTTTCCTTGGTTTCTGGAAAGCCTTGGTGAACTCTGCACAGAAGTAATTTGTTTGGTCACATCAGCATGTTGATATGAGCATTCAGACATTGGGAACCAGAAATCCAAGTTGTAGGATGGCCACTCATCCTTCTGGGTTTCCAAACCCAAAGAAGGCCCCAAAGTCTCAGGAATATACAGGAGGACACAATGGAAGGAAAAAATATATAAACAAATATATAAAGGATAGTAAGTATTCTAAGATTCTAGAAAGTTCCTGTTTCTTCTACCTCGTGATGCACACAAACGTAAATGCCTCCTCTCCTTGCCTGACCCAACCTCGTCTCCAGCAACAGAGAGATGGTAGACGGATAAACGGATCCGAGGGAAAGAACTAGAAGGTATCACTCTCCTTAAAGTAGCTCACCACATTGTGAAGGAGATCCTAGCTTTACCACCCACAGAGAATGACCCGGAGTTCATACCATCTCTGTTGATAAATCACCAACTATCACCTTGTGTCAGTCATGGGATCCATCAGTCCCTTGGCCAGTGTTTCCAAGTGTAATTTACATATAGCATCATCCATGTGGCATCAGGTTTCGCTGATATATTTTTTTTTAAAGATTTTATTTATTTATTTGACAGAGAGAGATCACAAGTAGGCAGAGAGGCAGGCAGAGAGAGAGGAAGGGAAGCAGGCCCCCTGCTGAGCAGAGAGCCCGATGTGGGGCTCGATCCCAGGGCCCTGAGATCATGACCTGAGCCGAAGGCAGCGGCTTAACCCACTGAGCCACCCAGGCGCCCCTCGCTGATATTTTTAAACCAATCCAGGCTTGGTCACCTTGAAGAATGCTTATTTTATTTTCTGTGGTGGGGCTGGGCCCACCGGACCCTTCTCCTCCAGTCCACGGGCTTTCAGCTGCCTGCTCAGGCTGGCTGGGGCCGGGATACCTCTTGCCATCCTGGTTTGGTCGGGTTCAGCCGACACTTTGCTCCCCGTGGCTTCCGTGCAGTCTTCTAGCTTCAGAGAGGGGCTCCCCTGAGAATCAGCCTTATGCCGTGTGCACATGGCAGGGCCCGGAAATCTTGACAAAGCAGTTTCTCTAAACCACCGTGAGGGAAGGCAAAAATAACAATAATAAATTATGTCTTCGAGTCAGCCGTTCACCTCCGCCGAAGCCTCCTGCGTGTCGGCTGTCACATGTTAATAGTGTCACCTAGAATCCCTGATGGGGCCATGTAAGCTTCTGCGGCATTTCTGCCCCCACAGCGGTGCTGATGAACACTCTTCCTTTAGAGCCCATCTGTGCTGCTCTCTGAGGCCTGGCCTGTTGCGACGCACTGCTTTGCCAGCCTGCCTTCAGATCAGACTTCAGGGCTCTGGATTTTTAAAATCTCTGGGTCAGTTTGTCTTGAGAAACCTCCACCTACCACTCGCCCCCACCCCAATCCTCCCAAGGCATCCAGGGCTCACCCACCAGGGGAACAGGCTATTCCTCAGGCCTGGGCAACACCCCCCCCCTCGCACCGGTCCATCAGCCCTGTTCTTGCTGAGCTAGACTCTCATGGTGACATTCTCTCTCTGTGGCCTTGAACTGAATAGCCATGACAGTGAGCAACCACCAGAGCCTTGCTTACAAGTGCTGGGAGCGAAGTCTTTCTCCCCCATGAGGGCTGTCGCTTTGGCGAGCTGAGGAGCACTGGCCAAACCAAGCTCAGATCTTGACTGCAACCTCCAGTCAAAACCACAACTCCGTTCCAGAGTATAATTCCATTATACAGCTTTTGGGCTTTCTCTAGCTCTAGAGTCAATCTGGAAACATAAACAGAGAAAAGAGAGGGGCTGCCTCACGCCTCTGGAATACCACTCACTTCTCACATGGTTTCTCAGCCTCTGGGTTCAAAGCATTTCTCCTGTCATTTTATTAATTGTGTATCATGCAGTATTTGGTCACCTGGTGTAAGCCTGGCCCCTTGTCACCCCCGCTGGGAACCTACTACCCCGAGAGAAGCAGACACACTGAGGGTGAATGTCAGAGCTTGAGCAGAGCGCTGAGAGGCACCAAGAAGGAAGGTGAGATCTTTCTCACAAAGGTGGTAACATTCCATGTGGGTCTTAAAGCAGGACTCTGCGTTTAACAATGAGAGGTCGGTGGTGGTCCTGTTAGAAGGAGGGTGGGAGAGCATGAGGCTCTGAGGGCTCTGACACACACTGGCGTGGTGGGGAGGTCCGTGGGACCAACTCTTATATGCTGGGCCTGGCCAGTTGTGAGGAAATCTGAGGCCACGTGTAAGTCCCCATGGGCACTTAGACAATGTCCCAGAGGTGGCCAAAAGTCCCTCAAGGTGTTTAACAGAGCAGGGTATGATGTGTGGATTAGAGAGACCAAGACTGGGGCAGGGAGACAAGTCGTGATGGTCCTGGCCGGAGACAGTGGGTAGGCTGGCCTTTGAAGCTGTGGGGACACAGAGGAAGGTGACATTTCTGTGACAGAGTCCACCAAATCTAGACACCTGTTGAGTAGAGAGAGAGACAAAATGAGGAAAACATTTGAACCCACACTGAGATTTTGAACTTGAGAGACTAGAATCAGGAGGCAAGGCAGGACGAGATGGGAGTGGGGCAGTGGCGGGGCAGACGTCAGACCCTGGTGGCTTCCGGAATGGGAGGAAGAGGAGGCAGCAAGTATAGATGAGTCCTTCATGAAGCTTAGTAATGAGGAGAAGAGAAAGAGACTCTGAGCACTAATGGGCTTTTCGAAAAGAGGGGAAAGAGCAGTTTGTAAGGAGGGGACGACGCGGTAGAGAAGGGAAGGTTGTAGTGTGTGGGAGAGTGGCCGTTTATTCGGTAGGTCCTAGGAGTGGTCCCTGTACCACACTCTGAACACCCAGATGGCACTTCAGCTCCACATCAACCCAGTGAGGCGGGTGTACATTTCCCCATTTCCCCAGTGAGGACATGACCAACCAGTGGGTTCTGCCAGGGATGGGGACTGGCTGAGCAGTGGAAACAAGAGAGAATGGTGGGGTCGGGGAGGTCCCTGAGGACCAAGGAATGTCTATCTTTTAGACTTGGGACTCCAAGCAGTTCTGGCTGGTGACAAAGACCAGACCCAAGGACCTGGGGCTCCATGGTTTGTTCCCATGAGCATTACGGTTACACAGCATGAGCCAGCCGCAAAGGCCCTCCATGGAGGTGGCCGAGGGGACAGTGATGCACAGGCTTCTCTCTCCACTTTTCCTCCTCTCCTCAGAACATCACATCCACAAGCGTGTGGTTCCCACAGAGCACAGCGTGTGTGCAAGAAATACCCCGAGTGCCCATTGCCTTTGCCTTTCACCACTGTAGCTGGTAGAGCCCATTTTGATGTCCGAAGCGTTTATGAACGTCAGATCGCTACAATCCACATTTTGCCTCAAAGATTTCTTCTTCGTTTCCTCCCAGTTCCCAAGTTGAACCCTAAGCTGATGTTTAATTTATCTGTGGTAATGAGGGGTGGGGACAGCCCTGCATAATTAAAGCCTGAAGATAAGCCAAAGCTCATTTTTGCCAAAATGTATACATCCTTCCCCACCATGTCTTGCTGCCCATGTTGCTACCAAATGACAACCTGACTAATCTGAGTTTTGCCAGTTCTTTGTGTGGTGTGTCTGCCCTTGTGACTGAGCATTTCAGTCAGTCCAAGGCACCAGAGCCCACTTGCTGGGTCCTTCAACGTGTGGGCAGCTTGAGCTGGGGTGGCCTTCTTAGCAGACCACAGAAGACCGCTTAAGCCTCCTGCTCCCATAGCTTTCTGTTCAGCTTCCCGCTCAACAAACACACCCTCAGTCTCTTACAACTGACTTCTGGTGAACTTACTGAACGAATAAACGCATGAATGAATGAATGAATGAATGAAAAGTTTCTAAGCCACTTAGAAGTTAAACTTCTGGACAATTCCTCCAGTGTGACAGACAACTGCTATAAAGATTTCATTGAAGATGTAGGACCCCATGACTCTCAAGCTTCCTTCCATTTATGATTTGATAATCAAAGACCCAAATGTAGTTCAATATGTGAGACGGAATTTCCCCAGCGTTACATATAAAATAATACCCTTAGGCTTTTCTTTCGAATACCTTCCAAGTACACAAGTATAGAATGGGAATAATAGGACCCAGAATCACAGAGTGAAAGCAGTCTGTCTCACACAATCATTCAGTTTATCTCTAAGGAAAATTAAGCCCAGTGAGGATCAAAGAATTGCCTCAAGTCTTGAAGATTGTTCAGAACCCAAAATTCATTCAAAGAATCTTACATTTATTTATCTATTTTTGAGGGAGGTGGTCAGTAGGGAGAGGGAGACACCCTGGGTGGACACCCAGCACAGCGCCCGACATGGGGCTCGATCCTGTGACCCTGAGTCAAAATCAGGCATCAGACATGTAACCAACTGAACCACCCAGGCATCCCCAAAAGAATCTCAAATTTAAAAGAAGGCTTATTACAGAGAAGCTTCATGGAAACTAGTTGAAAGAGGTTTTATGGGAACTTGTGGAAATTGGCAAGACGTTGGTTAATTTCTCTGACTCTACTTCCACGGGGCCTTCCATGGTAAGAAAAGCTGTAGAAAGCTCTTAACATGAATTAAGAGAAGTCTAAAGCTTACTCCAGTTCTGGGATTCTGTGGCCTTGCCACAGGCACATCTGGTTGGCTGGACTGATGGCCGTCACAGAAGTGACGTCCACTGTGTGGGGTCAGTGGGATCAGAGGTGTCCGCTGACGCCATGCTGCCACAACCCTGGGGAACAGCAATCGCCCTGATCTCCCTTTGAATGCCTTCTATTCTGGGCCTTCTCAGGTCTGTTGGAGACAAGCCTCCTTCAGCTGAGATGCTGAGTCATTCATACCTCCTGGCCACCTGCAGGGGCCCCATCTGCTGGAGAGGCCACTGGGGCCGCCCCTGGCCCAGGGAGCGCCCAAGAAATGAAATCGCCATCAAGAGGAGTGCTTCAGACATAGTTCATCGGGTTGTAGAGATCAGAAGTCTGTTCGAAGCATCTCCGATTTGAGAGAGAATAAGGAAAAGTGTCTGCATTTCAAGGATATAAATGGGGTTTCGCAGAAATCCAAGAAGAGCTGAGCACCAGGACTCAGGAAAGAAGGGCAGAGCAGAAAGACAGTGGGACCTGTGCGGGAAGAGTCCACTGCCTTGACTTTGGCCCAGCACCGACATTCATACAACAGCGGCTCTGCTCCCCGGGGCAGCTTCCCCTTTCCCCCCGTGTCTGTTTGCTCCAAATCTTGGGAGACCTCCGATTGCTGAGTAGTCGATGCACTGGCTGCGGGAATCTGCTCTCCACCACCGGACTAACAAACTGTAGCTTCAGGGCTGGTGATCCAGGGACTGTCTGCAGAGCTGGCTGAGCTGGAATACGGACCCAGTCATCCAGTGCAGAGAAAACCAGGGTCCAGAGCAACCCGACACGGCGTGCACTCAGCCAGTCCATGCTAATGGGGGGTTTGTATTTTGTAGTTTTCCCTTCTCTCCTCTTCCTTCATGGCGCCTTTCTCAGCATATCTGCAAAGTCATATGATTTGCCATTGATTCCACGATCTCCAGATACGAGATCAGGTGCCTGCACACCATTCCGGAGAGTTTAGGCAAGGAGACTGAACAGCCAGCCTTGATTACTCCTTCTAATGAACTCATCCACTAGTACATTTAACAGATAATCATCAAGGGCTTAGTTACCAGCGTAGTTTTCTGCTAGAAACAAACAGGTCTCATCTATGGTTTATATCCTCAGGCAGCTTGCACTCTATCTGGGAAACAAAGACATATACCCTTAAGCAAATCAATACAGTTTCAGGTAATTCCTATGATCTCAGAACTAGGTGGCTTTAGCCAGTGTGTAAAAACAAACCAGTCCAAATAATCCAGCATGGCCCGCCAGCTAAACAGTCTGGTATCTTCACCCAGCGCTCACAGCATCACCGTCTCTCTGCAGCACTTTCCTATAAAAACTTCGAAGTCTTCTGCAATTTATTATGCTGAATCCAAATAATCAACACCCAGAATAAAGATGGAGCCCTAGAAAAGATAGTGTACAATCTGGGTACCAGGTGCTGAGCAAGGACAGCCTCTTCCCATGTTCTCCATGCTGCCTGCTATTTCTAAGGAATGATCTTCCCACCCTTGCCATCTAGAACTGGACTCAGCGTAAGATTGTCTGAGACAGTCATTGGCCACAGGACATGGACGCTTCAGGACTGAGCTTAGCACAGACCCTCGGAACTAGCAGGGAAAAAGCAGCTTTTAGGTGGGATATTTCTAACTGCAAAGGTTATGTTTCCATTGGATTCTCTATTTGTATTTTTAGAAATGGGAGTGCGAAGGGCACTCATCCTGTTCCCTTGGAACAGAACTCCTGCGGTCCTCACTCCTGCAGCCCGTCTTCCTTCCCCTGCCCTCAGCTCATAGTCAATCAAAAACCCTTGTTGAGGCCAGCTCTGGGTTGGACTGAGGCTGAGTGCCATGGGATACCCAAAACAACAGCTTCCCAACCCTCCAGGAGCTTGAGGGGGAGAATTGTGACACAGAATATCTCTAACGCAAGGCAAACCCATGCTGGAATTGGGATTGTTATTATACGGAACATATTAACTTAAGGGAGAATGGATACCTTTCAAAGAAGAATGGAGGAGAGCTAGATAGAAATGTGGTAGTGGATCTGAAGATACAATTCCTACTAGAAGAAACCCAAATCTGCGTTAACAGTCACATGACAAATGAAAGGAATAACAAGGGCGCCTGGGTGGCTCAGTGGGTTGAAGCCTCTGCCTTCGACTCAGGTCATGGTCTCAGGGTCCTGGGATCGAGTCCTGCGTCCTCCTCTCTCTCTCTGCCTGCCTCTCTGTCTACTTGTGATCTCTGTCTGTCAAATAAATAAATAAATAAAAATCTTAAAAAAAAAAAAAGGAATTACAATTAAGACAATCATAAGATCCCTTCTTGCATCCATCAGAAAGGGAAAAACTACTGAAATCAAGCAATGCCAGTTATGGTTGAAGGTTGAAGAAACAAGAACTTTCTTTTTTTAAAATGATTTTATTTTTAAGTAATTTCTCTACCCAACGTGGGGCTCGAATTCACAGCCCTGAGATCAAGAGTCTTGGGGCTCACTGACTGAGCCAGCCAGGTGTCCCAAGACATAGGAACTTTCATGAAATGGGTGTAAGCCCTCCAGAGAGCTATGTGGCAGCGTTCAGTGAATCCCATAACTGAGTAAAGAACCCAGATAAGTTCTGATTATAATGGAATACATTCAAGGATATTTGTCGCAGGAGTATTTGTGGTGGTGAGGAGTGGAGACCATATATGTTCCTGGCACAAGGAGGGTTGATAGGGGCCTTTGATGCAGTGATCAGAATAACAACACGGATGTACACTCAGCCTAGCTGGATCTTAATAAGATAGTACAGATTAATGATGGTAAGAAGCCGATGGAGATATACAGTGTGGTGTCATTTACATAAATTCAAAACACGTTTACAAAATCACCATGTCCCCAGAGGCTACAAAAGTGCCTGCTACAAGGTAGGCCCTTCATAAGTTGTTGTTTTGTTGTCATTATCAAATATACATACTAAATAACCCTCTACATTTTTCAATGATACAAACAAAACAAGAACGCTAACAATATTTATGTAAATTAAGGATACATGAGCATAAACACAAGAAAATCACGTATTTTTTAGGGCCTACACAAATCTATAAACATATTTGAAGGGCATGATTCTTCTGGTTGTAGTCATTTGATATTAGAATGGAAATCCCTGGAGTGAAGCAAAATTAATTCATAAATCTCTGTTGTACCCAAGGTCACATACCCTCGTGAACACTCACTCTCTATGTTCTGGTTTTATATTCACCAAGCAACACTCTGAAGTCTGAGAGTTTCTTGGGTACCTGGTTGACCAAAAAGGCCGAGGGAGGGCTTTCCCAAAAGCACTACATGAATATCCCATTTACTAGAAAATATCTGAGCAACATACATTTATATATTGACATTAGTCTTTGGTGATTTCGGTTCTGAAGATCAGTATCCCAAAGCTTAGGTGTTTCCTGGGTCCTCCATCTCCCTAAAGCAATGGTTAAATATAGGTTTAGATTCAATTTTGTTTGTTTGTTTGGAAAGAACACGTCATAGGTCGTTCTATGTCCTTCCTAGCACTCCACCGTGGGATCACATCCTGTCTGGCTGAAGCATGGAGAGTGAAATAACATGTTTGGGATTCGATGTAAAATATTTCAGCAAAGATTAAAATGCAAACTTTTTAAAAAAGGAAATATAAATGTAATGCTGCAAAATCTTGATTGAATCTACTGAATCTCTTTGGCAGTATGGGGGGACTCACAGAATGCTATGTGTGCATAGGAAATTTTCAGAGACAGAGACGGGGAGAGAGGGGAGTCCTGTTGCCTAATAAGATGGCAACCTCCCATCTCTGACTCGTCCTTTCCTCTCCGGGCAGTTAAAACACCAGCTCACGCCCACCGTTTGGGCATTCACACTCACCTTCATTTTTTAACCCCAGAGATTTCTCTTACTTTCTCGGAATTCAGGGTTTAAAGGGATGTTATAGGTTTTCAGCGCTGCTAAGTGTTTTGTAGTAGGAGAGAGCTCAGGTAATATAATTTGCCTGATTTTTGGAAATGGAGGATGTTAACTGTGCTTTCAAAATAGTTTTAGTTGGTATATATATATATATATATATATATATATATATATACATGCACACATACAGGGAGGCAGCCCGTACAGTGGCTATCTTCTTGTCAAATATCATAAGTATGTTTTTAAGCTTATTGATTTGCTTATGTCATCTGTACACCCAATGTGGGTGTACAGATTCAACAAATTCAATCAATGTGGGGCTTGAACCCACGACCCCAAGATGAAGAGTCACAGGCTTTTCTGACAGAACCAGTCAGGTGCCCCAAATACATGTCATACGTGAATGGTGGGAACCCTTGTCTTCACTCTTAGAAAAAAAAAATCAAAATATATTTCCTACCTTAATGATCTCTATATAACCAGGCTAACATCATGATTTTTTTCTTTCTTTTTTTTTTTTTTTTTGGCATTACCAAGTATTTTTAAATTTTACCTCAGGAGCAGTGAGTACACAGCACTTAGCCAAGTAAGGATGACTGCATCATCTTAAACCACATTGAGTCTGAGTTTACTAAGTACTATCTCATTTTATCCTCATGATGACTTTACAACACAGCAGGTATTGCCGTCCTGTATTTACAGATGGGAAGACTGAAGCCCAGGGAGGCACGGGAATGCAGCAAAACTCACACACTGAATGCCAGGCCAGGACTGGAGTCCTCAGGGTTCCACCACCCCCACAGGGTTTGTCCTCCAAAAAGCCAGGTTTTCTTCTCATAATGAATATTAGGGTATTCATTTGCAGAGTCTGAAACAGCTAAGCCATAAAAGAAAAAAAGAAAAAAAAAGGATACCAATAACTTCAAAATCCAAAAAGAAGAGTGGACCCTCCTGTTTTAAACCAAAATAATAAAAAGAAAAGTCAGAGTGGGTTGTGGAAAAAATGAATCACCTTCTCCAGGTTTAGGGCAATGGTCCGATAGCTATACCCTCTTCCGTGCATTTAGGAAAACACACTGCAAACAACATGCATATTCCTCAGACAGATGTGATTGCTCTTAATGGGTGCTTCTCTGCAGCTGGCCGGCTGGTCTTCAGCTGCTCTGTCATTTTCATCCAAACATTTAAATCTGGGAAGGGGTAGATAGTAGAGGCTGGGTCAAAAAGACAACTTTGGTATGAACTATTTATACTTAGTTGGCCTCTGTGTTTGTCTGTCTGTGTAGTTTTGCCAAGCATTTTAATAGTTTTCATTGAGTATTCTTTATTCTTTTCTGGGAAAAAAGTGATTCAGGGTGGGAATGGGAGGGGCACAGGGCATGAAATGCCTTTCCCTTCCCTGAAGACTTTGGACAGTCTTCCCATAGTAGATGCTGAAGGAAATATTGACCTCTGACTTGCAAATAATTGGGGATATTTTTCTGGTAGTTCACCACTGTTATTCTTTGCCTTTTGGACTGTGATTTAAATTGCAGTTCAGTCCTTGTTTAGTGGACTAATGAAAGTATTGGATTGGAGGGAAATTATTAATTCCTGGTAGACAACAGAGTGACATGGTCCCAATGAAATTTCATTGCAAACTGATTTTCAAATAGCTCATGTATTTGGATAATTCTTGTCCAATACCTTAAGAGAGCTTTACTTTCGTCATTAGAAAGTAAAATATAAACTATTCCCAAAAGAGAGAGTACAGAAAAATATGAAGAAAAAAATAAGAAGCACCCGCAATTCTACCTCCTAACACACCAATTAGAATGTCTATTTCTTTCTATTTTCTGTTTTTATTTCTCCTCAAAATTTTGGTTTATTATCTATGTAAATATAATAAATGTACATAAAATGTATATATTTATCTTATAAATATAAAATTATGTGTAGTTTTTAGAACTTGCTTTTTATCTGTTTAACAGGCATTTCCTTGTTATTGCCATTCTTGCAAAACATAAATTTTTAAAAGCTGCATGTTATTCCAAAGTATAGATGTGTCATAATTTCCTGGACAAGTCTCTGACTGTTTAATTCTTTAATTTATTTTTGTATATTGATAAAGTCACCACGCACATTTTAGACTTACACCTTTGTCAACGGCTTGGGTTGCATCTTTACCATAATTTCCCAGAAGAGAAATCGCTGAAGTAAAACGGGCACCATTTTAAGGTTCTCATTTTTTTCTCCCAGAATCACGCTATCAAGTTCCACTTCCCCGATGTGGATGAGATGGCATGGTTCCCCGGACCCTCGCCTTCCTTGGTTTAATCCTTGCCTCTGCCACAGCAAAAGAGGAGCCCTGAGCTCTGCGGGCTCCAGGTCACGTGGCTTCTCACCTGGTGTCCTTCCCACTCCCCGCAGGATGGAAGCGGGTCAGCACTCCATTGTGTCCCCCATACCTCCAGCCACAGCAGCGTGGCGGAACTGGAGAATTCTAAGTGCTTGGGGAAAGATCCTCCCCCATCTTCCCGGTCAACAAACACTCCCTCGGCAGCCAGCCCTGCTGACCACAGGACCACTCTCATCCTAAACTCTGCTCCAGGACAGGAGAGAGGGCTTGCCTTACTCCTTCTCCATCATGCTTTACCTCTCATTTTACAGGGAAGTTCCTCTCTATTAAGGGCCTGATTGTTGTTCTGTGTGCAAGATGAAGGCAGCTACTAAGGCTCTTACGCTGAGTCCCCCTCTGGCTGGGCTTGGAAAGAGCCATAGAAGGACAAAGAATTGCTGTCAAGGGCTTCCTTCCTGCTTCCATCCAGCAGGTTTCCCACAGCCCTCACCAGGCTCACGTACCTGCTCCAGTAAGAGGTTCTGCTGAGGAGTGTGATGCTGAGAAAGAAACACACACACACATACACACACACAACTTTATTTCCTTCTCCAAGATGAGAAGTTTAAGATAGAGTGAGAAGGGGGAGAGCCAAGTGGGGAAAACACATAAGTATGATAATCAATGGGGAATGATGTCGTTCTTACATGGGACTCTTTCAAGGCTGGAAGAGAAGGGGGGCACTTCTGATCACGCAGATCTTTCTCGGGCACTCTTGTTTACAGCCAGTAGGTGTGTTCTTGAAGGGTCTCGCTCAATCCCAGCCTCTGTGAGGAATCAGCTTTCTGGGATCCTTTAATTAAAGTATCGAGACACAGGGTTAAGATGAAAGACTGAGCTGAAATGTGGACTGCGCCCAGCCCTGATGGTGGTCTGCCTGGAACGAGTGGAGGCATGGGAGGGTCCTGTCCCAGCTATGCGGGGGGTCTGGCTTGAGGGCTTGGGTGACAGTGTCAGGGGACCTGGAGAGTCTGGGTGGGAGCTCTGGACCGAGTTCCTGGAGACCGAGCCGCCCCCCAACACCGCCTTCCAGAAGGGTCTGTATGTGAATGCTTGTGAAAATGCCCTCAATGCCCCAGTAACACTGGGGGGCTGCCTGGGGCTGAATCATGCAGTGCACCTGCTGAGGGGGTGCACCAGTTATTCAGTCCATGTGCTCTCAGCCTCTGGATAGAGGCACTTTCTTAGGCCCCTCGCTGCCCCCAGTGTGCTTTTATTTTTTGAGTCTGCTAGGTGTGGGTTTCCCTCATCAGCGCTGCTATAACTTGAATCATAGCCATGACCCTGGAACTGAAAAACTCTAAGATACTTTTTTTAAAAGATTGTATTTATTTATTTGACAGACAGAGATCACAAGTAGGCAGAGAGGCAGGCAGAGAGAGAGAGGAAGGGAAATAGGCTCCCTACTGAGCAGAGAGCTCGATGCGGGGCTCAATGCCAGGACCCTGAGACCATGACCTGAGCCAAAGGCAGAGGCTTAACCCACTGAGCCACCCAGGCGCCCCTAAGATACCTTTTTTAAAGAAGATTTTGTTTATTTGAGAGAGAGAGAGAAAGACCGAGAAAGAGAGAGAAGAGGGAGGGGCAGAGGAAAAGAGGGAATCTCAAGCAGACTCGGGCTCAGAGTGGAGCCTGTCTTGGGGCTCCTTCCCACCACCCTGAGATCATGACCCGAGCCCAAACCGAGGGTTTGCCCCTTACCTGACTGAGCTACCCAGGCACCCCCAGCCTAAGATAGCAGTTTAAAGAATAATAATTACCTGTATAGATACATTCTTTTCACATACACTAATATCCAAGCACGAATATGAATCTACCTCCTGTTTATAGGTGCCCGATGGGCAAGAATCCGTCACCCCACCTTCGGGGATGACCCTATTCATATGCATGTTGCTCGTATCAGCCCAGACTCCAGTGGTCTGGGGGTACTAATGAGTTGCCAGACGAGCCACAATCCAGATTTCACAGGCTCGGACCACCCCCCCCAACCAAAACACAGAACACGGGATTCTCACCCCCCTGTACCTCCCTCCTAGATTATCTGTGGGCCCTGAGCGGCATCTCACAGGCACTCATAACAACGCTGCCATCACTTTTCATGCAATTCCCCTGAGGTCAGAGTCCGCCCCCCACCAAGAGAACATCCAGGTCCTCCCTGAGTTCTCTGACCCTCATGATAGTGGAGGTAAGAGCCCTCGCCTGCTTCATCACTTCTTCCTTCTCGAAGCAGAACATTCTTCTTAGACCCCATGTCAACTCCTACAGCCTGGCCAGAAGACCCCGTACCCAGGGACTGAACAGGAAGTTACAAGGCTGAGCTAAACACAATTCCTGGGACAAACACCGCAGTGGCCTCCCCCTTTCTGCTTCTCCCCCAGCTACCTGTGCCTTCCTCCCCCTTCAGCAGAAACCTCATGCGGAATGAAGCTGCCTGAAGCCTCACACGAGTCTGCCAGTCAGGTTTGGATCCCAGCTGGTGTCCGGATTAGGACCAAGGTGACACTCTTCACCTTCAGGCTAGACAGAACATTTGAAAGGAAAGGACAAATGCAACTAGATTCGAAGGGATATTGAGAAATAGAAATACTCTCTCGTAGCATCTTCTTTCCTTGAATTTTGGAGCAGCTCCTCCAGAGCTCAGCATGCAGGGCTAGCCCTTTATTCTGTAATTATGGGCATGTCGCTGAATCCTGAATATTGCACTGAAACTCTGTGAAAATTATCAATAAAGCTGTTCTTCCAGGGATCCAGGGTCAGATGAGATCTTACTGCATTTAATCAACAAGATGTGCAATAAAAATTTTTTTATTAAGATTTTATTTCTTTATTTGACACAGAGAGAGAGAGCACAAGTAGGGGGAGCAGCAGAGGAAGAGGGAGAAGCAGCCTCCCTGCTGAGCAAAGAGCTCGATGCAGAGCTTGATCCCAGGACCCTAAGATCATGACCTGAGCTGAAGGCAGAGGCTTAACCAACTGAGCCACCCTGGGGCCCAGCAGTGAAAATTTTTTTAAACACTGAGAGTTCTGTGAGGCATCTGATTGGCCCATGCTCTTGGCAGGGGGAGGGGCCCTCTCCAGTCACGCCCTTGGGTTTCCTGGAAAGAAGTGACCTCCAGACTCTAATCTTAGTGCTCTCCTTCTACTTCCTGAGTGCTCCTGGGTAATTCATTTCACTCTTGTGAATTTCTGTTTTCTTGCATAGAAACAGACCTTGCTGAATTGTTGTAAGAATTGGTGATTTAATAGGCACCCAGTAAACAGTACTTCTGGGACTGTTATTTTGTCTGGGAGTATTTTTTGAAGAGGAACCAGATGAGCCAAATGCTTATCAACATCTCCACATCTGCCTTTGAAATATGACTCTTTTTCTCACACACAGATGTCTGCACACACTTGTACGCACACAGCCACACACACGTGTGGGTAAGAGACTGCGAGGGTCTGGATCTGGGTACCACACCCTTTTCTCTTGGGGCCTCGGTCACTTTATGCATGAGTCTCTCTCACTCGCTCATCTGTTGAATGAGGACTGTTGTAGTTGATAGGAGGATTCAATGAGTTAATATTATTCAAACCATGAGAACAACAGAGGCACAGACAATGCCTCTCACATAAGAGAACAGGTTGACTGTTATTAGTATTATTATTACTGCTACCTATAATCCATTATGCCCCTGCCAGGGAAGGGGGTCCTGAGGAGACTCTGACACCAAGAAACCTGAATTTCACTCCTCGTTTTCACTCCCGGACACCTCCTTCTTTCTCTACTTTTCTTTCCAGAAGAGCTGGTGGCAGCAGTTGTGTTGAGTACCTACAAACTCATTACCTCACAGTCTCACATGGGGCTCGCCTCTTCTAGCCATTTCCCAAAGAGAGTATATGCGAGCAACACAGAAGTAGGCTCTTTGCTTCAGGCGGCCCCACGGAAGGAGAGGACCCCTCTCTCCTGGAGCCCTGTCTATCAGCAAAGTTAGCAAAGGAAGGGGGCCCCTGCCTGGAGGAGGAACATCACCTCAGTCAACTCTGCCCACTTTGGTAGAGTGTCCTCTGTGAGGAGACCAGCCCGTTACCCTCAGCCGGAGTGGCTCTGACTGACCTTCTTTCCACCCAGCCTGTCAGCCATCCATTAGCAGTCCTGCAAGTGAGCCACCTCCACTTGGCAGGGCTCTTGGGAAAATACATGGAGTAAGAACAATGGTGGCCCAGGCCAACCGGAAGGATGGGCCCCACCATGGCGGTCAGGCTGCATGGATGCTGAGTAACAAGCAGTGAGTAGAATGAGCTCTAGAGTGAGCTCCTGTCTGCCCATAAAATGCTGGGGCAGAGGACGGGGCACTGTGGGGACAGAGAGGAAGAAAGGAAAGCCTGCCGGGCTAGGCCCCCTCTCACCTTCGACTCCTCTGTGGGAGACCCAGTCAAAGAAATCAGGAAGGGGAAGTGCATTTCCTTTGACTTCTCTGAAGTGAGCCTTCTTCAAAGAGGAGAACAGGGAGCTTACTTAGGGTGGATAAACTATCTGATGTCCATTCTGAGAGGTCTATTAACGGATGTAAAATGGAAAGATGAATCAGTGGGACTGATTAGTATTCGTGAAGAGCCGTACTAGGCAGAGAGAAAAAGGCTTATATGTTGGACAAGAAGGGAAAGGGGGAAAATGGATCTGTTTGGGTGAAGTTTCAGTTTTTGATCCCCGAGTACACTTACAGGGCAGGAATGTAGAATCGAAAAATAAAATCTATATCTGGAAGTTATTAGCATTATGCACAAAATTGCTGTTGGTTCCTACTTTTTGTGTGCCATCCTGTCTTAAAAATAACTTTGATTTTGTAGAGGCAATTGTGGTGGAAAAGGTGCTCTGAAGGGTAAGCATGTCTCTTATGAGAAGAATCCAAACTATTAAAAATTACAGTTTTAAGAAATGTAAAGAGGTACTGATTTCACTCAGATGAAAAGAAATTAATAAGCAGGAGAGAAATTGTGGATAGAGGTGAGTTCTGGCTATAGCGATTCAGAGACAGGAACTCTAATTACATGGAAGCAAGAGGAGAGTGCTTCGGGAAATTTCTGGAAGGTTAAATAGGACAGCTCAGGGTCAGAATCATACTGTGATGAGAATCAGTGCAGAAGACGTGTTTGCAAGGAGCTAACTTGCGTCATTATCCAAGGAAGGACAAGGACAGAGAAGGAAAACTGAAGCCCCAAATAAATAACAGAACCCAGACCATAAAAGATGCTGAGACTAGGGCACAAACACTCAGAAGGTGTGGCAAGATAAGTCAGAAGCCAAAACTCAGTTACCATTTCATGCAACAGAACACCAGAACTCTTGGTAAAAATAAATGTCTTAGCATGTGACTCATACTGCTTTTTGTAAGTACTTTCGGGAAAAGGCTGATAATCACCCCCATCAGAGGTTTTCAGCCCATTGAAGTGAGCCCTACAAGCAAAAGACATAGAAAAGATTATTGACCATTGTTATCTTTCAAGGAGTAGAAGCAAACTGACCTTACACATTGGAGTTCGCTGGCACTCGCCAACACGGATTACAAAATATAGGGAGGAATTCTCCTAAGGACTTTAAGCAATATTTGCGAATGTGTGCAGGTAAGTGTTGGCTATCTGATCACTCCGGGCCGGGAAATGGTTCTCAGCAATGGTATGATCTTTTTCAAAGAGATATTATTTAATATTCACAATATTATAGAAACATGTCATGGCATAAAAATATGAACATGGCAGGCGGGATACGGCGGGGGGGGACCCACAGACAGTGCAACTCTTAGGAGAATAGATAGAAATCAATGTAACAACAAATAACGACAAATATTTGGTGAGCACGAGGCTGTGCCAGGCACCGTGAGAAATAATCCCTCCAATGGTTGATAAAGCCTTTCAAAACACATCTTCAGTTCATTTGCCCATTTTTGTGAGGTGGTATGGTTAGCCCTCTTCGTTAATGAGAAAAAATGAGATCCAAAGAGATTCATTGAATTGGGGATCTCCTGATATCTAGATTTCTATGCTTCCCTTATACTTTCTAGGTTTAAATTCTGCCTCTATCACTTCTTAGCTGAGTTAGTCAAAGAACCCTTGTAGTTGTTAAGAGGCAAATACCTACAATGTAAAGTTGTCGTAAGGATTCAATGTGTAAAAATGCTAGATATGGCACCTGGCACATAGTAGGACCTCAGCAAATGTGGGGTTCTCTCCCTTTCCTTTGCTGAGTCCTAGCTGTCCGCCATGGAGAGCACCATCCAGTAGGAAGAGCACAGAGCGATGCTTCAATGTGGAAGGAGGTGACGGGCCAACCAGTGCTCTGGGGTTGGGCATGCGAGTCTTCTTGGGCTGGAGGGATGCTGTGCAAGGTCTGCGAGACAGCTGTTGGTCAGTTTGCTAAGCAGTGAGCTCGTGCTGAGGACTGGAGGAGGGGCCGGGAGGTAGCTGAGGCTCTCTGCTGTGGGGGTCCTCCATGCTCATGATCTTACAAGTGAAGGGGAGCGAGAAGTTTTGTCAGTTTGGGGGCTCATCTGTTAAGATAAATCTGGTGCCAGTGTATAGAAGGGACTGTCAGGGAAGAGGTAGAGAAACAGGGAAATTTTGTATTTTATGCACACACACACACACACACAAAGTCTTTTTCATTACAAAATATATATAATCCATTTAATCCCGTTTTAAACAGCTAGAACATTAATTTTACTCTTGCGATCGATTCTAGCGGTTTAAAACTGCTGTGTTTTGGCTTTTGTGACATATTATGGTCATATCTAGAATTCATTTAATGTTAAATCAAGAATAAAACTCTCAAATACATTGTTGTTCCTATGGTAAAATATAATCTACTTTCTGGCCATTCACTTTGCCGTAAACTCTCCAGGAATGAAACTTGATAAAAAGCAGGGACACACTACATATGACAATAATTAAATCTATAGTCGACAAATAAAAGAGCATGACTGCAGGGACAGGTAATGCAGGAGAAAGAAGAACAGACCTAAATACGTCAGCAAATCATACTCAAGTTCGATCCCCAGGATCTATTTTGAAAAGTGGGATCATGACATGAGAAAACCCCAAGTCCAGTGAATACCCAAATTAAGGAATGAATTATATTTTCAGAATGTAGTCTAGAAGGCCAAGATCAAGGTGTCAGGAAGTTGATTTCTCCCAGAACCTCATTCCTTATCTTGTAGGTGGCCACCCTTCGCCCCTTGCGCTCACGTGGGCTTTCTTCATTGGTGTCTCTCCTTCCTTCTCTAAGAACACCTGCCCTTAGGATTAGGACCCATCTTTATGACCTCATTGAACCTAAATTACCTCCTTAGAGACCCCATCTCCAAACTGTCACATTCCTAGTTCCCAGGGGTCAGGACAGCGGCATAAGAATGGTGTGGGCAGGGAGGAGACACCATTCAGCCCATAACAAGCCTCGGAAGGAGTTAGCGCTGTGGCTAGGTTCCCCACCCAAATGAAGAGAGAGCCGCAGAGCAGGCTCACAGGGGGCCTCGGCCACAGCCCAGGTTGGAGGACACTCAGGAGCCTGAAACCCAGCACTGAGCTCCTGCAGGTGTGAACATCATTCCTCTGAGTCCTGGTTGCTTGCTTGGAGATATTTTTAAGTGTCCCCAGTTTTTGGAAAGGGAACGGAGAGTTCCCTGCTCCCCAGCTCCCTGTTGCCGGAAAAGCACGTGATGGAAAAACCCGCCTAGGCTGAGGACAGAGCGAGGGCAAGCGGGCTCTCGGGGCTCCGAGTTGATTTATGTTGTGGTCGGTGCCTGTAGTGATTGGGCTTCCCCTTGGTGATTGGTATGATCTGGAGGTTGGCGTCGTTAAGGAGAGGTTTTTGTGATGACTTCAGAAAATTACTGTAACTAAGATGGTATTTAGCTGTTTTTAATTTTATACAGCTCATTATATCATGGTCAAATGAAAACCTTGACATTCAGGGCAGGAAGTGTGTGGCAAGTAGGGGTGGGTGGACAATAGGCCTGGCGGCTGCCCCCAGTGAAAGTCACTCAAGGGTCTCAGGGAAGAGAGGCATGCAGAAGGGGAGCTTTTCAAAACAACGCCGGTGACTTCCTCTTCCTGGCAAAGTTCTCTACTCCAGAAACTCTGTCCTGAGAGTCGATGCAGACAGGAATGGAGGTGCTGGGGGATGGGAAATGGGCTCTAGGACACGTAGGGGACAGAGAGACATGCCGCGGCAGCAGAGTTCTGATTAGATCAGGCTGGTGGAGTACGCTGTCCTCGCTCTGCAGCCCTAGGCCCTGGCTGCCAAAGGGACACAAAGCCTTGACGTGTCTCCAGCTGGGCCGCCCTGCTCAGGCACAGCTCTAGGCGCTTCTCTGCGAGGTTCAGGAAAAGGCAGACTCTTTCCGAGTTGTTCCACACCTGGTGCAGAAAAGCAGTCACCCAACGCCGAACTGCAAACAATGTAGAATTCTTGGCACATCATCTGAAAAAGAGCTTTGAACTTCGTGCGTGTCTCTGCAGTAGAATCCCACGGGCATTCTGTTGTGTATTTGAAAGGACTGATGTTAAGAGTGCTTAAAAGACGAGTGGGAGTACTGGGGTAGCGGTTAGGAGAATGGGCTTTAGGGCCAGGTGCCCTGAGTTTCCATCCGGGCTCTGTCACATTCTAGTCGTGTGATCTTGGGCAGTGCTCTTTGAGCATGGTGATGGCACCTGTCTCCTGGAAGTATGCTGAGACACGGACGCAAGAGCTGGGGACAGCGACGCGCACGGGGCACAAAGTAGGCTGGTGTCATGGTTATTGGACAAAGGCTCCTATGGACTTTCCATGGGGCTAGGGGAGAGAGAAGGGAAGAGAGAGGAGAAGAGAGAGAGAGGCTGCTTGGACTTACCGACTCGAGGTACCCAGCAGGGAAAGGGCAAACCAGCCCTTGGGAAACATCCCTGTAAACACTATTAAAACTCTTTCCGAGTGTAGACCAAGGCTTAGTTGACAGACCACATATTTATTTCCTCTCCAAGTAGAATATGTTACATTTCCCTTTCTCTGACACTCGGGGGTCTTGCAAAGTCCAGGAAACACCTTTACATGCCTTGGCCCAGACTCGTCTTCCTGTCCTTTTCATCTCGACAACTGTCCCTGGCCTGGAGTAATGAGCCTCCCAGCTGCAGCCCCTCTGGGTGAGAACTGCCTTCACCAGAAATTTCCCCTCTGCCAATCAGGTACCGCAAAACTTCAGGGAGTTTAGACCTTAGAGGAATCCTCTGGTGTATGTCTTAGAGATGTCCAGTCATAAGTCTGGAGAAGATGTGAAGTGAAGGCAAGCAGTGAGTTGGAACTAGAAATTTCGAGAGAAAGAAAGGAAGAAAAGAAAGGATAGGAGGGGGGGCAAAGAGGGGGAGGGAGAGATAGAAGAGAAAAGGGACATTTTCAAAGTTTGCTGCTAAGAAAGGGAAAACCCGTGAAGTGAGCCTTTGTGTGTAAATATATATAAAAATATGAACCTTTGCAATAACAAGGATAAATTTAACATGCAGAAACATATACACGCTAGGATGATAAATGCGGTGGGATACAAAATTGTAAACACGGGATGATTACAACAATGTGAAAACCAAATAAAAACCGAAAATGAACGGACAGAAGGATTTCCAACGTGTGAGCAGCGGTGGTGATCTTTGGGAAGCTCGGAGGAAGTTTCTTCTTCTTCTAGAACAAAAAGAATTAATAGATTTATTTCAAAGAGATAACTAGCGGCAGCGAGACTGCCCCTTTCAGATGAGACCCCGTGGAGTCTCAGCCGGGCGGGCGGGCGGCCCACCACCGTGACAGTGGTGGAGGGGCCTGGCCCTCTCCGCTCCTCCCGCTGGCCCCTTCTCGGTTCCAGCGTCTCTGTCCTCTCCATGTCCAGCACAGCTGAGTTTTGACAGATGTTTTTACCTCCTAGGATCTTCCTGCCCTGACCCCCCTTCAGCTGCTCCCAGACTCAGTGACCTACATGAAGGAGCTCTTGACACCCCCTCCCTCTCTCCCGCCCCTTGCTCAGCTCCCTCCTATGTCCAGGCAGTCCTCCCTGTCACTCCCTGGCTTCTGGGTCCTTCCTCTAGTCTGTGCCCCCCCCCCCCGCCCTCAGGATAAAGGTTTTCTGGTGCCAAAGGCTTCCTCCCTCGCCCTTCCCCACGGCCTACCCCACGCTCTGTTCGACTGGCCTTGGGCCTCGACCTTGAGCGCTGCCACAGCCCAGGGAACATTTCTACCACTGCACTTAGCACATGTGACTGAAAGTATCTGTTTCTTAGCCCTCACGCCCCCAAACTAGAAAGTCTCTAGGGGAATAGACCAGGTCTTAACCACGGTTGAACCCCCCAGTTCCAACCACAGTCCCTTGCACATGGTAAGATCTCAGTAAATAGTGACTCCCCTTAACAAAACTTTTCCACGCTTCCCCCTGAATGCAGCCCAAACCCTTCGCCTGACTTAAGGAACATGCAAAGGTTGATGTGGAACCCCTTCAGTTGCTCTATTTCCCACGGCCCCCTACCCCAGGCCCCCCAGCACGGCCATGCTGAATATTCACTTTCTCCCAAGCGCACCTTGTCGGTAGTCCAGCCACTCTCTTTCTAAGCCCGGAGCTCCCTCCCGTCTCTGGTTGGCTCATTGAATTCTGCTTCCCTTTCCAGTTCCAGCTCCAGCTCCAGCTCCTCTTACCTCCTGCCCCCCAGGACGCTCACCCAACGTGTGCAGCCATCCTTCCCTGCTTCCAGAACATCTCCTGTGTACCCCTCACTTCCCTAGTTCCTCTTACGTAAGCCCTGGGCCATGGTCGGCCGGCACTCGGATCCTCCTCAGGGCCGTGTACATGGGAACCTCACAGTAAGAGCTGGGGGCCACGGGTCACCGGCTGGTGGGGACATCACCAGGTTAGGTGTGTCTCTTTTGGTTCCTGAGCTGGGGAATCTCTTTCTCATGCAGTCTGCACCTTGCGGGAGGGCCCTGGAACCTAAAAAGAGAGGTTAAGACACTTAAGACACCCCAGCCCTTCCCCTGGGCTGCCCTGTCTCTCCTTCCTTGTTTCCTGCCAAAGGACAAGGGGAGGACAACGGAGAGGCCCCGCTGACAGCTAGCCGAGCTCCCAGGCCAGGCCCCAGCTGACGAAGGACTCCACATCTTGCAGCTAGCACCCTAGTCAGTCCTCAGAGCCCCCCAGCCCTGCAGGCTTTGCTGGATCTGTAGGCAAATTCCTACCAGTACAGAGGAAAACATTAGGAAAGAGAAAACCATGTTTGTTTTCTTGTACTTGTCGATTTCCCGTGGCTCCCTCTGAAGACTCTGCTGGCATTGGAGAACTTCCAGGTTTGGGATCCATATCAGTCTTTCGTTGGTCAGATCCCATCTAACCCCACCCAGCCTGCACCTTGCCCTCATTCAGAAAGAACTGGAAGAAAGTTCACCCACTAAATACATAAATGAATTAATTAATCCAATTGAGATTGTTGTGCTTTTATCTTCCATGTTCTCTGGGCTCCCAAGAAAAAATGTCTGCAACCAGGAGAGGCTTCACCCCATCCTGCTTTGCACCCCAGGGGCTCGGGCTGGAGTCAGTACCAGAGAACTTAGAGCACCTGCTCAGCCTGCAAAAACGCAGGGTGATGTCACCCACTCAGCCCTGCTTGCTCGTCTCTCCTCCTGCCCTAGATGTGACGTCAACTGTGGCACTTCTGGCCTTGAAGAAAGACTTACCCAGCGGAGAGGGGGTTGGCTGAGGCTACTCAGGAAGGTTTTTTTTGTTTTGTTTTGTTTTTTGTTTTTTTCCTGTTTTTTTGAGTGAAATGAGGGGAGTGAGGCTTGCCTGGCTCCGGAGACCAGGAAGCATTGTTGTGAATATGGGGCTACGACCACTGGCAAGTCTGGGCTGTGTGGAGGGGAGTGGGTCCTCAGTTCTGGTTCTCCAACTTGGGCCTGCAATTGTCACCATTGTATGCAGATCAGGGCGGGCTCCTCACCCACTGTCAGCGTGCCCTTCAGGTGTTCCAAACTGGGGCATGGCCTCTGTTTAACTAGAAAGAGGCCTGGGCTGGTGACTCACTCTAAGTCACCTGAGAATCTGCAAACCTTCAGCTCTGGCCCAGATGGCCTGTCTCCCATGTACAGAGCCTTGCCTGTGTCTGTCAGGACAGCCTCCTAGCCAAGGGACCTGAGAGGACACACTCGAGTTCTAAAAACCAGACAGTGGAGGGGACGAGACTCCTCGGGACAGGGTCTTCCTCACTGGCTTCTGTCCTCCCTAGCCACCAACTCTCATTAATTTAAGAGAGAGAGGGAGAGAGAGAAAACTCGGGGGGAGAGGGGCAGAGGGAGAGATAATCTTAAGCAGACTCCCCGCTGAGTGGGGAGACTGACCTCAGGACCCCGAGATCACGACCTGCCAAAAATCAAGAGTTGGACGCTCAGCTGACTGAGACCCCCAGTCTCCCTCCTCCCCAGCCACAAACTTTGACTGTCTTGAAATGTCGAGGCTCTACCTAATCTCACCTCCCTGCCCAGAGACAGGGTCTCTGCGTGTGTATACCAACAGAAAGCACATGGTTAGTTATTCATCACTGAAACTGAGAAGGGCAGAACCACACCAGGAAGGAAATGCACTCCCTGGGATTTCATTCATCAGAGACACCTAATCTGGGGACAGCACCGACCATCAGCTAACTCGCCTCTCTATATTCTCCAGGATCTCCCGTGTTGTCTTTGGGGTCCTGGAGAAAGGAGAAAGGTTTTCAACTAGGAATTAATCTACCTGACTCCAAGGTGCTGCAGCCCATCCACTTTTCATGGGAAAGAAGTCCTGAAAATGTCTGGGAGCCCCATGTGCCATGCAGATCCTCGTGTCAAGATGGCCGCCATTTTGTCCAATGCCACCAGTGTGCGGCTCAGAACAGAGATCACACGGACTGCCTGTCCAACAGGCTGACAATCACAGTGCCCTATGTGTCCCTGTGGACATCTCCAATCAGTTTATATTTTAAAAGAAAATAAACACACCCAGACAACCATCTCCTGTCCTTCCCCTCCCTCTGATAACGGAACAAACCCTTTACGATGTCAACGGCTGACTGGGGGCAAAGGCCACAGACCCTAATTCCACACCAAGGGGCTGGGCTCGCCCTTGAGACTGTGCCAACTGGAGATCTAGGCAGGCCTCTCTCCACTTCTCAGGGAGGTCTGGAACTGGATCCAGCTTCAGCTTGGATCCCGAGTGGTTCTAGCTAGATCAGACCCAATCCGAAGACGATTTGAACCTCTTGCTCAATAGTCTTTGGGAATCCTGCGCTTTTCCACTGGGAAGAGGGAGCTGCCGAAACCTGCCTAGCCCTGGGACTCTGCCCAGCACCCGGCATCCTGCAGGTTTGCTGGGCCCCTCCCAGCCCTGGTCTCACCCCAAGTGAGCTGGCATTGGCTGGTTGGTCTGGTCTCACCCAGGATACCTGTTTGCCTTGGCCTCTGTCAAGGAGGTAAGGAGCCTGAGGAGCCAGGGGGTTAAGCAAGAGCTTCCCAAGGGCGAATTCCTGCCCAGCGCCTGGTATCTGGTTCCCGAGCCAAGCATGGGTAGCTCTGTTTTTTGTTTTGCTGATTCCTGATCATGTTGCACATTGCACACTGGCTCTGTCTTCTGGCCTGGGTATTCCCTCCCAGAAGGAGGAGTTCAGCAGAGGGGCCCGACGGCCCAGATGCAGATCTTACATGGGAAGGCTTCCACCAACTGAATTCTAAGAACCTCGTAAGGCGCTTTAGAGACGCTCTGGGGTTCTGTTAGCCCTTCCTCTGGGCACCACTTAATCGAAGTGGCCAGGTGTTCTTTTAGAGCCCTCAAATACGCAAGGGCTTGATATCAGGGTGGTTTAAATATCGGAGGGGCAGGGCATGGTGTAATGTGTGAGGCTGGGACTTAAAAGGAGCAGATAAGACCCTTCTTTGTCACGATGACAGCTCTGCCCGGCGTCCACCATTTCTCAGGTCATCCTGTGTCACAGGGTTGTATTTGATTATTTTTGCACATAGGTTTGAAATGTATGAAAGATGGTCTGAATTTCTCGGCCCTCCTCTCGAGCAAAGCTAGTAGCACAGACCACGGCAGGCCGTTCTTCTATCTCTGCAAGCCGGGAGGTGAAAAGCTAAGGGAAACCTGCTCTTATCCCCATTTTTACACGAGGTTCTAGAATCTGCCAGGGAACAACCTGCTTAAACCTGTCTAGGCATAATTATGAACACCTCCCTTTGCTCTGCAAAGGGACAGCTGGACAGTGGATTATATAGTCCTCCGAGGTACAGAGGACATCGCATTCATTCCAGCCACGTTCTTACCAGATGTGCAGAGAGCCTGGTGAGGCTGGAGAGGCGGAGGGTGAGAAAGGGAAGTGACTCGTCCACGCTCACCCGGTGAGTCAATAGTAGAGCAATTAATGAGAATCCAAGAGCTTTGACTAAGGAGCGACTCACCCCTGACCCCGCCCTGCTAAAGGAATAGAACGGACACAAACTGGTTGAAACAGCACCGGTGCCAAGACATGAGTAAAGCGGTGGGGAGAAGATTAGCAACCGAAAATAACTGGAAGACAAAGGGAATCCCTCAAAGTGTGCTGGTTGAGAAGAGAGTGCCTGAGTGCCCATGCACTTGAACAGGCTTTAGGATGTAGGGGCGGGCCCGAATAATATTGTACAGCTCCCATCCGAGTGGGAGCTCAGCAGCTGCCAGATGATGGGTGAGTTGATGAGTTAGCTACAAGTGACAGCAGGCAGAAAGGAAGCATGAAGGAGTCATTGCAGACAACCTGGGTGGACTGCATGGAGGAAGCAGTAAGCTCCCCCCTGCTGGCAGGTGGCACAGGGCCCTCCCTGCCATGTGTGCTCCGAAGGACCCCGGGCTACCTCCCACCCTACCCCAGTGTTGCTTAGTGAGCAGAGTGGTGAGCCGGCTTCTGGAAGAGGAAGTATGACCAGGAGAAAGGGGTAGGACACTGCCTGGCTGGAGCCCAGTGCGACTGAGGAATGTGTGGGGACTGTGGGCAGACAGGCCTGCCTGAAGCAGAAGGGCTGGTGTGGGGGGAATCGACAGAGAAGGGAGAAAAGAAACAAAGACTGTCTGCCCAGCATCCTCATTTTTTTGGTTTTATGGGAAAATGGTGAAACTTTCTTGCAAGCGGCGATTATAGGGGGTGGGAGTAGGAGAGAAACCACGGTGATTTTTTTTTTTTTTTTTTGGACTGAAAGAATGTTTTCCCCAAACTAAACAAAGTTGGATTGAGAAATTCAACATGGTACCTTAGGGACCTGGTAACTCATTGCTACGCGGAGGCCTGCCTTCCCACAGGCGCCTGCTTCAGGCTCTAATGGCTGTCTGGGGAGGAGAAGGGGACACTCCAACTTTTCAAGATCTAAACAGTTATGGTTCTCTTTTTGCAAAGTAGTTTTCGTCGCCTCCTGTGATGGCACTGGAGTCCTTTGCAGTAGCATCTTTCCGTGCACCTCGGCTGCACAGGTGAGTGTGCGCCCCGCCCCCCTCCCTTACCTGCCCAGTGACCAGACTCCTCCTCAAACACAGCTGGGAGCCTGGGACCTAGGTGGTCCTCCCTCATTTCATGCCCTGCTGTGTTACCTAAAAGGTGATTTCCCTCAAGATGGGGATTAGCATCATTAAAGAAACAAAGGCATCCCTTAATTACAAGCCTAAACCCTTGCCTTCAAAGAGGGCTGGAGGAAAAAGTGGTGTTGGGGCCTGGGTGGTCTTGCTGGTACCACTTCTTTGGTGATTTGATTCACTGAAACCATTCATTTTAGGACTGCCTTTTTTTTCTTTTCTTTTTTTTTTTTTTAACAGAAAGGTAGGAACATTTGACCTTCTTTAACAAATTGCAGTGATTTTTAAGTAAATAAAAAAGTCAGCGGCCCCAGCCACGATCTCCCATGTCAGATACAGTGTGTCTGGTGACAGGAACTATCTCCAGCCTTGTGGGGGGTGGGGAGGGGAGGCAAAACACTACAACAGCTCAGTTGCCTATTATGGAGTCATATTTTGATGTACATGAAATTCTTGTTCTCAACCATCTGATTTTTGTTAACTACTAGAGGTAAATCTAGTCAGGTCTTATGCCTGCAAACCCTTTAATGAGCATGATATCTTAAATTGTTTTTTAATTGGGGTGGCAGTGCTCCTGTTTCTTATCTGGGGAGCTGGAAGTCCTGAGGCCACCTGCACAGTCCCATGGGAGTGAGATTTTAATCTGCTAGCTCTCCCCAATCCCCCCCCCCCACAGGCGCCTGCTGGGGGCTGAGCCACGAAACCTCAGGTGGAAATCTGGGCCCTGGACCAGCCTGGGGTGCTAGGGAGGCCTCGGGGGTCCCAGGTTCCACATGAGACAGAAGTGGGACAGCGATCCTTTGAGGTGGGGGGTGGTGAGGAGGGTCCTGCTTCTGCTCCTGTTCCGGGGCTTCTGAGCTGGGTGTGGGAGAACCCAGATCCTGCTTCTTCTGGAGTGCCTAATGGGGACGGGCCCTATCCTCAGGGGAGCAGCAAGGGTGGGAGTTTCTCCATCTCAGACAAGAACCAGGGGCTGGTCTCCAGTCCTGGCACCTTTTAAGTATGGGAAGGAGGTGCCTCTCCCGAGCACCCCAGGCCACTGGCTCGGATCCTGGACCTTTGCAGTCACAGGTGCCAATGTCCATGCCAGGGACCCAGCAGCTATCTCTATCTAGGTAGGTTAAGGGCTGAATCTCAGTGTCAACCTAACTTTTTCCCAAGCAGCCTTGAGTAGCCAGTTGGAAAGCTCTTCAGCTCAATCCCAGCCTCTGTCCTATCAGTGCAGTGCGGAAGTGAGGATCTCAGCAGAGACTTACCCCCTCCCGCCCCACCAAGCCAGTTGGGTTAATGACACAGGGCAACGTGCCTTGCGCCTTCATAAAGACAGGGCCGTGTCCATATAAAGTCCTACAGTTGTTCACCTTCACAGAGACAAATGATTTATTTCAAATTCCATTTTGCTCACGGCCAGCTCTTCCTGAATAGTCTCCAAAACGCTCCCATGAAAGCCACTTACACAGCAGCTCTGCCCTAACGCGCTGGCCCAGAAAGGGCCCTGGCACAGATTTTTCTCAGCCAGGCGTGGGGTGGGAGACGGGGGGTGGGGAATGGTGGCGGAGGGTGGGGGGGCTCCACTCAGTCCCCAAGATGGAGAATGTGTCCGCCTTTAGTGAGAAGCTAGACCGTGGGCTTTCTCAGTTTTCTCTCCTCTCCCAAAGCTACAAGTTGCTTCTCCCTTACTTCTAGGTGGTCATTGTCCGAATAACCATCCACCCAGACTGGCCAGTGAGCATGGGTCAGGTAAAGGTAGCAAGAGCTCCTGGAAAGCGGCAGAAAGACAGATTATTCCACAAATGATGCTGGAACTGTTCAGAAATGGTTGGCCATTTGGAAAAACAAGTTAAGCCATAGCTATCTTTACTTTACTCTTGGCTCCCAATAAATTCCTCGTAGATAAGACTTCAAGATAACATTTGAAACCATAAGATTTAAAAATCATGGGTGCCTTTGTCGATCATTTCTGTAAGGGAAGTCCTTTCTAGAGAGGAAGCCATTGATTTAAAAACCATAAATTCCATACCATAAAAGTGCCTCCACCTTTGTGTGACAAAAACCCCTTTAAACAGGAAATATTTGCAACCCATCGTAATAACACAGGACTAATTTCCTTAAATTTCAAAGAGCTAGCACAAATCAATAAACAAAAAGCAGAATAACCCAGTAGAAAATTGGGCAAGGAACAGCAACTGAAGACACACGTCCAACTGCTAACAGGATACCGCTTTTCCCCAACTGGCAAAGACTGTCAAGTTTTATAATAATTACTGCCCGTGAAGGTATGTGGAGGAACAGGTATGTGCAAATATTGTTACAAGGGCTGTCGGCTGGTGGTCATTGGCCACTATTAAGATTCTTCTAAGAGCAATTTAGAATGTCAATCATAATTTTCAGTGTACTTAATCTTCGATCCAGGAATCCCACTGCTTGAAATTTAGCCCACAGCTACCTTGGCAAAATCCTACCAGGACACCTTACACCGTTGTTGGAAATGGCAAAAGCAAAAACAAAAACAAAAGAGCTGGGCTCTGCTGTGACTGGTGAGAAAATAGAACTCTATGAAGAAGTTTCTAGAAAAAGGAAAAATGTTCTGATTTGATTAGTGGATCTTGATATAAGGGATTCAGTGATTTAATAAAAAAAATAAGTACAGAGTGAGAGCCAGGCTCTGGGCAAAGTATTAGCAACATTTGAAAAAGTTCTGAAATCATGCACCTCATTAGCAAAAAAAAGAGTTGGAGCTTATTCTCCAAGATACATGTTGATTTATTTATAAATACATTAAAAATAGGATAAACTGAATGAAGTGAAACACAGAAGTATGAGTTGTAATACTTTTTGTGCCCCCCGAATTATTTGAGGGGACCCCACCTTAGGTGTGTGTGTGGTGGCTCCACATTTGAGAGAAATAGAATGTACCACTCTGGCAATTCAAAAAGAAGTACACGAGACGCTTGGGTGGCTCAGTAGTTCGTACAGCCTCTACCTTCAGCTCAGGTCATGATCCCAGTGTCCTGGGATCGAACCCTGTTTTGGGCTCCCTGCTCAGATGGGAGCCTGCTTCTCCCTCTCCCACTCCCTCTGCTTGTGTTCCCTCTCTTGCTGTCTCTCTGTCAAATAAATAAATAAAATCTTAAAAACACATACACACACACAAAAATATGTGTACAAATTCTTTGATGCTCCTTCCACTGAGAAGGGAGGGCTATGTCTCTTTACCTTCAAACCGGGCAGGCTTTTGTGACTCTTCTGACCAACAGAGTTAGGCAGAAATGACAATCTGTGATTCTGACTCCATGTTATGAAAGGGATTGCTGCTTCTGCCTTGTCTCTAGAACACTTGTTTTCAAAGCTTTCAGTGGTGAAGTGAGTGGTCAGGCTGCCCTGAGATCACCAAACTAGCGCTGGAGCGAGGGCAGCGGGGCAGCCCCGGGGCACCCAGGCCTCTGTCTGGCTGTAACTCTAAAGGGTACCAAGCCCACCACACCGCCGAGCCTTTCCCACCTTCCGAACCCTTGGAAACCATGAGAGGGAGATTTAAAAATGCTGGTGCTGTCTTAAGCCTCTGCATTTTGGAGTGATTTACTATACAACAATAGGTAACAGGAGCAATTGTGATCCCAAATTGTCATAGATGGTGTGTGTGTGTGCATATGCACACACTATAGAATTGGTATAAATTCAAGCATGCATGCATGTTTGTTGTATTTTGCATCATTGTGAGGGGGTAGAGAAGAAAGTGCCGGAGTGATTATTTTTGGGGTAGTGGGCTGGAAGGCCACGAGGTCATCTCTGCTAGAAATGAGATGGTAATGTTCTATGATCGCTTGCATGCTGTAATATATATATATATATTTATTTATTTATTTATTTATTTATTTATTTATTTATTTTTGCTTTGGAATCTTTAAAAAATTTTACCTGTCTTGGGAGGAGACATGCTAGCTTTCCAAAGAAGATTCTGCACAGTATCAGCTCTGGCTAAACACTAGCAACATGCTTAACACCATTGAAACTGACTCTACTCATTAATCATGTAGCCTCTGAGGTCAGACCATAACCATCTACATCCTGGCTCCTCCATTTCCTGTCCACTCTGAACCTCAATCTCCCCTTCTGTAAAGTGCAAATAATGCTAGTGCCTCCTTATATTATCTGCTGTTGTGCAACAAATCACCCCCCCTCCCACAAATGTAGCAGCTTACAATAACGGGTTATGAACCCAGGCATGGCTTACCCGGGAACTTCCGGCTCCAGATATCCCATAAGGTTCCAGTCAATCTGTCCTCTAGGGCTGTGGTCCCATCTGAAGGTTTGACTGGAGGAGGCCCCTCTTCCATGTCAAATGCATGTGGTTGGTGGCGAGAGGCTATTTCTTACAGGCTGTTGGACTGAAGGTCTCAGCTTCTCACTGGTTATTGGCTGGGGGTCTCCCTCAGTTCTTGGCCACCTAGGCCCCCACTATGGGGCAGCTCGCAGCACAGCAGCTGGAACACCCAAGATAGAAGGTGATGTTTTTATGACCTAATCTTGCAAATGACATCTCATTACTTCTACCAGCCCGTCCTTTAGAACTGAGTGTATAAATCCAGCCCATACTCAAGGTGAGGGAGTTATACAAGGAAGTGAATGTCGGGGGAGGGGCACCGGGGACATCCTAGAGGCAGCCAGCTACAGCACCCATGGGGTGGTCAGGAGGATTAAATGAATTAATGTCTGAAGCACAACCCTCAGTGTTGGAGACAGCATTTGCTCAGTAAATGGAAGTTCTAATTAGTGATATAGATTCCTGTCGTTTAACAGTAAATGCCCAAGTGCCCTTTCTGCAACAAATTTATGGCGAGATTTCAGTGAAGTCCTTTTGCCAACAATGTTCTAACTCATCCTTGTTGCTATTTTTCTGGAATTCATGGAGCAGGACTCCCTTAGCAGCAGTCCCCGCCAGGATCTGATAGGGCTGACCCTTTCATAGCCCTGGCTCTTGCATTATGGCTGGCTCATCATTTATTCAACCTTTGTGTAACCATTTAGCGCCTCCAAGGAGACAGAAGCTCAGGTAGGGATGGGGTGAGCCAGGCAGATGTAGCTAATGCCTTCACAAAACATACAGGTTATCGAGTGGATCTGGATGGAGAAATGGAAGCTTCAGCCATTCTTGGGGCCTCTTCGTCCCGCTAACAGGGGAGACGTAGGTCTAAATGATAGCTGGGGGGCAATGGGAGGTTTGTTATTAGTTTTTACATTTAATTTTCCAAGTACTTAATTTATTTAGTTAGAACACATTTGCTATTTTATATTTAGGAAACTTTCTGATGCTGAGTGTGCCCTCACAAGGGATAGAGGCAGAGAAGTCAACTTCTTGGAAGCCTCCTGGGATGACAGGTTCACCAAGCAGGTGACATGGCGGTTTCCTGGGAGACCTAGCCCCGGTTGAGGAGGACAGAGCTAGGACTCACATGAGTATGATCATACTCCAGGGCCCTTAACTATTCTCTGTAGGAGCATCTATATAGACTCAAATGTGTACGTTTATGTATTTAGTCACTATTTTATGAATAAATAAGCAGTTGCCACTCTTGACTGCTTGCTATGGCTTATATGGTAGACAAAGCCAAGGACCAGCAGGGACTGTGGACCCACAGGCAGCTTATTATTTCTTCACAGAGACCAGAGGCACCTATAGTGGAGAGTCCATCGTGAGCTCTTCCGCTGACAGCCACACATCTCTGGGCACAACGATCAATGTGTGAAAGGGTAAAAGGCCAAGGGAACATTCTGGCTGACTCTAGCGGTCATGAAAAGAACACCTGACAAAGTGACCTGAGCAAAATGATACCTGTTATCTTGCTTAACAAGAAGTTTGGGGGCTGAGTAGTTCAAGGATTAATTTAGAGGCTGATATAGAAAACCTAGTTTCTTCCCTTCTGTTGGCTTCTCTATCCTCAGCATTGTTGGCTTTTGTCTTCAGGCTTGCCTCTTCATGCTTGCAAGATGGTGGCCCCAGGTTCTGACTTCACCAGCCTTTCGTAACCTCATTGAGAGGCAAACAATTGGTCACAAATTACCTGCATGACAGGCCACATTCGATAAGCATGATCTTATAGAATAGAGAATGCACAGGTGAAAGAATGGAAATGGAGCAATGAATTATCTATCTTTATTACATGAATTAAGTTATGTGCTTTTTCTTTTTTTTAGGATTTTATTTGTTTATTTGAGAGGGGGAGCATGAGCGGAGAGGGGGAAAGAGGATGAGGAAGAAGCAGACTCCCCTCCAAACAGGGAGTCCGATGTGGGGCTCTACCGGGGACCATGAGATCATGGCCTGAGCCAAAGGCAGATGCTTAACCAACTGAGCCACCCAGGTGCCCCAGTTATGTGCTCACTTTAAGTGACAGTGAATCCTTTGGTAGTTTTGGGATCTACCTAATTCCAAATTTCAAAGAATGTGTTCTTTCAATTCATGGTCCTCCAACAAATGTCCTTTCAAGAGCATGAATCGTGATCTAAGAAGACCATCACTGTGGGCTTGACTCAATCATGGGGATAATAGCAAGAATCCAAAAACATTCAACAAGCAGAGAAAAGGGCCAAAAGAATATAATTACAAAGTGCAGAAGTTCTCAAAACATTTTAGACCTTTGCTTCTTACTCATGATTCCTCTTTCTGTGTGGGCCAACAGGGGAAAAAAAAAATCACTTCTGAGGCCTGTCTTCTAGAGAGAGCTGACCCAGAGTCTATGAGATGAGATGGGAATTAATTCATAATTATATATACAACAAACAAACCTCACTACAAAGGTAGCCCTTTATCTTACCTAAACAGTATTAAAATTTATTCGTTCAATCAGCAAGTACTTTTTAGCACCTACTCTGTGACAAGCATTGTTTTAGGCTCAAGTCTTCTCATGGTACTCCAGTTTTCTCCCTCCAATATTCATATTCAATAAACATTTATCAAAAACCCTCCTGGATGGCAGAGCTATAATCTGTAATCAGCCACACATTCCCAGAAAATATTGACAAAACCTCAGTTTGCAAGATCAAGGACTTGGAAAATGGGGGGTAGAATACAAAAATAAAAATGGTATTGTGTGCGAATATCCACACACATACACATAGATATGCATACATGAAACAAAAATTCTGGAAGACAACAATTTTGAAACAATCTCTGTCTGTGTTAAAGATCTGCTCTCCCTTAATCTCTGTCAGGAATTTGGTAGATATCTGTGGTATCATGATTTTCTAAGGCACATTCTTCCAACAAATATTATGCTATGTAAGCTATGGGTTCTTTTATGTTTATAAAGTAGTCCTTGCTGGCTTGAAATGTAATATCTTCTTTCACTCACATTCTCCCTTGTTCTATTTGTACAAATCTCAACAACATCTTGTGTGACTGTATTTGTTAGCTTCGATTCATAACAAACAATCCCCAAATCTCAGAAATTTATATCAGTTTATTTCTCATTCATGATACATGTAGCTTACGGCTCTGCTGTGCCTCTGTCCCATGTTTTTTCTCATTTCAGGTGGCAGTGGAAGGAGTAGTCTTTATGTGGAATCTGTTGTCCTCTTAGAAGGTGCCAGGAGAGCAAATGACCAAGCTGAACCACAGAATCGCATTAAAATTTCTGCTTATAATGGCATGTATCATGTCTGTTCACATGTCCATCAAAGTCAATCACATGATCAAGCTGGACAACAAAGGGGCAAGTATACTTGACCTATAAGGAGTTCTGATACAGGTAAAGATATACAATCCTTTAATTAAAAAAAATTTTTTTTAACTTTTTAAAAATTAACATATAATGTGTTGTGTATTTCAGAGGTACAGGTCTGTGATTCATCAGTCTTACACAATTCACAGCACTCACCATAACACATACTTTCCCCAATGTCCATCCCCCAGCCACCCCATGCCTCAGCCGTCTCCCTTCCAGCAACCCTCAGTTTGTTCCCTGAGATTAAGAGTCTCTTATAGTTTGTCTCCCTCTCTGGTTTTGTCTTGTTTCATTTTTTCCTCTCTTCCCCTATGATCCTCTGCCTTGTTTCTTAAATTCCACACATCAGTGAAATCACATGATAATTGTTTTTCTCTGATTGATTCATTTTGCTTAACATAATACCCTCTAGTTCCATTCATGTCATTGCAAATGGCAAGATTTTGAGTTTTTGATGGCTGCATAATATCCCTCTGTGTGTGTGTGTGTGAGCGCGCACATGTGCGCATGTGTACACCACATCTTTGCTCATTCATCTGTCAATGGAAATCTGGGTTTTTTCCATAGTTTGGCTATTGTGGACATTGCTACTATAAACATTGGGATGCACGTTCCCCTTCGGATCCCTACATTTGTATCTTTAGTGTAAGTACCCAGTAGTTTAATTGCTGGGTTTAGGGTAGCTCTATTTTCAATTTGTGAAGAACCTCCATACTGTTTTTCAGAGTGGCTGCACCAGCTTGCATTCCCACCAGCAGTGTAGAAGGGTTCCCCTTTCTCCACATTCTCACCAACATCTGTCATTTCCTGGCTTATTAATTTTAGTCCTTCTGACTGGTGTGAGGTGATATCTCTTTGTGCTTTTGATTTGTATTTCCCTGATGCCGAGTGATATTGAGCACTCTTTCATGTGCCTGTTGGCCATTTGGATGTCTTCTTTGCAGAAATATGTGTTCATGTCTTCTGCTCATTTCTCGTTTTTAAAAGGTTTTATTTATTTATTTGATAGAGAGAGAGAGAGCAGGAGCAAAGGGAGTGTCAGAGGGAGAGGTAGAAGCAGACTCCCTGGTGAGTCTGGATCCCAGGACCTTGGGATCTTGACCTGAACGGAAGGCAGATGTTTAACTAATTAAGCCACCCAAGCACCACAGGATGTATAATCCTTTTAAAGGAGAAAGAATATGGTCACCCCGTCGGCTCAGTCAGTGGAGCATGTGACTCTTGATCTTGGGGTTGTGAGTTCGAGCCTCACATGGCATGTAGAGATTAGTTTAAAAAAAAAAAAAAATCTGTAAAAAAAAATAAATAAATAAAAGAGAGGGGCACCTGGATGGCTCAGTGGGTTTGAGGGTCTGTCTCTTGGTTTTCAGCTCAGTTCATCATCTTGGGGGTGTGGGATTGAGCCCTGCGTTGGGCTCCGTGCTCAGTGTGGAGCCTGCTTGAATTTCTCTTTCTCCCTCTGCTCCTCACCCCTTGCCCCATTCGCATGCGCACTCTCTCTCTCAAATAAATAAATAAATCTTTAAAAAACACACAAAGGAGAGGGAACAAATAATTGTGAACAACACTGTGGTCTGCTACAGTGACAACCTGGCTACTGACCAAAATACCAGGGAACTTAAGAGCACGTCGTTTCCTTGGCCTACCTCTCAGTCCATTCATTGAAGGATAGAACAGAGACAGCTCCCCATACTGGGCACACGTGACCCAGGAGAAAGGAAAACCATCATTTTAAGGGGACTGAGCTAAGCCCAGCGTCTGATAGAGGGACTGAGCTAAGCCCAGCGTTTGAGCTCTGTTTTTAAAGATTTTATTTATTTATTTGACAGAGAGAGAAATCACAAGTAGGCAGAGAGGCAGGCAGAGAGAGAGGAGGAATCAGGCTCCCCGCTGAGCAGAGAGCCTGATGCGGGGCTCGATCCCAGAATCCCAAGACCATGACCTGAGCCGAAGTCAGAGGCTTAACCCACTGAGCCACCCAGGTGCCCCTCTTTTTGAGTTTTCAATAAACAAACATAGAACCACATGATCACAGCACCTGTCAGCGGATTGCGGCAAGCTATTTAGCATGGTGTTGGCAACTTCCCTAGGGCCCAGTTTGTTTTGAGTTTCTTGGGATTCAAAAACCAAAAGCAGGAAAGAGATGTCTAGCACTCACACTCATGCTTGTCTAACGATTCTGAATCGGTTTAGATTGTGCTTCCGTGGCCGTGAGTGGTAGTTGCAAAAATGAGGAACACAGCTAAGACAGAAATGCTCTACTTGGAGAGTCGGAACTAGGATGAGGAGGGGCAGGATAATAGTGCCTTTATATGAGGAGTAAAATTACAATGTTATATGTGGTTCATCGTCATGGGGACCGAAATCATTGCTGGTCTCAATTTCTGCCATTTGTCAGGAAAAACGGGGACCTCATGCCTGCCTGTCTGCCGGCTAATATTTTTAACCACCTGCTCCATTCCAGACACTGTAGGATAGTTCACGATTACACAGGTACACGCCTACTATTTCTACATATCACTGATTTTTCACCCTAACCCGGGATTTACTCACAGTCATAAAAGATGGCTTACCTTCGATTTCTTGCCATAAAGCTCTTTCCCTTTATATGACTTCATACTTTCTACAGTTGGCTTAAAGAACACATTTTATGATGAGAAAGCTAAAATGAGAAAGCTAGGTCTTTCTAAACACCTGCCAAAAATGCAATTAACTAATAAGGTGACTATTTTACTCCTCAGTCTGTGGTCTATTGAGATGATGGGTAGATGGATGGATGGATAGACAGATGGATGAATGGATAACAGACAGAGAGATAATAGAAGAAGAATTCCCCACACTTTTACACTTGGTGTAAGAAAAGGAAGGGAAGAAATCCAAGTAAAATAGTGGCTTAAGCCCTATGTCTCATAGTTACAGCAGCCACTTCAAATTGGAGAGACTTGTCAAACAAACCAGCCCCCAAAAGAACCCCCAAATTTCTCAACTTTGGCATTGACCATTTTGAATGACCATTGTGAATATTATCTATTCTTAAAGAACATAGAGCTTGTTTTGACTTTTTGTTTTTAAGATTTTTAATTATTTATTTGAGAGAGAGAGAGAAGGAGAGAGCACGAGCTGGAGGAAGGGCAGAGGGAGAAGCAGGTTCCCCAATACGCAGGGAGCCCGATGCGGGGCTCGATACCAGGACCCTAAGATCCTGACCTGAGCCGGGGGCCGATGCTTCACAGACTGAGCCACCCAGGCACCCCTTGTTTTTGACATTTTGTTAATAAGGTCTGGCATACTAATGGCTGGCCTATTATGACCTGTCTTTGGGCCTTTGTTATGGTAGCCCTAGCAAGCTAATAGAATAGATATTTTAAAAACTCAACGTTGGGGCATGTGGGTGCCTCAGTGGGTTAAGCCTCTTCCTTCGGCGCGGGTCATGATCTCAGGGTCCTGCAATCGAGCCCCGCATTGGGCTCTCTGCTCAGCAGGAAGCCTGCTTCCTCCTCTCTCTCTGCCTGCCTCTCTGCCTACTTGTGATCTCTGTCTCTGTCAAATAAATAAATAAATAAAAATCTTTAAAAAAACAAAAAACTCAACTTTGGCTCAGTTTGTCTGGAAAAACAAAAAGAACAGTATTACCAGTACTTATAATCACGGGGGGTGTGGTGGGGAGCATAGGCCAGGGGTTCTCTGTTTGCCTTGGTCTCGGTTCAGTCTCTCACTCCATCCCTTAACCAGCAAATTTGCCTTGGACAAATTACTTAATCTCCTTGTGCCTCAGTTTACAGAAACATAAAGTGGGGTAATGGTGTTTATCTCACAAAGTTGTTTGAGTATTAAATGAATTAGTGTTTTAAAACACTTGGAACAGCGCTTCTGTCACTGTGACTGATATATAAATATTACATAAAGAGATCAGAAAGTACACTGAAATTCAGTTTATAGAATCCTTTTAAATGTTAACACATTAAAAAAAAATTCTGTCGAGGACTCTTGTTTCATGGAGGGCATGCCTGTTAGCAGGATTCAGAGATCTGATGTTTGTGCTGAGGTTGGGTTTATGGCAGGACTGATGTCTACAGTCAACGCATGTGCTCTGTCGGCAGCAAAGCTGACATCCCCAGCACCTTGACAGCCGTGACTGGAAGCCATTTCTGCTGAGGATTTTCACAATTGCCAGAAATTTGACAATGGCTGGCGTTCCCCCCAACATTTGTTGTGAAGACAGATACGAAGGAGAAAGTCCAGCATGTGTGCTAAAAATGTTCACAGGTGCTGTTTGCACATGACCTGCCGCAGAACGGGGGTAAACACGACTTGATTTCTACTGGTAAAACTTTAACACAAGATAAACTTGCTGACTGCAGAGAGTACCACATGACTGTTCCGTGCGTGATAGCTAATATAAACAGTGTCGGGGGAGCGGAGGCCTCCCAGGGTCCAGGGACCACTGCGTGGAACTTTCTGGAAGGCCAGTCCAGCCACAATCTGCTCTGTGTTCCTCAGCCTCCTGAGTTGCTTCTTCTTGTGGCAGTCAACCCAAGGAAGTGGGACAAAGTTGTGTATCAGGAGCATCACACAGTTGAATGTGGCGGTGTCTGGTGACTCACTGCTCTCAACCCACTGATTTTGAATACCCACGATGGTTTCTGCCAGGAAATCCCGAGAGTCTGCTGATGGCCTAGGTTACGTGTGGGAATCTTAAATAGAAGCGGCCAGTCATAGAAAATGCATCTTACAAAGCATTCGCGAAAAGAGGAAAGTTGCTCCAAAAGGAGATCGCACCTGAGTTACATTGCTGTGAATACTATTTCTCTGATCAAACACTGCCTCTGATACATTGAGAACATTTTTATGAGTGTAAAAAATCACTGCAGGAGACTTGAAATAGTTTCCTCTCATGTCAGTTCAATCCACAGAGCTATTAAAATTTTCAACACTTCAGGGCACCAAGGAAATATATGGTCTGAATGCAAGCACTTGAGTAACGGCTGACAGAACTGGGAGTGGGTAGGCCCACCGTCCTTTATGTGTATATTTTTATTTACATAGACCCAAACATCGCCTAACCTCACTTATCCAGAAAATAGCTTTGGAACAAGGAATTTTTTTTTTAAGATTTTATTTATTTATTTGACAGAGAGAGAGATCACAAGTAGGTGAGAGGCAGGCAGAGGGAGAGAGGGAAGCAGGCTCTCCGCTGAGCAGAGAGCCTGATGCGGGGCTCCATCCCAGGACCCTGAGACCACGACCCGAGCCGAAGGCAGAGGCTTTAACCCACTGAGCCACCCAGGTGCCCCAGGAACAAGGAATTTTTTAAAATTAAAGCAAAACTTGAGAAATACTTCTCTTAGACATAGACATCTCTTATGGGAGAGGTAGTCCTTGGTCCCTGGGTCAGGAAATATTTATGCTTACTGTATATATAACCTTAATATGTGTGAATTTCTTGCTTTCACCCTTCCAACACTTAGGAAATTAGGAGTAGAGAGGCATTCTGCCATAAAAAACATGCTGACCAGAAGTAACGCTGATAGCCCACAGAAGGGGGAAAGAGAAAATTGTGGAAAGCAGACACAAGAATTCTGAAAGGTACAGTGGTTTGGGTCTTCTTAGTGTGCAGGCAAATGTCCTACCTATCTCAGTTGCCTAAGCACATAACTTGGTCATACAGTAGCATTAGACTCGGTTCTCATTATGATGACTTGGAGACCAAGAAAAGAGAAAAGAGGGTGAAATGTAATTTCCCAGACTCTCTTGGAAAGCAGTCGAGGTTGAGTTACATTTCAGAAAGTTTTCCACCCAACACATCTTGTCTTGTCTTTTGTTTCTTCCTTTCTTTTTCTTTTTTTAAGATTTTATTTATTTATTTGACGGAGAGAGATCACAAGTAGGCAGAGAGGCAGGCAGAGAGAGAGGAAGGGAAGCAGGCTCCCCACTGAGCAGAGAGCCCGATGTGGGACCCGATCCCAGGACCCTGAGATCATGACCCGAGCCAAAGGCAGCAGCTTAACCCACTGAGCCACCCAGGTGCCCCTCTTCCTTTCTTTTAAAAAATACTTTTTAAATTTTATTGTATTTTAGTATTTTCTGGTGCTTTGAAGGACAAGCCCTCAATTGTCTAGAACTCAGCTCTCCAGAATGGTTACTTTCCCCAAGAGGGCTGGGATTGTTATGATGGTTGTGTACCACGTACTGTATAGAGAGTACAATTATTACATGTTATGCGACTAGTATTACTTTGCTTCTTTTAAGAGCCATCTCCCAGTTGTCCTGTTTGGGGAGAGTTGAAGCACTGTCTGCTCGAGAGATCTGACTTCTGAAAAGGAGAAGAAATGGGGGAAAGAAATGCATGGAAGGGGTTGTAAGGAGAGGGTGCATCAAAAGGCCCGTTACACTGTCAGTGCTGTTGGAAGGGAAGAAAGAGATCTCCTTTAGAGAACAAACAGAATTCACTGTCTCACTAATTCTTACTTGAGCCCAGCTCACAAACAGGCCTCTGAAACAGCTCACGGTCACCAAGTGCCCTTTCAAACGATGAAGAGCTCAAAGAAAAGTGGAAGTCGTCTCCCCATATGGTACGCAAGAAATGTCACATTCTTATCTTCCCAAGGAAAAAAAGTCCAACCACGCAGCTCTGAAAGCAAGCCTTGTCAGTTGCAGTCGTCCTTCCTTCCCACGCGTCCAACACGTGTGCTTGCACGAGCGCATGCACACGTGCTGCTTGAGGGACGCCGTCCTGTCCGGAACCGGTAATAGCAGCTACCTTCACGGTGACTTCCTATCAGCCAGGCTGGGGGGCAGTGGGCAACGCTAGTTATCACTAGACCACACCCCTTCGGGGGAACGTAAGTAAATTTCCTGAAAGACACATCGCGCACCACGGAGATGGGGTTTGAAACCAGGGTGCTTATTAGCCATTACGCTGTTCTGTCTCCTAGTGAGGTTTAAACGTTTATTCCTGTAAATGACTCTCATTATCCCAAGGGGCAGGGAAAGGTTGAGGGGGAAAAACAAAACAAAACCAGCCACTTTGACTGGAAAGACCCAGCATGTAGGCCCTGCCCTACACAGAATGAAATTGCGGGGGTGCTGGTGGGGCTTAAGGAGGGGCTCATGGCCTCTCTGGGTGACTTGCGTGAAACCCCAGTGGGGGGGGCTGGGAAAGGCTGTGGCGCTTGGAGGAAGAAGGCACATCTGGGTGGCTTTTGCAGCAGAAAATCACCTGCGTACATGCCTCCGTCTTCACCAGGAGTCTTTCTGGAAAATGAGTAAATTGTTCACAATCAGCCCTGCCCTTTACAGTGTGTGGCTCCCTGGAAACAGACCATGTGTGACCCTGGGCAGTGTGCGGGGAACACAGGCCGCCGGGAGCCACACGGCGGCCTTCACTCGGGGGTATGAAGGGCTGCCTTGGCTCCATTTTCAGTGACGTCAGGAACAGCACGACCCGAGGATGTGACTACAGGGACGGCCGTGTGGTCCCAGAGCTCCTGCTTTCTCCTATTTCCACGCACTTACAAAATGCAGGTAAAGCAACTAGAAAATAGAAGCTGGCAAAGGGGGGGGGGGGGTCAGAGAGGAGGGAAAGGAGAACAACCTGATCTGGGAAATCAATGACCTGTCAGCGTAATATACAGATATACAAATACGGTAATATACAAATATACAAATACGGTAACCAGTGGTCAGAAAATCAAGTTGTCAACGGTTGAACAGAATGCTAAAAAAGTGCTGAACTGCGCGGGATACAACAAACCAAGGCTCTAGGACCAATAGAGCTTCCAAGACCAGACGGCCGGTGTCGAAGCAGCCATGACGTCATGTGGGGAACCTGCAGACCCTTTGTCCCCAGGTTCGGCGGTGGGCAGTGAGCTGGCCGAGCAGCGGGGTTTGGGTCTTGGACTTGCGAGCAAAGGTTCAACAACTTGGGAGTCAGCTTGGGCAAATTTGGCCGACGTTTAAGAACATCTCATTCCTCAGTGATTTATGATGTTCACAAATACCTAGAGTAGAAGCTTCTCACCCTCACCATCCAGTCCTGACTATTCCCTTTGAGGTCCCCTGGCTCCTGGGCATGAATTCAGTGGCCAGCACAAGAAAAGTTCTCCATAAACATCGGCTGATCGAAGGAGTGTGTGCTCTGTAAATACCCACTCATGGACTAAGTCATTGTGTGCGAAAGATCTAGCATTGAATCATAATTCTCCATCTCGCTCCATTAAATCCAAAACACAGTGTCCACATGTCTGATTTGGGAGGGACACTGTCATTTTAAGGGAATGTCCATGAAATCCCTTAACTTTAAAAATTAATAGTTCTGCTATTAAAATCAATACAGGTTCATTGGAGAAAATCTGAGAAGAGTTCAAAATAGACTTTTAAAATACTACTTAAAATACTTGAAGAGTCATAAATAATCACCTGTAATCTCAAATCTTGCCACTTAGAGATTAGGTAACATGTTGGTGTTTTTTTCCAGTTTTTTTTTCCCCTTATATTACATAGACACATAAACATATTTAAAACTATGATTATATGGAATATATGCTTGTGTATCTGCCCTTTTCCGGAGTGCTACAGATTAAGCATTTTCCTTTATGAACAACTGTCTTTGAAAATTGGATTTTTTTTTTTAAGATTTTATTTATTTGACAGACAGAGATCACAAGTAGGCAGAGAGGCAGGCAGAGGGGGGGGGGGGGAAGCAGGCCCCCTGCTGAGCAGAGAGCCCAATGAGGGGCTCGATCCCAGGACCCCGAGATCATGACCTGAGCCGAAGACAGAGGCTTAACCCACTGAGTTTCCCAAGTGCCCCAAAAATAGGATTTTAAAATATCTGCACAGCTTTCCATTATATGAATGCAATCCAATTTTTCTTAACTTCCTCTTATTTTTGTACATCAAGCTTGTTGCTTGCTTTCCCTCCATACAAATAATGCTTCAGTTAAACATACATCTTCAAAACCGTTCTACACACTTCTCACATTTTCATAAGACAAATATCTAGAGGCAGAATCACTAGAGCAAGAGATATAAACATGCTGAATAATTCTTGTTACATATTTTTAAAAATTTTTTAAAAATTTTTCTTAAAACATGTAAGGACTCTCTAAAGAAAGTTATAGAGAGAAATCACAGATTTGGGTTTTTGTTTTTTGGTTGTTTTTGGTTTGTTTTTTGTTTTTGTTTTTGTTTTAGCCCTATTGCTTTATTTCCTTTAGCCCAGGCCAGTCTAAGTATCTGTCATCTTAGAGTTTAGAACTTCTCCAACTTTCATGTTATTCTCCTGCATCTTGGGAGCACTCGCACTAGAGATTCTCTTATTATCAAGGGTCTGTTTTGCCTTGCTCACATTTGGAGGCCTGTGACCTAAGGTTCAAGGGTACTCTGATGGCCCCTGAATTGAAATAGGAATTTCTCTGTAGGGAGTTGATTTCAGGGCTAGAACACACACTAAAATCAAAGGCTTATTGTCTTGAAAAAGCAAATAAAATATACAAGAAAAATTGATTCCGTTGAATTCAAAACCCTCTATTAATAGCTCTTGACATGTATTTCTACATGTTCTTTCCAACATTTTAGCTGATTTTAGGAATATCAAGAAGCACTGTTAGCCACAGAAAAAAGCTATTGATTCCAAAAAAGCTCAACAATGATCATTTTTTTAATATGACATTTGGTTTATACAATAAAGTTAGGGGTAGTTTAACTTTTTCTTTTACATAATAAAAAGTTAAGTTTGCTGTTTACATTTAAAAGGCAGCTAGGATTTCTAACTGCATAATTAAGCTTTTGCTCCTCTTTTCTTTTTTTTTTCTAAAGAGCTACTTTTTAATGAGCATGGCCTATACTCATGTGAATCATAAATATACTTTTCCTCTCCTCTTTAGATAAGTTGAATCTTAGTTATTATAATAATAATAATATTTTCTTAAATGCTTGATACTTTTTTGTGTTCTACCTCCCCCCTTTACCTTTTTTTTTTTTTTAACTTTGTCTTCTATATTATAGAAAACATAGTCTGAAAAACTTATGCCAAACAACTCAGTATTATGTGCCAGTAGAGTCACCCAATGTATTTTCATATTTCAGGGACTTAGGTATATACACACTCCTGCTGACAGAATCATAGATTCCAAGGGGGAAAAATGGAGTTAGTTGGGATCTTGGGATATTAGCCATAACTTATTCATTTGGGTAAAGAAATCACAGTCCAGGGAAGAGAAAATGCTGGTTACTGAATCTTTGGGTTTGTCATTTAATCAAGGATATAGAATAGGAAAAATAATAGTCAGAGTGACTGACTTCTTTACAACCTTTTACAGTTTATTAAAAAAAAAAAAAGATCTCATTCAACATTAAAATGTACCTCAGTTCCAGGCTTTTAGCAAATGAACCCCCATATAGTCCATGTCCCTCCAGGAGCCCCTGTGGCTGATTTTTTTATCTGGTATTTATTTCATTTATTGGTTGTTGCCGGTGACAGTATCTTTCACTTGGAGATTTAAGATGAATTCATGCACAAAACAGCAGGCTGTCATTTTGGGTGGGCTGATTTTTAAATGGAGAGTAACACACCTTAAAAGTTAAGAAAATGAGGGGCGCCTGGGTAGCTCACTTGGTCCAGTGTCTGTCTCTCAATTTCGGCTCAGGTCAAGATCTCAGGGTCGTGAGATCAAATCTCTCCTAGGGCTCCCTGCTTAGCGGAGAGTCTGCTTGGAATTCTCTCCCTCTGTTCCTCCCCCTGCTCGCATGCTCTTTCACTCTCTGTCTCTCTCAAATATATAAATAATTTTAAAAAGTTAAGAAACTGAGGCCACATCTGAGCACCATCAAAAATCAGTGGGATTTTCAGAGTTTTTTATTTTTTATTTTTATTTTTTTAAAGGTGATATTGGTTATATCTCCCACTTAGAGTGCCATGGACCAAATCATATCTCAAAGAAGCCCAAAGCTGTGTCTTTCCAGTTTAAGAGTGGGTTTCACCAATGAAGACATCGGATATGATATCTTTGCCACTTACACATTTTCACAGAAGAAGACAGTCAACACTTCGGCGATGTCAGAAAAAAATGCTGATCACTCACCTGGAAAACACTGTCTCCTGAATCCATTCATACTTCCCACAGTTCTTGGGCTCTTCTGGTTTTCCGGCACAGAAGGAGAGATGCAGAGGAGCACAAGGCATGTGTTTGGTCCTCGATGTGTCCCTGGTCCGGGGGGAACGTCTGCGCAGCCACATCTGGGACAACCATCTCCACTCCTGGGAGAGCTGCACCTCCTTTATGGAAGGTGGGATTTTTCCTTATGGCCACATGGGACATCTGTTGGGTGGCCCTCTCCTCTGTGCAGTGGGTCTCACAGTAGCATGCCTTTACTCATCTTTAGCAGGGTGTATTCGTGTCTTAGAGCCACTGTAACAAAAAAGCCCAACCCAGGGGGAGGGGAGGGTTGGTGGTTAAAACAACAGAATTTTTTTTTCCCATGGTTCTGGAGGCTAGAAGTTCACGATCAAAGAGTCCGCAGGGCTGTGCTCTCTTTGAAGGCTGGAGGGGAGAATCCGTGCTATGCCTTGTTCCTCCCTCCGGCTGTTGCCGGCACTCTGTGGCATTTCTTTGGCTCGTTGACGCCTTGCTCCAGTCTCTGTGTTGTGTCATGTGGTGTCCTCTCCTGGGTCTCTTCTCCTCTTCTGGTCCCGTCTTCTCTTGATTACATCTCCAGAGGCCCGTATCCAAAGAAGATCACATTCATAGTCATCCTGAACTGAGTGACTCCCAAGGTCACCTCAGGAATTAGGACTTCAACAAATCTCTTTGAGGGATGCAACTCAACCCGACACACCAGGATCTGATCCAACTATGCCTCTTCTCAGCAGAGAGAGTAGAACACACTAGTTACTCCCCTTGGGCTGCTGGGCTGCAGCTTCACGTGGCTGGGCTCAATAATGAACCAGAATTACCCAGCTGTCCCGGGCTCCAGAGTGGGCCAGAGACAGTTAAAATAATATGCAATATGTTTTGGAGAGGAGAGGTAAGAGGATAGAGCAGGCTAAAGCAGACCTTCAAATGAGTGACATTTCATGCATCTGTCTCGCTTTCGTCTTTCTGTGTGGGTAGCCTGTTATCCTTCATCATCCTCTTTCTCCTTGTTCCAGTGAAGCAGCACACAGAGGAGAGGAGCCCAGCACCCACCAGAAATTAGGTGTCATTCAGCACCCCCATTTATTTGGGCTCCTCGCCACTCATTCTCTGCGACAGAGGTGGCAGCGACTGCCCTGACAGATCATGTTTTGCTCCTCGTGGTTGAGTGGGAATGGCTACCTGTGTGCACTTTTATTAAGGCCGCGGACTGAACATCTGGTTTCCGTTTCAATCATTTGGATGGGAAGTGTTTCTCCTAATGAACACCGCAGGTAGAGAGTCCCGTTTGGCCTGCAGTGCTGTTCCCACTGGCATCCGTCGGAAGGTTGGCAAATAATCATCCCCGCTGGCAGAAGACAAAGTAGCCAGCCTTCTGAACTGCTCCCCTGTCCTTCTGAACTGCAAGCCTTGTGCCCCATTCCCGCGCTGCTGTCAATCTCCACAGTGCTCTGCTTGATCCAAGCTCATAACTGGAAGCTTGTGGTGGACTCAATCCCTTCCCAGAGGGAGTGCTATGCTAAGGAAAACACTGCGTCCCCCAGGCAAAAGGCGGTGGTCTAAACTAGAGGCTTCCCTGTGGCTGGTTACCCCCAGTGGAGAGGCAGGAAGATTTCTGCTCTGGGCTATAGGAAAAGAATGATCATCTTTTCTCGCCATTAGAAAATGTCACCAAGCTTCTTACGGCAAGTGGCACCTTGTTGTGTGTTATGATAACACATTCCTCTTGGACCCTACTACCTAATAGGAACTGGAAGGAAAGACAAGTGTATTAAGAAAGGTGTATTTTCAAAGCTTTAGATTGTGTCTAAGCAAAAGGAAGCTGTGTGCAAAGGGATTGTATGCCTTTTCTGGGAAAGGAAAGTCCTTAGAGGTTCTTTGGGAAGGAATGGCCATCCTCCTTCTAACTAGAGAAAAAAGTCATGAAGGAATTTTTAAATATCTTTATGTCCTAATTAATTTGTGGTCAAGTGTATGGTCAAGATTCTCAGTTGCAAGTGACAGAAATACAAGTCAAATAGAAGGCAGTATATACACAGGACAATTCCAGAGTAGACCTTCAGGTACAGCTGGTTCCAGCCTATAGAATAGTATCCTCAGGAACATGGTTCCAGCCTTCAGTATGGCCCTCTCTCTCTTGTCCTCATCCTCAAGCAAGTACTCCCTACTTTTGGACAGAATGTTCCACAAAAGCTCTAGGCTAACTTTCCATCTGTTTAACCACTCAGGAAAAAGGATTCTTTCCTGGGTCTTCAGGTATAACTCCTGGGGCTGATAGAGTTGGCACTGATAGGCTCAGCATGTAGCACGTGTGTGTTTCTCAACCAAACTTGGACCACACATTCACTCCTGGGGCTGAGGGTGACTGTGACCCTCCCCGGAACTACCAGGACTGGGAGTCAGGGAGGAGCAGTTCCCTAAAGAAAACGAGGACCCTAGTAGCACAAGAAGAAATGGAAGTGGAGCCGGTAAAAGCGGCAGATGTCCACAATCCATACCAAAAAAAAAAAGTAAATTGTTGTGAGATTCGACCAAGAACAACAAAATCAACCTCAGCTTTTTAAGTGACTTTAAAAGAGGTCAGCTTCCAACTTCCTTTATAGAATTTCTGACTATCCCACTGCTAGTAACCAAGTCAGCAATAAATTCTCTGTTTCTCTTACAAATCAAAGTTGCCCAGGAACATTTCCTGTTAATCCCTGTTTTAGAGTATTGTGTAATGCCCAGATTCTTCTTTCAGGGATAAAGGTGACAAACCAATTTGGATAAAAACAAAATAAGCAAAATAAAACAAGAGGTTATAGTGAAATTTTCTGTTTTCACATCAGAGCTTTAGCAGGAAAATCTATTTGGCTCAGTTATTTTTGAATGGAGAGCAAATAATGCTTCAGGTGTAAAAGGAGAAGAACCGGGGTGCCTGGGTGGCTCTGTTGGTTAAGCGTCTGCCTTCGGCTCAGGTCATGATCCCGGAGTCAGGCTCCCAGGCCCGCAGAGAGGCTGCTTCTCCCTCTCCCCCTGCCTCTCCTCCCTGCTCATGTTCTCTCTCTCTCTCTGAAATAAATACATACATAAAATCTTAAAAAAAAATAAAATTAAAATTAAAATTAAAAAAGAAGAGGAAACAATCACTACTTATAATAAGGACAATGTTACCAAGAAAAAGTAGAGGATGGACACTCAGAAATAGGTAACAACTCCTGTCACAGGAAGCAAGGGACAGTTTCTGTCACAAGGAGAGGAGGTGCACTGAAGGGCTAGTAAGCAAATACTTACCTCTCCCAGTAAGGAGGTGACATGCTCTAAAACCCAGGGACGACACAGTCCACCACAGATTTTGTTTCACTCTGATGCTTCACCGCAAATATCTCCAGGAGTTTTCAGCCACCCCAAAAGTTCTTAAAATTACTGGGACACCCGTGTGGCTCAGTCAGTTAAGCTGCTGCCTTCGGCTCAGGTCCTGATCCCAGGGTCCTAGGATTGAGTCCCGAATTGGGCTCCTTGCTCAGCGGGGAGCCTGCTTCTCTCTCTGCCTCTACCTGTCACTCTGCCTGCTGTGTTCTCTCTCTCTCTCTCTGACAAATAAATAAATAAATAAATAAATAAATAAAATCTTAAAAAAATAAAATTACTATCTTATAATTAAGCAAGTTAATTTTAATTTATTCCTTTGTTTCTTTAATAGTATGGAAGGCTTTGAATGGTCTGGGTAGACTCCATAATCTGATGTTAAGGATTGACAGGAATTCCACCAGATTAGAGTATACAGAGAAACAATGGAGGAACACAGGATTCATGACTTAACATGATCACAGACTCCACCGTAGAATTCCTGGTTGTGAACTTTTATATATAATGCATTCATTTTGAGATTCTACACTCCCAATTTCTCTTTACATTGTACGTTTATTGACTTTTTAAAAAAAAAATCTTGAGTTTACTTAATTGGCAAAATATACTACATTGCGTGAGAGAAAGATACTGGCTGGGTGGGTCTACCTGTGAGCTTGATGCGTACAATTATTTTTTTTTAAGATTTTATCTATTTATTTGACAGAGAGAGTGGAAGATCACAAGCAGGCAGGCAGAGAGAAAGGGGGAAGCAGGCTCCCCACTGAGCAGGGAGCCCAATGGGGGGCTCCATCCCAGGACCCTGAGATCATGACCTGAGCCAAAGGCAGAGGCTTAACCCACTGAGCCACCCAGGTGCCCCAGCTTACAATTATTTTATATAAATATTGCCCAAATGACCAGTATGTGGCAGACATTTGCAATAACATTCTAGAAGGACTTAGTGGATCTGATTTAAGTGAATAGTCCTGAAAAGATAGAATAGTAGCCTATAAAAAATAAAAAGGGAGAGGGGTTCCTGACTGGCTCAGTCCCCAGAGCATGCAATTCTTGATCTTGGGATTGTGAGTTCAAGCCCCATGTCAGGCCTAGAGTTTACTTAAAAAAAAAAAAAAAAAAAAAGAATATACATATATAAAGAGAGATAGAAAACCATAATTATCACTGGGAAGAAACTGAGGAGATTTGGATATTTACAAATCAACCGAAAGCAGAGGTAATTTAACAAAGAGAGAGAGGACACAATTTTTGGATTGTGTCAAGCCTTGAATTCTACTCTGGCTACTTCACAACTATGTAAACCTCCCCAAGTCACTTGATGTCTCTGAGTCTCAGTTTCTCCAAACTGTAAAAGAGGGATGATAACATCAGCCTCCTAGGGATCAGTGTATATAAGGTGTCTTATGGACAGTGCTTGGATCAGAGTAAACACTTGAAATACAGGGGCTATTGATAATAATCAGTGGGTTGGCATCACTAGTCCAGCCCCGGGCTTGGTATCAGGTGCAGCTGGGTGATAGAAACGGTAGATTGTCTATAAAGATTATTGCTTTCACAAGACTCGGCCAAATAGCACACATGACATTGTCAAGAAATCCATTATCACGAGCATCAGTAAGTGCTAAATTCTGGGATGCTACACAGGTATCCTGCGGGGTACAGAGGAAAGAGACCAGTGATGATGGGTAAACCCGGGACTACACACATGGGGACCTGATCTGAGCTTTGAAAACCATGTAGGGTTGGAATAGGCAGGAAGGGAACATTTAAGGTGACCATGCCGAGGACAGAGTAGTCCCCCAGACTACCTAATAAATGAGTGAATGACTGAATCTAGAACCAAACAAAAGACAAAGAGAGCCAATCCAGTTTACGGGCCAGTGAGGGCAGTCTTTTTTTTTTTTTTTTTAAGATTTTAGTTATTTATTTGACAGACAGAGATCACAAGTAGGCAGAGAGGCAGGGAAGCAGGCTCCCTGCTGAGCAGAGAGGCCAATGCAGGGCTCGATCCCAGGACCCTAAAATCTTGACCTGACCCGAAGGCAGAGGCTTTAACCTGCTGAGCCACCCAGGCACCCCATGAGGGCAGTCTTTAATTGCCACCTCTGGTGGGTGTTCATGTGCAGAGAGACATGTTGGCCTGAACAGAGGGATCCACCTAGGCAGGGCCTTAAAAACTGGTAAGGAGTTTGGGTTGAAGTAGTGGAATTATGCAGCAGAGGGAAAATATGATGAAAAGAGTGCAAAGGTCAGTTCAGGGCTGGGTCAGGAATTGTGTTGTAGGAGGAAGTGGGAATTTACTGAGAGTCCGATGAGAGGGAAGGAAAGCAGGGCGGAGGGACGGACAACCAGATCCAGCTAGGGACAGCAGTGAGTGTGGGACCTAAGGTCCAGCCAGATCTCCAGGTAAGGGAGGGAGAGAGGACATGAGCTGAAGGCTGGCTCATAATGACTACAAAATTAGTAGTAATTCTAATAAACAGACAGGAGAGCCGAAGAGCAGGGGAAGGTGAGCTCAGGGATGTATTTATTGGTTTTGAGCCAGTGATGAGAGACACAAGTGGAAAATATCCCAAGGGCAGTCAGAAGGTCAAAGTTAGAATCTGACACAAAGATAGAGGGGGAGAGAGATTTGGAAGTCATTAGTACAGAAACAGTGAACAAAAGTAATGCAAGAGATGAGGTCCCGGGCGGGAGCAGGGAGCGAGATAAATAGAAAGAAACTAGAATACCAAAGACTAAGTTTAAGGCAATGTACATGAACCCGAAAATGGTCAGCTGTCATTATCAGGGCTGTATTATAACGTCCGTGGTTCCTGGAAATGCTGTGGGCATGTTTGCCTTTGTGGGCCCCTTCCTCCATGAAAAACCGTCCTACCACTGCAGAGGCATAAAGACAAATACAATCAAGACTGAATTCTTTAATATATATTCACTATTGTTATACTACTTTCTCCCTTCTGATTTTAAAAGAAATTAAAATATTTTAGGGTGCCTGGGTGGCTCAGTTGGTGAAGCGTCTGCCTTAGGCTCAGGTTATGATCTCAGGGTCCTGGGGATGGAGCCCTACGACCCATGCTCAGCAGGGAGCCTGCTTCTCCCTCTCCTGCTGCTGCTCCCCCACTGCTGCTCGTGCTCTCTCTCACTCTCTTTCTCTCTCTCAAATAAAAAAAACAAAATTTTTTAAAAAATTAAAACATTTTCAAACATTTTAAAAATTACAACTTTTCTTTAAAAGTATCATTGGACCTCTTATGCCTAACAGTGTGAATAATCCAAAATAATGGGTAATTTTTAAAAACCCATGTACAGTGGACTTCAGTGTGTGTGTGTGCATTGCGTGTGTGCACATGGGTGCAAGTGCATGTGCATGTGTGTGCATATAAGGGGAAATCTGCTTTTTAAAAAAATATATCATAAGCTAAGATACTAAGTAACTTTGATCCTCACAGGTACATAACCTTTGTTCAGTTTAAGGGGCCCTGAACGGAGATGTGTGGGCAGAGTGGATTCAGGGTGAGATGGAACCAATGGTTCTTGTACTTTACTGTGTATAAGAAAGGAATTTTGGGGGCACCTGGGTGGCTCAGTGGGTTGGGGCCTCTGCCTTCGGCTCAGGTCATGATCCCCGTCCTGGGATCGAGCCCCACATCGGGCTCTCTCCTCCGCGGAGAGCCTGCTTCCTCCTCTCTCTCTCTGCCTGCCTCTCTGCCTACTTGTGATCTCTGTCTGTCAAATAAATAAATAAATAAATAAATGAATTTTGTTTTTATTTTTATTTCTTATTTTATTTTTATATAATCTCTATACCCAACATGGAGCTTCAACCCACAACCCTGAGATCAAGAGTAGCACAGTCTACCAACTGAGCCAGCCGGTCAGCCGGTCTTGGATTCTGCCTCTTGGAGAGTATGATTCCCCTGCCCAAATGCGCCTTGTACATCCCCAAAGGAGTTGTTTTCAGAATCATTGTTTGTGGTTTTGATGTTTTAGGGGCTTAATTCCTACAACTATTTCCTGGGAAAAGGAGGAGTCACAGTGTACCTCCCACAAAAATTGGAAAGCTGAAGCAGAGGAAGTTTAACTCTAAAGAATTTTGGGTCTCAGGTGAAGAAAAAGCTGGACGAGAATCAGACGGCCTTCCAGGATTTCCTTCATTGTCAGAGTTTCCAGGGAGAGCAGCAAGGACACAAATACCAAGAAAACAACACAAGGGGACAGAGGCTGAGGAAGTTCTTCAACATCGAGGTTCAAGGCAGGGCCACAGGCATTTATTGAGTATCTACTACGTGCCAAGCACTCAGGACACTATAGCCTGGAGTAAAGCAGGGGACGGTAGAACACGTACCTTAAGAACCTTTGAAGTTCTTGCCTTCTTTAAGATCAGTAGGCACAGGATATTACTTTAAGAGCCAAAGTGAGAAAAAGCGTGGAAGGAGTGCGCACAGAAGTGGTGCGTGAGTCAGGAAGGATTAGAGATAAGAGTCTCTTGGAGATGGTCACAATGAGGTCATTGGCAGCTTTGGTGATAACTACTTCCTGGAGCGGTGGGTGTGGAGGGATGCTAAGTAGCAGGGCTTGTCCCTAAAGTTAAGATCCTCGAGTCTGGCCATGGGAGGTAGAAGAACTGGTTGGTTTTAGAAAAAAAAAAAAAAAAAAAAAAGTCTGCTTCAGCCTTGTCCAGAAATACCTAACAAAACGAAAGCCAGTGTGAATCAAGGGCTTGTCATGTGCCGTACAATGTTCAAGGCCCTGAGTATGTTGTTTTACCCTTCTATCAACCTCTGTAGCAAGTACTGTTTTTATACCCATTTCACAGATAAGGAAATGGAGGCCCAGCAAGTTCAAGCTACTTGCCTAGGATCACACAGCTGGTAAAAGTGGCAGAACTGGAATAAAACCCTGGCTCTCTGCCTCTAGGCCCCGCACTCTTAAAGGCTGGGTGGTGTTTACCCAAACTGGGTGGTCTCTGGACATATTAGTAAATCTCACATTTACAGTTGACCCTTACACAGTGTGGGTTTGAACTATGAGCATCCACTTACATGCGGATTATTACTCAAGAAATAAAAGGCAAATGTATTTTCTCTTATGATTTACTTAATAGTGTTCTATTTTCTCTAGTTTCTTTTAAAAAGATGTATTTATTTATTTGAGAGGGAGAGAATGCGTGCAGAGGAGGGGCAGAGGGAGAGAATCCCAAGCAAACTCCCCAAGGAGCGTGGAGCCCAACGCGGGGCTTGATTCTGCAACTCCGAGTTCACGACCCAAGCCCAAACCAAGAGTCAAATACTCAACCGTCTGAGTCACGCAGGTGCCCCTTTTCTGGAATTTACTTTATTGTAAGAACACAGTATATAACATACATCACGTGCAAAATATGGGTTAATTGACTGTGTATGTTCTTAGTAAGACTTCTGGCCAACGGGAGGCTATTAGTGGTTAAGTTTTGGGGGCATCAAAAGTTATGTGTGGATTTTAGACTATAAGGAGGTTGGCGCCCCTCAACCCTGCATTGTTCAAGGGTCAACTCTATGTCAACTTAGGAAGTAAAGCACAGAAAAGGGGTTTGGTGTGGGGCCACAGAGGCAGAAATGGCACCCATCACAGAGCCTGAGTTACTCTCCCAGGACTTCAGCCCTAGAGTGTCTGCAGACAGGGATTTGGTGCTCCTTGTACCGTGTGATGCAGAGCCAGACAGCCAAGGGGAGCTGGGCCTCCATGAAAAAGAACACACATTTAACTAGTCCCCAGCCCATATCTATCTATGCATTTCTGGTGTCCTCCAAAGGGAAAAGCTTTACTGGAGAAGAAGTGACTTTATTTCCTCTCTCTGAACATCTAGAAAATTCTGGGGCTTCAAAGCCCTTTCTCCATTAGGCCCAAGTAGTCTTAGATACGTATTCCCCAACCCCCTTGGCCAGATGGATGGAAAACTCACTATGAACCTGAATTATTAAAAATACTTTAGTGGTGTATAATAATTAAATAACAATAAGTAATATAAATGTACACACACACACACACAGGTCATCTTGGTTTTTGCTTTGGGTTCCTAACAGGGAAAATTCAATCAAGCATAAAGGGCTATAATTTGCTAAAGTTAATGACATTGTTTTATCGGTATAGAGTGTGTGTAACTGATCCATTGGCCTTTCTCTTTCCAGTAGTGAAAAAACATGCCGTAGCAATGTGTGTATGTGGATAAAGGGAAAACCAGGAGGATGATTGTCATAATGATTGGGTAATAAAGTCGGGTCCTGAGTTTTGTGACTCTGATAATTGCCACTTCGACGACTGCCTCGCTTATGGAAAATGGTGGTGGAAAAACCATCAGGGAAACAGGAAGGGAGACAGTATTATCTGTCAGTTATAGTGTCAGCTCTAACTACATTACTGATAAAAAGAGGTACACATGTCTACCTCCCCAGTTTATTCTGTGCATACCTTTAAAAAGTATATGGTTTATAGTATATTGGTTATGTTTTTAAAAAACTAATACTACTTAAGTATTTTAGGGGAACTTATTATTTTTTTTTTTACAGCCCAGTGTTAAATTATGGACTTCATGAAGTGTTTTTTTAATATAATTCTGAATAATCAACTCTGAATTTACATCTTTTCTAAGGGATACAACATTCCGTGTAGAATGTTCTTTAAGCTCAGTAACAGACACAAACAGTTCTTAGCAATAAGAGAAGATTACTACAGAGAATTCACATGGAAAAATCAAGTCTTCCTTTTCATTATTTTGGAAATGACATTGGGAAGGGACGGACCGACATAAAACCTCAAGGCTGTGCCTGTATCTGGAGAGGCCACGTTGGTGACGTGTCCTGGTTAGAAAACTGCCTGGTTTTGCTCACTGAGCAGCTTGGAAATGCTCTGAGTTCAAGAGGATTAAGAAGAGAAGTGACCATGGTCATTTTCCCTCCTGACGTATTATAAAACAAATGGGCTGGAGTGATTTGCAAACTTTGTTTTCTTTTGAGACAACACAGTGAGCTGCCCTCTTGGGTGGCCCCTCGGGGTGGGGTGGGAGCAGGCATGGGGTCCTGGCCTCGAGGGTAGAATGTGGAGCTGCGCTGTTCTTCTGGGGGCACCATCCCAAGGGACACCTGCGGATGCAGTGTTGGCTGGGATCCAGGTAAATTGGAGGCTGTCCTAGAAGTAAGAAGATCCATCACGCTTAGTAAGATCTTGGGTTGTAACGGCTGCCTTGAGCCTCCAGACATTTTTTATAAAGCTCTCCGTCATGAAGCCCTCTTTCTGCCTCTGCTGCCATATGTTTTTCCAGCTGGACCTCCACCAGTCTTCCGCTCTCCAGAAAGTTCTCGTTCATTCAGCCCAAGGGTACCTCATTGGCTTTTCTCAGGGCTGCTGGAAGTTTCAGCGGGAGTCCTGGCCACATGGAGAATCGAGCTCCCTGGGCGCGTAGAGGAAGGTCTCAGACTGGGAGTCTGTGCCTTCAGATGCTTTGCTTTTCTGACTCAGTTTAAATGTGGAGAAATGTGAATATACATATTTAAATATGTGGAGCTGCATCAGGAAAAAAAAAATCTTATTAGCATGCATTTTCTGTGATTCAGGCTTGTTCACCAAATCCTGCAGTAGGGAAATTTAAGAAAGGGTTTTTGTCCACAGATTGGGATCCCCCCACTTAACTCTGATCAGAGCCAGTGGCCTCCGAACCTTGTTTTCCATTGTTCATTTTCTATTCACCTGGGGCACTGGGGATGTTTTAGCTTTTCCAGATGCTGGTTTTCAGATTAGCTGACCCAAGGGTGGAAGTCACAACTCTTTGACACACTTTGGAGTTCTTACTTGTAGGACAAGGCTCACCCTTCCAAATTCTAAGCAAATAGTTTGCTCTTCGTGATTCAGACTTGGTTGCTGTCCTGTTGCTCATTTTTCCTTCATGTAAATTTAGAATTCAGTGCTTCAGCCTCCAAAGCCTAACTGAATAGGAAACTGTGCACACATTCTCTGTGGCAAATCCTCCTAGGAAAACCCTCATAAGGAAGTGGGCTGTCCGTGTAAAGATCTTACTTTATTGATGTGTTTGTATTTGATTTAAAATAAAAATTGAGTCCACTTCCAGATTGTAATTGTGCCCCCATTGCGTACTGGTAAGTGTTGGGCTACACTTTGCCTTCTGCTCCCTGCCCCCCACCCTCCTGGTTTCAGGCTGCTCCCCTGTTTGCAACTGCCATTTACGGCCCCATCTTTTCTCATCACTGTGAAATCTGCTGGGGCAAAAATAATACCTACAGTAATGTGAAGAAGCCTAATGAAGAAGTAACTCGAATTAGCACAAAATCCAGAATCTTGACACGGGTTAGCTTGAGTAGACCAATCACCTTCAGGAAGAGCTGTGAAGTCGTGCAATCTGAAACGGTAAAGTATTTTTTAAAAGTAGGCAACAGAAAACAAGATTATGAGGAAATCACTCCGATGTTCACTTTCTTTCTAGTTTATTGGTGTCACTAGATGCTTAACCGAGAATATCCTCACAGTATTTCCAAACTGATTGTGTAACCGCTCAGAAGCTTGACAACGAACCCCCCAACACTCACGATAATGCAAGTGGCATATATCTGGTAGGTTACCCATTAAACGACTGTGACAGATCGTATTTCTGGTTAATTGTTAGTTCCTTATGACCTTAGACTTTGCCTGTGTATTTAATAACACCATCTGCTGTCTCGGGTAGCAATACCACCTTTTTTACGTGAGGATTACTGTTCTTACTTCGTAAACAACGGTGCTCAATGGGAGGTGTTGAAACTCCACCATAGAATTATTTAAATTATGCTACCTCTGCAAAACTTGAAGAGAGAACTGCTTTTCTTCCTTATGCTGGCTCTATTGGCTTCACCTAAAATATCATGATGGATATACCATAATAAAAGCATAAAAATGATTTCCAAGTTGTAGTCTTGGTCTGCAAGATGAAATGTTTTCAAAGAACTTGACTGTTATGTCTGTCCTGTTTGGCTTCTTCCAGACTCGTTTCTCATAGTGTATAAATCTCTGGGAAATTTCCTAGTAAAACAGACAATTAAGAACTAATTCCCACAAAGTGAAATGAGATGAGACTTATTTTTTTCTTTTTTTTTAAACCATCACTCAAGATTACACCTCTCCATTTGGGGGCATGTTGAGAAGGCTGCTCATGAACGAGAAATATCAAAACATCTACTGATGTGTCTTCTATAATAAGGCAGATGGTGACGGGTTTTAAGTTGGGCTACCTTTATTTGGGAGCCACAAACAGAAGCACCTATGAAATGAATTCTTGGTGGCTGGGGAGACAGGGTTGGGGGGTGGAGCATTCACTTTTAATTTAACTAGGTTCATGCTGTACAAGGTACCGGACTGTAGTGTCACTCTCCAACCCATGAATCACAACTTCCTAGAAAACAGGGGTTCTGTGGAGCGGTAGAACTGGTTTGCACTGAACTGGTCTCTTCTGCACCAAGGGGCAACTGCACCTCTCTGAGTCAGGACAGACACCGGTCACCAGTTCCTTTGTCTATCTGTCCACTAACCTGTTCCCAGCCTTGACCACAAAACGAGCCAAGGTGAATGGGAATTGCTACTTGATTTTAGTAGGGAAATGACAGCTCCTTAAAAGTGAAAACTTTTTTGCAACAGTAATTTTTCATTCCTTAACATGGTGACACTACTCAAAAAGTGGAAGGAGCATTGGAAGATAAAGCGCTCTAGGTCATGCGTACCTGATTTGGAACTGACTTTTGTGACAAACTGTGACAAAGCTCATAGGATTGACCGTCATAAGCCCAGCACTGACACGACCCATAACTGTATGCTAAAATATGGACACTTGACAGGGCAGAGGTTTGGGGGCTGTTTTTTTTGGGGGGGTAGTTAATTATGGGGAACCAGAGAGGTTAGTCTGAATACCCACCACATGAAAATAATCAAGAGGTCGTCTGCCAACAGAAAACAACTTCAAAAGTATGGAATGTAGAATTCTGAGCCTAAACCACTGGACAGCATCCCAAAAAGGCATGTCCTGACATGTTTTCAGTATAAGAGGGCTTCAGCATTCCAGGCTTTTAAAAGAATGTCTCCTGTTACAACTAAAAGGGGCTGCTTCTCCTTTTCCACACTCTGAATTCATGGAATCTGGAAGTCTGATTCTGGGACACTCATTTTCAAATATATTGAGTAATTTTTTAATATGAAAAGCAAGGAATATGGCTCTTTTTTGGTTTTAGAAAAATAGTTGAAACGCCCACACATAAGTGCTTCCCACCAACACCATTTTTGAAGTATACAGAACTTCAGCAATGTCATTAGGGTTTTGTCATAATCAGAGTCAAATAAATGAAACACAAACAGAACGTTATGAATGTAATACTTCACTATAGGTAACAAATTTAAAACACAAGGATTCCTAGAACTTATCTCCCCCTACATCCTTTATAAATTCAGTATATAGCCAGCAGAGAAGCCACCCAGCTATTAAGCAGAGGAATCCTGGGTGAGAATTCCAAAAAAACCCTCAAAACAAGTTTCCACATCCTGCTGATCTATCCAGCCAAATGCCTGTCAGGGTATGGAACAGTTTTTCGTTTTACTCAACTGAGGTCCTCTTGAGTCTTCTGAAGGGGCTGTCAATAGATATTGAATCTTTGCCCATTTTATATGAAGTATATACATATATACATAATCTTTGCCATATATATGTATATATTAAGATATATGAATATATTTAAAATAAAGCTGTCTCTTGTGGAAATAAATATTTTCCATTAAGCCTTGAGACACTTCAATTGGGCATATTAATGCTGATACAGATGCTTTTGCCCTAGCTAACTTAAACTAAGTACAGACCGTGGCTTAGACACTCTTAGCTTGGGATCAGAGCCCAGACCAAGCAGACATAATGTTAGATGATGGGATAATCTGGTAGCCACATGACATCACAACTTTATTTCGATGGCACCACGCCCCCCAAATCATGGGCAGACGCTCACTGGTCACTCCTATGCATTGTTTTGTGATGCCACGTGTGTCAGAAGAACATGGGGCTTGGGTTTGTCAAAGTCCCCTGTATGCCCATGAAATCGCGCACCGTGGGAAGGGTCTGGGTGGAAATGGCATCGAGTTCAGCGTCTCATCTCCCAGTAGAGAAAAACGCCAGGCCCAGGGTGTTCAAGTGACCTGCCTCAAGTGATCTGCTGGGTGTGTGAATAGAACCTATGGTTCCTCACCCACTTCTTCTGTGGGTATTTACATGTATGTAAAAAAAGAACCTGGGAAGAAAACAGAAATAGGAGGTAGCCCACCAGTGGGCTAAAGAATGAACTGCAGTCCAGGAAACGTGGATTCTGGCGGATGTTTACAGCAAAGTCTTCATTTCCCTGGTGTTCCAATAAATTGATAAAGTGAGCGGACATGACGTCTTAGTCATGGTGAAGAAGAACGAATTGATCTTTTAATGCAAATGTAGGCAGATTGATAGGTAGTGGAATAAAAGCAATCTGAAAAATGTTTAAAATCTAACTATCTCTGAAATGCTAAGAGATAGCCCCTAGGAAGTTCCCATGTGTGAAGTTCCCAGGCAAGTTTTCAGACCGGTTTCCTCACTAAGGAATTTGCTGGAAGGGCTGACAAGGCAGGCCAACAAGTCCATCAAAGTTCATCCGTACTTGCATTTTAGCTGTGACCAGCTTTTTAGTAAACACACTATATTTAGGCAGTCGCAATAGGAAATCTGTTTCTCTATTTCTGTCCACCGGTGGTCTTTCGGCAGGGCACAAACTCTGGCTGTCTGTTCTCAAGACAAGTTCGGCTTTCTTCTTCTCTGTGTCAACTCAGTTCTGAGCGTGAATCTGGATTGTCTCGATGATTCTGCACTCCCCTTGGCAAAGAGGCATTGCCATGTGGGCACAGGAGCAGATGTGCTAATGCACACTTACTCCAATTAATAAATTACAGCCCATGATGAGTCTTTTAAGTTTTTCTTCCTTTTTTCCTTCTGCAGGGAGCCTTCTGTGTCTCCTCTGTACATAAAACTGACCACACACACACACACAAAATGGAGAAATAATTTTACTGTTAAATATTTAGATCTTTGGGTATAATTAGAATATCACCTATACACATAAAATAATTGTTTTAAATGACAATATTATGTTTTCCCCCCCCTATTCTATCCTTTGATGTGGAGAAGCTGTTGGGTGGGCCCTTAGTGCTTCTTTGGGAAGGACTGTTCCAGAAATAGGTATAATTTAGTGTGTTCCATGGAGGGGCTAAGTTCAGGGTCTTCCTACATTGCCATCTTGGACTGGAACTCCTTCTTCTTCTTTGTTTCTAAACACATTAGACGAGAGCAAGTAAGCCACCAGAACAGGTTATTGAAACCCCATTGGTAAAGGGCAAATTTTCCCACTGATTGGCATTCTTTTATAAAATATGTTTTCAGCTTGTCAAGAGAAAGTCAGTCTAGTTCACACTGGCTCACTTCTTTTTTGTGAGGATTACAAACAATGACAATGAAGGTCTATTTGGAATAAGCTGTGATCATTTTGCTTCTTACAAGCCCTTTATAACCATGGAATGCTATGGAATATCTGACTTTGCTTTTTTTTTTTCTTTTTTTTTTCAGGGCCCCCTAGCCCCTTGTATTTATTTGTCTGAGTGCAAAGTAGCCAGGATTGGAATCCTATAATAGGAATTAAATGATTTCATGGGATTTACCTTTTTGTTCTCAAGGAAACATGTTATAAGGATCTAGAGGTGCACTATTCCAATTTGGTGACTGCCCAAACCATATCCTTACCCGACTAAATCCCAGAATGGAAGTCTCTTATCTTACCACCAACATTGATTTTAATCTAAGGTTCATAAAGACCAGCACAAAATAGCTTGCTATTTAAGGAGTCCCATACCCGGCACAGCATAGCGGTAACTGTCCCTCATCTCTACCATCTCCCTCTATCTGTTGTGACTCTTTGCTGTTCTTGCTTGCATGTCCTGTGAACTATCTTAGAATTGCTTTTTTCCCTATAAATATAGATAGAAATTGGCGCATCTTAATATTCTCTTTGTTAACACTCACAAATGTTAACACTCCCTTGCTAGTTTTCTATACTGTGCTTACGTGATTTTTTTTTTAATTCAAAATGCAAGTAGAATCTTCTAGACTGTATCATTAGACAACAGGACTCATACCTGGATTTCAGTTCTGACACTCACCGTTAATTCTACTGTAGGCAAATCACTCAATCTTTCAATACCTTAGGTTTCTGTTTCTGAAAAAGGATGACAATATAATAAAATTCACGGTTGAAATATCTTTTTTGAATGTCCATATGAAAGGTATAATAAACATATAATAAACACAGACAATTATATTATCCTTAACCTTTTAGAATTGTAACATCTTTCATTTTTTCAGTCCCCTTACTACTGAACGTGTATGCAGGAAAGTCACATTTTAAGTAGGTAAGCTAATTCACCTTCTTAATATTTTCAAACATTATCCTTGAGGTTAGTTCACTATTGTGTCAGCATCTTCCCAGTGATATCTTTTAAAGGATTTTGGTGAGTGTCTTAAATATCCGTTAAACCCACATTCAGACATTTTTCCAGAAAAGTACATTTCATCATGCTCTTTCCAAAAAGTCAATAGCAGGGTTCTGGCAGCAAATGGCTGTTGAATCCCTTCCAGTTCTCCTACAAATTTCCTTGCAGACTGAGCGAGTGTGTGACCTCAATCTCTCCTTTGTCTGTATTTTTCACTTAGCGCTTTAAATTCTGACACAGTAAGTAGTTAGCCTACATCAAGACCCCAATTTTTACTCTAAACGGGGAACTATACATATGTTTACACATAGACTGGTGACTAACAGCTTCTGTGTATAATATGTGAGTGATTAAGAGCCCCTGTGATTTTATTTGGCCTGATTCTTAGACCCTCCACAGAGAGTTTATCTCCTCCACATGCAAAAATCTCCTTAATATCCGAATGCTTTCTGTGCACAGGGGAGGCAGGCTACAGGAAGAGGTCACACAGAGGTAAAGTATTTCTAAAAAACTGTATTTGCAATTTGAAAACCAGTAGAACTGTCTCATAAAATGCCACTACTTAGAAGAAACGCTCTTCTGTCTATGACAGAAGGTTCATTTGTGTCACGACTCTCCATAGCTTGTACAGACGTATTCATATAAACAGGTCTGTTCAAGTACTTATTTATAACTTTTTTTTTTTTAAGTAGAAAAACCCCGAGTAGCACATGTATTCTTCAATCTTATGGCAGTTTTGTCCAAGTACAAGGAGCTGAGGATGTTATCCACAGAATCCCAAATGACATACAGGCTGCCTTTTTCCCTCCTCCTCCAAATATGCTGGGGTCAGAGTTTAAGAAGCTCTAGTATGGTTGCAACATCACACTATTAATAGAAACTGCGCTCTGAAGAATGAAGGCTGTGATTCCACATGTGAATATAGGGTGAAGTGCATGAACTCACAAGCCTCCAGGAATACCACCTCGTGGACAGCACACACGTTGCAACCCTCCCCCAGCTGCATGTCCTTAGGGCAGAGTTACCTCAGGGTCCTCTGGAAGGAACCTTTTTTTTTTTTTTCTTTACATTGTCCTGTGGACTGTCAGTACAGGGCTGTAGTATGTTAACCAGAGCATCTCCACTGGAGTAAGCTCCGGGACGGTTCCGATTTTAGATGTTAATTCTCACAGGTGGAAGCCCATGTAAATTACAGTGTGGGGAGAGCAGATTCCTTCCACCCATCGAGCTATTGCTTAGAACTGCTCCCTTTGGCTAAACATCTGATCACTTCCCTTATTCCTGCTTTTTGATGGTATCATAATAAACGGCTTTCCTTTTGCTCCTAAACTGGGGATGATTTTTATTTTTCAAAAAATCTTAGAAATTAAGAGCGAGCTGGAAAGGACTGTTGCTTCATCTAATCTCGGCAGAGGTGTTCCCCGTAGAATGTTTTCTTTAGTTCTTAAGACGAATTCCAGTATTTCAGCAATCTGCTTAAAACCAGCCTCAACCCACTGCCCCACCAACCCTTCCTGCGGCTTCCACCTTCCTGTCCACGTATGAATGTGCAGGAGCTCCCTGCAGCCAACCTGGTAACCTTGACTCTGAGTGGCAAAGAAGATCATAATGCTCTTCTGAAAGGACCTGCAGCCTTAAGCAAGAGGGCAGAGTCTACGTGACTAAAACATACCAACTTCCTCTTTCATAAGTCATCACATGATGAACTACAATTACAATTCCTGCCTTGTCTCTGCGAATTGCAGACGCATTGCCTCACCCTAGAAGCCCTGCTTCTGTGTGTGGAGGAGGCGGCTCTTGCTGCTGCAGCAGCCGCTTTGGAAGGGATCCAACTCCAGTCTGTGCCGGGAGGGAGGGCGGAGGGTGGAAGACGAAAACAAAGCTATGTTTACTTAGCATAGATCGATAAAGCTGCTTCGGAGCTACATGAAAGGCCAGGCATCATGAAAGACTTTTGATACAATATAAGGAATTGCTGTCCAGGATCCAGGGCCAACCTTAACCCCCTTGATCCCGGAGCCTTTTATGGCAAGGGAGACCAGAACTAAAATAGCCTCTCCATTCTCCAGCAGGCATTTCATTAGGGAAGTTACAACAACTCGGTTTCGACATTAAACTTCTAGTGTAAAATAAAAAGGAAATGCCCTTCATTTGGAGAAGAAAAGCTCCATTCTACAAGAATCCTTACTTAGACCCTCCCAAGGCAGAATTTGTATCTTGGTGTTTCTATTTTGGGATAGAATGGCAAGCTTTCCCTTGAGGGTATTACAGTACCAGCTTGCAGGTAAAGGAGTATAATGACGCCAGGGCTCTAACACAGGGTGGGTTTTTTGTTTTTTAATCTTCCAGTGACTGTATGGGGGGGCCGTGTCTTGGGTGTGTCCAGATGGCTAGTTTGTCTGCAGCACAAAGCCCAGACCTCGTCCACTTCGGGCAGTGGCTCTGAGAGAGAAGTCACGTGCTACAATGAGTGGCACAGGGTCTCTCTGGAGAGTGACCAGAGGGACAGGTCCTGAAAGAGGCTCCAGACGGCAGGTATCGGGAATGACCAAACCCACTGGCACCAGTTGCTCCAGGGAAGGAACTGGGCATGTCCAGTGCCCCCTGCTAGAGGAGGGTGAGGCAGGACTGCCATTGCAAGCAAGACCCGGGACCAGATGGGGAGACCTCGACGGCGAGCACACCTTCTCTGGAAATCCCCAGGAGAAGACATGCAGGATTGGCCTGTAAAAACATCTGGGCCTGGCATTACGTTTTCTGCGCCACTTTGGAACAGGTTTCTTCATGCTGCTGAGGCAGATCCCTCCACTATTTCGCTAAGGGTGTTTTTCCTCTTCCTTGTGGTTAGTCCTTTGAAGCAACCTGGCATTTTCAACAGCAACAACTACAATGAAACGTCAGCAGGATTTTTTTCTCTCTCCACCTACCGACCCAGTGGTAGGCAAGATAGTGTAATGAGTACCCTGCTCTTCCCACACGGGGCCAGCCCGGTCCCGTCTCAGCCGGCGCTGCGGGCCTGTTTTCCAACAAAAGCAGCTCCGAAGGGCTGCCCGTGCAGAGCCGAGGTGTCTGGGTCCCCACTGACAGTGACTAAGCCGCGTCTGTTAGTAAGATTAAGACCGGCCAGAAGCGATTCACCATAGCACACAGCAGCTCCTCCTCCCAATAAAAGTGGGACACTCGAGCACTGACTTCAGTCCGGGCACGGCCCGCGGCCGCCAGCAGCCGCAAAGCGCTGCGGGCCCAGCGGGCTCTGCGGCCGCGCCCCGCCTTCGCGCCAGGCGGGTCCGCGCCCACCGGGGGCCCCCCGGGCCTGGGCCACGCCGTCGGTCCCGCCCCACGACGGCGCCGGGGACTTCCGCCGATGGCCCGTCCCGGCCCCGCGCAACCCCCCGGCCGGCCAGCCGGCCACCCCACGGCGCGCGCGGAGCCGGGCGCCCCCGCCCCCTCCGGCCCAAGTTTGGTCCCGAGGGCGGGGCCCGGAGACCTTCTGTCGCCGGAGGGGGCGGAGCCTGCGCGGTGACGCGACCGCGCCGGCCGTAGACCCCGGATCCCTGGAATGTGCATTCGTTCAATGAGGCCGCCAGTGCCAGGGGCGCCGACTCACGTCCGAGCGGAGCGTGCGCACTCGGCGGCGGCGGCGGCGGCGCACGCGGGCCCGCGGCTCTGCGCCCACGTCACGCGCCAGCCGCGCGGTCCGACAGGAGGCGGCGGGGTCTGCCGGCGCCGCGAGGACCACCCCCACCCGCCGCTCCCCGCTCGGCAGGGCGGGCCACTGCGGAGGAGGAGGGGAGGGCGGGGCTGAGGCTGGCGAGGGTCCCCAGGCCTCGGCCGATCGGCGTGCGGACGCGGCCCCGGGCTCGGGGGCAGACTCCGCCGTTCGTGAAACTTAGGGCACCGCGGCGCGCGCGTGCGTCCCGACGGGTGCGAGTGTGCAAGCGCCCAGTGTGAGTCCACACGTAACTCCTCAGAAACAGAACTGAGCCACGCCACACTGACAGTCCCCGCTCTCGAGACTGACAGCGCCAGTCACCGAGGGGCTTTTGAAAACACGAGCACTAGCGCGATTTGGCCCAAACATCCTGGAGGGGAGGAATGGGGACCGAGTAGTGGAGGCAGCCGAGCGTTGGGACGGCCGCGCCGCCTTCCCCTCGGGGACACCGGTCCCGGCGCACTCGGGCGGCGCTGACCCGCGGGCGGGCGCCTCGGAGCCGGCTCTCCCGGCAGCGCTCGTTCTCTCCCCGCGCAGGGGGAGGGGGAGGGCGCGGGCGCGGGGGAGGGCGGGCGCGCGCGCGAGGGGAGGGGGCCCGCGCAGGCGCCGTGCGAGGCTGTCGAAGAATCAAGTCTGTAGAAGTGGAGCGGCCGCGGCGGCAGCAGCAGCAGCGACGGCGGCGACGGAGCAGAGGCGGGCTGGGCGCTGACGCGGGCGCTGGAGAGCGGCGACGCCGGGAGCTGTGAGAGAACAGCGGAGCGACCCGTGGCCCGCGCCGCGCCCGTGCTCCACGCCGTCCGGCTGCTGCCGCCGCCTCGGCGCGGCATGCCCCGCCGCTCGGGCTGAGCCTGCCCAGGCGGCCGCCCCCCGCCCCCCGCCCCCCCGGCCTCCCCGCCCCCCGCCCCGCACTCCGCGCCGGCCGCCGCCGCGACCTGCTGCGCTCCCCCGCGCCCGCGCGGC